>NC_080064.1:122778946-123082013 GCF_949987535.1 Balaenoptera acutorostrata
GTTGACCACATTTAGCTGCAAGAGAAAAAAGTACAATAAAACACAGAGCCAGGGTAAACCCAATCCCTGAGGCAGAAAGCAATAAGGCCATCCTTGAGGGAAAAAAAGTGGTTCTATTTCGAGAAGTAGTTTCCAAGTACAGAGTATCTAAAATTGCCTATGAGGGATGTGAATTTAAGGGAGAAAAAGAGTAGCATAGAGGAACTAAGTCATTTCTAAATGCCAAAACCTAAACCGAAAATCACAGCACATCTACATCAGAGCTCTCAGCTTTTACTCATTTTACTCATGTTTTATTTGAGCTAGAAATCCACGCTGAACAGCACACTTAGGACAAGTCCTCTGTGTATTTTTTAATTTTTTATTAACTACATCCTGCTTATTCAGCAGTACTCCAAGGGGAGCTATGGCCCTCAGGCAAAAGACTTAGACTCAGAGAGAACCAAGCAAAATATGCAAATCCATCCATTTAGTGAATCAACAGTCCTTCACAAGCACTCACTATGTCAGGCACTGTGCCAGGCTCTGGGATACAAAGGTAAATAAAATGCACACTCTTAAGACGTTCACAGTAAAATGGAAGAGACAATACGTGTAGTGGTCATCTCAACGAGCCTACTGAGGACGGTAAGCCAAATGCCCAAATCATTGCAATAGCACCAAAAATTAGGTTAAAAGTCCCAGATCATGTTTTTGAACTTGTCTGTAAGGAACAAATATCTTCCCATGAAAATATAAAATCTTTAGAGCCAGAGACCATCTGCCTTGTCTTCCAGGTGCCTGACATGAACCCAGAATGTGGTAGGGAGTTGGTAGAACTGAGTGGCTGAATAAAGGAACGTGTGTGTATCCCTTTCTTCACCCCTTATCACAAGTTAACATTAACTCCTCACCGCCACCTGAGAAGCTGCCTCTACTTGTGTGTTTTGTATTCATCAAAGAAAAGTTAAATAAATACAAGCCAGTCATCCAATCAGCAGTGTTTCTGTACCCATGGGTACAGGTCAACATTCTAGGCACTGTGAAGGGAGATATGAAACGGAGGTCTGTCTTTCATTCCTCAAAAATGATCACAGTCTCACTGAGGAGTCAGAACGTGCCCCAAAACAAAGAACACTTCCAAGTAAGTTCAAACAAAGGTGGTGCTGAGTAAATGTGAGTTAAGTGCCTGGTAGAGGCACCTGGTGAATATCTGGGGGTTTAAGGGAAGGTCCACTGACTTCTGCATGGTCTATGTGACTTTTGCCTAACTGAAGTGACTGTAATTCCCAAACTGAACCAAAGGTAGGATTTTCTTCTCTATTCAAGGCCTTTGGGACAGAAGGAATGATCAATAAAACCTAAAATACAACAGAGCCTGAGTTAGGTTCCTTCTAAATTTACTAGCTTTTCAATTCACTAAGCAAATATTTATTGAGCACAGGAGGTGGGCAAAGGTTCTGGGTTAAATGCTGCAAGGGATGCAAAAAAGAAAAGACAGCTTTCAGGGCCTTGCTTTGAAATCAAGTCACCAGGAATTTTTAAAAATTAATTCATATGAGGGATGAAAACACATACATGGTGGGAGAATTCTCCCTCCTCTTCCTCCTTCTCCTCCCTCCTCCTCCTGCTCCCTCCTTTTTATACAAGGCTAAGGCAAGACATCTAGGTCTTACGTTCAGTATTTTGTTTTGTTTTGTTGTAATACAGTGGTACTCAACCCCAGAGGTACACCTGGGAGCTTTGGAAAAAATTAATTCCAGAGCCCCACATCCAAAAGTGGCCTGAGGGCCACTATGTGCTAGGAATTCTGAGTGCCTCAAGGAAATAGTTATTAGCACTTAGATCCACCCCATGAAAGGGATGTATTTTAGAAGAGATGATCCCCCAAAAAAGAGCCCTCTAGCTAACCATGACTTTGTCTGCAAATCCTCAGATGAATAAGAAAGGTCATGGGAATAAGGAGGAGGACACCATCACCTCGGGCTCAGGAGGCCCTCACCCACCTTCCTCTCCCACTCCCATCTCCAACAGGACCAGATCCACCACCTCCAGCCCACAACAATCACAGAACAGTAATTATTGTTCTTGCTACTGTTAGTGCTACCGTCCAAGGAAAGTTTGCTCAGCGCTAATTAACTATTTTAATCCTTACGACAACTCTATGAGGTTTTCCTATTTTTCAGATGAGGAAGTTGAGCTGTAAAGTGGTTTATTCTTAAGTTCATTCAGAAATCTTGGGATACAAAAAGGAAGAAGACACAGGCACTAACCCAAGAAACTGGCCATCCATGAGATTAAAAGTCAGTTGGGATAATTTAGGAAAGCAAGTGAGATTAGGGAAGATGTCCTGAAGGAACGAGCATTTGATCTGGGACTTGACAGCTTTAAAAAACGGGGAGCACAGGGAGATCAGCTCGGTGCTCTGTGACCACCTAGCAGGGTGGGATGGGGAGGGAGGGAGGGAGAGGCAAGAGGGAGGGGATATGCGGATATATGTATATGTATAGCTGATTCACTTTGTTATAAAGCAGAAACTAACACACCAGGGCTTCCCTGGTGGTGCAGTGGTTGAGAATCTGCCTGCCAATGCAGGGGACATGGGTTCGAGCCCTGGTCTGGGAAGATCCCACATGCCGCGGAGCAACTGGGCCCATGAGCCACAACTACTGAGCCTGAGCGTCTGGAGCCTCTGCTCCGCAACAAGAGAGGCCGCGATAGTGAGAGGCCCGCGCACCGCGATGAAGAGTGGCCCCCACTCGCCGCAACTGGAGAAAGCCCTCACACAGAAACGAAGACCCGACACAGCCAAAAATAAACATAATAAATAAATAATAAATAAAAATTAAAAAAAAAAAAGAAACTAACACACCGTTGTAAAGCAATTATACTCCAATAAAGATGTTAAAAAAATTAAAAATTGGGTAGGATTTGGATGGGCCAGTGATGGACAAAAGGTTTTGACAACAAAGGCCTGAAGGGAAGCCCAGGTATTTGTGTCCAGTGGATGGATGGGAGACAAGGCTGGGAGGCGGGCTGTGACAGAGCCCGAGACTTGATTGCCCGGCTAAAGAGAGTGGATCTCATCTGAGAGGCAATGAGGAGCCATGAGGTTTCCAGCAGAGAAAAAACATCCTCAAAGTATGAGGCAGCAGCAGGGGGAAAGACTGAAGGAGAGAGACACCAAGCCTATTGCACCTGCCCAGGTACCAGGTTAGGTGCCTTCCCAGATCCAACAGGTTGGAGCTGGAACCCCGGGCTCCTGGATCTCAGGTCATCATTCCTCCTTCCCCACATTGTCTGTCTTGTGTGGCGGGAGCTCCCCAGACCGCCCCAGCCCTGACTGCTTCCTGCCTGACTTCATTGGCAATGTGCACCCAGAGGAGCCGACTTGCTTCTGGTCACTCTCTCCTGGAAGCCTCTCTCCAACACCCCTCCTCTTCCTGAGTTGGGCTGGCATTAGGAGGCAGTGGTTGGGACAGGTAGGTTGATGCCCTCGTCTCCATCAGCCTCTTTGCTGGCTTGGGGTTTGCGTGGGATCAGAGCAATGGTAGATGAGATCGAAGGTGGCCACCAGAGCTCAAACCCATTAGCTGCATGGTCCCCAGTGCCGCGGCCCCAGCTGTCTTGTTCCATTAGAAGCAGCTCTGCTGAAGTGAGCACTTTAGAGCCGGGATTTACCAGGCGGCCGGCTGCTCCTGAGAACAGGAGAGAAACACACTTGGCTGGCCTGTCTTCCATTTGCAGACTCTCAGCCAAGGACTGAATGCATCCTAGATGCCCTGGAGCCATCACAGAACATTGGGAGCCACGTTTCTGAGCGGCTTTCAGCCCAGATTATTCCACTCAAGGCAGATACGTGGCCAGCCAGGAAGGCTGCCGGCAGGCGCGCCTCTTCCAATGAGTGGTCTCCTTAGAGTGGCATTTCTTTAACCGAGTGAGGGTCTTTGTCAAAAAAAGTACAGAGCCTGGACCTGCCACTTCCTTGCTGTGTGATCTTGACTGGATGACTTCATTTGGAGAAGCTGTTTCCTCATCCACAGACTAGAGCAGTGGTTTTTGAGCTCAGAGAGTGTGTATAGCAGGGGGTGGCGAGGTTGAGTAAGAAGCCTTCACATCTCCCACCTCTAGTTCACCAGACCTGTTTTTATTTGACATGTAATGGCTTCTAAACATACTTTCACTTGAAGGAAAGACTTTATGGCTTTTTAAAAAATCATTAAACAAGATGATCTTTAAGGTCTGTTCTAGCTCTAACATTTGCAATTTTTATTTTCAAAGTATTCTCTGTAAAAATGCAAGCATCTGAAAGGATAATAATTTGGTTATCAATCACTATCTGGGCAGGAATGATCAGGGACAGAACCCAGGTCAGGCAGCAGGGTCAGGAGAGGAGAAAGAGGAAGGAGCCTTCCAAAGGTAGGGTCTGCTTCGGGGTCGAGCCAACAGATATCATACTTACAAAAATGTAGCATTACACACACACACACACACACACTCAGAAAAACGTGATCTAGATCATTCTGTCTGAAAGCTGCATAAATATCTTCTCAATTATATATTTGGTGTTTTGGGAAATTGTTCACTCCACTTAGATACTCCCCAGGGAAGGGACTGAGTCTTAAACATTTTTAAAATATCCATTGTTTAGTGCAATGAATGATTGTTGAAATGAACTTCTCTAGAACCTTTCAACAGCAAAGTACACACACCTGAACCAATGATCACATAGTTGCATAATATACATCACCTAGGTGTATGATATAGCACGTAGGTATAATAATATTAATATTAATAATACCACATTATTGCCATAGAGCATCATAAGTGCTTAAGCAGTGATTTTTCAAATCCACATCTCCTTTGATATTCATAAAAATCCCTGTAGGGTAATCAGGGCAAAATGTGTTACCCCACAATAGAGAAAAGGGAACTGAGATAAATATAAGTTAAAGTGGTTTGCAAAAGTTTACCCAGTCCCTGCCTCCGGAGTATCAGTTCATTTCTCTTTATTCCTCAAGACTGAAAATCCAACAAGAGTAAAAAAAAAAAAGAAGCTCAAACACCGGGAAGACAGAGCACAGAACGCGACAACCCCCTCTGCTGCTCCCACACCGAGCACTTCCCTTCACCCGCAAATTGCACTTACCCTAGACCCAGGTCACAGAAGGCGCATGTTTCCGGGACAAGTCCCACTCAGCCTGAATCCTGGGCAAGAAAGGCAGGCTGCATAGGAATCGTCTATCCAGTGTTCAGAGTCCAACTCACCGTGGCTAACACTGAGAGCGCTAGATATCATGTGTTATCTAGTTAATTGGGCAAAGTGTCACTGCCGTGCAGCTCCAGAACCCAAGCCCCAAACGCTGCTCAGCTTCACCAGTGCTGGCAAGCTTAATATAGCTCCCAAAGCCAAACTTGGCCTTGGCCTCTGCACACAGCCCAGTTGGCCAGGACCAAAGCTTTCAGCTGACCTTTCAACCCCAATCCCTCTGTACAGACATATGGTCCAGGAATAGCGGCCCTGCCACTCACATGGCTGTGAAGCTGAATTTATTGGCCAGGTTTGGCTCAATTAGACTGGAGTGTGGTTGCTAAAAGCAGGCTTGGAGGGCCGGTGCCTTGCCCCTTCCCCACCCACAAGCCCCGTCACTGGTCATTACCTCACCCAGTCTTATTTCTTCCCGGATACAATCATTGCCATTTGAAACTATCTGGTTTATTCATTTCGTTTTTGTCTGTCTTGCCTGCTACAGTGTAACTGCCATGAAAGTACAGGCTTATTTAGTGCTTGTCCCCAGAACCTAGGACAGTATCAAGTAGTGCCTGATACAGAGTAGATCCTGCTAAATAGTTATTTGAATGAATGTGAATGTCCTTTGCAAAGTTTCACTTTTGTCCCAGAATTTCCACCTCTCTTTCTGTCTGTCTCTAACCTATTGACTTTGATCTGCCTTCCTGGCATCTGTTCACATGAATGAAAATGAATAAACCAATCTCTTCAAGTCCCACATTCTAAAGGGTATGGTATCACCAGCTCTGCCGATGACAGTGGGTGAGGGTGGCATAAACCCATGTCCCTCCTCACCACTGTCTGGTCCCCACTCATCCAAGTGGTTGACATCCGGAAGACACAACAGGAAGTTCACAGGGCCCTTTTCTATGTTCCCTTCGGTTCTGCCCCTACACCTACGACAGCACGTACAACGTTAAAATTTATCTGTATGATGTGGCATGTCCCTCACAAGACTCCTTGGGAGCACCGATTATTCGTCTTTTAATCCTTGGCAGCCAACAGGAAGATCCTGGGGTCACTGGTTAAGTCAGAATACACCACAGCAGTGGGCAAACGCAGCATCATAAAGACTGAGTGGGGGTGTGGAGACTTGGGGTCTAACCCTGGCTCTGCTGTGACTGGTTGTGTGAGGTTGGACACATCACCTGAGCCCACTGAGCCTATGTGGGCTGAAGGACTTAGACAGAACTAGTGGTTCTCAGCTGGGCAGGGGTCGGGCAGTTAGAATCCTCTGTGGGGTTTTTACAACCCACACAAGGGCCGAAATATGGGATGAGGGAGAAATGTGCACTCTGAAAAAGATCCTACAGGTGAGAGCCATTAGATTACAAATTGGGGTTCAAAGCGCTGGCCAAATGGGATCCACAGAAGTACTCTGCTTGGCCCGTGGAGTACTTAACGTCTTTGAATTTGAACGGCTTCAGGGGAGGAGGGCAGCTTTGTACAGACCGCACCAGGCTCATTCACCTACCTGTGTTACCCGCCTGGCCCCTGGCTCCTGCAATCCCTACACTAGATGATCGCTAAGGTCTTCTCCAGATTCTCTAATCCATAGATGAAAAAATTACTGAAGTCCTTACTGGCTGTAAAATTCTATGACTCCACACGGCTTTGCTTTCAGACTCTGAGCACGTGAAATGTCTTGGAAGGGACTCTAGGGATAGTCTCTGAAGTTCTCTTTGTAGCAGTAAGAAATGCTAACACAGCGGGAGTCCTGCCTCTTCTTAGAACTATAAATTCAAAGGAGGCTACAGGACCTACTAATTCTGCTGCTAGATGTCCTGAGGGACCCTGGCCCAATAGTGAGGTACCAGAACAGTGAGAGAGGAGAGTCTGGTAGATGGGATCATTGTTCCTAATTCTTCATATCCTTCGCATTGTGTCTTTGTAGTTCCTCCCAATAAAACAGGCACAAACTATTCCCCTGTCCCACCAATGTTGGAGTTGGTCACACAGTTTTCTTAGGCCAATGGGATATTAATGGACATGATGTGAGCAGAGACTTCACTGTATTTTCCTGATTTGGTTTAGACTTTCGCATTCCTGGGAGACACCTTGAGAGAAGCATGCCCCAAGAAGCTGCTGCTTCTTTAGTCTGGGACATGAGGAGCTGACCTGCACCCAGGCTGCAGCCTAGCCCAGCTCACCCACCATCTGAAACAGAACCTTCCTAGCCAACACATAAACTTGTGAGTAAGAAACAAATGTGTGTTTTTGTAAACCATGGCAATTTGGGGATTGTTTGTCATGCAGCATCATTACAGCAATAGCTGACCACTACAAGAAGGGAAGGTTGATAATCTCAGTGTGACATTGCTAGAAGGAAGTACACAGCATCTGGCCATCCTGTAGGTTCCTCAGAGCAACAATGTAGTATCTACCATGGATATACATCCTTGCCTCTGTTGTAGCAAAAGGCACTAGGAATTAAAATGAGGGGTTTTTTTTCCCCCAAGTTTCCATAATCTTTACCTCTATCTCAGAGATAGCATGTAGGTAACACAGTCTGCCTTGTTCTAGATTTATCCATGTGGCACACCTGCCTATTTCCCCTCTCAACTGTAAGCTCCTGGAGAGCAAAGACCACATCCTGATCATTTCGGTATCCCCTATAGCAGGGGTCCTCAACCGGTGGGACCCTAGACTGGTACCGGTCCGCTGCCTGTTAGGAACCTGGCCGCACAGCAGGAGGTGAGCGGCGGGTGAGTGAGTGAAGCTTCATCTGCAGCTCCCCACTGCTCGCATTACCGCTGAACCATCCCCCCGCGCCCCGCCCCCCACCCCCTCATCCGTGTAAAAATTGTCTTCCACGAAACCGGTCCCTAGTGCCAAAAAGGTTGAGGACCGCTTGCCTATAGCATGTCATAGAGCACTGGGTACTTCACTGACTCGAAGAATACCCAGTATTGAGAAGAATCAAGGGGGTCCACCCCAGGGAAGACAAACAAGCCTGAGAGACACTGAAATCACAGCCAGGGCTGAACCATTGAAACCACAGGGGTGGCTTCCTTTCAGCCACGGTTTCCTGGACCATGAGGCAGCATCAGTTCTCTGGGGCTGCTCTGCCCGAGGGCACACGCAATGAAGGCCCTGCAGGAGGGAAGTCTGCAGAGACAACCCAATCCCTTTGCAAGCATGCATTAAGCACCTGCTGAGTGCTGCCTCTGTGCCAGGATGAAACTATTTAGGATGTCTGGAAAGACGTTGGAGAGGACAGACGGACACCTACCTGAGAGCTGGGCGGGGCAACCAAATTGATTCCTGGAGGGGCTGCCAGAGCTCCTGAGGGTGGGCCCATGGCAGAAGTGATGACTCGATATGGAGAGCCCAGGGCATTGAGGGGGGTCCCCACTGCACTCAGAGTCCGTGGGGCACTCACTGGGGTGTCAGTGTAGCTGGCGTGGCTGTCCATGGGCTTCCCTGTGGACAAGGCTGCCGACGGGCTCATGGACGTGGAGCCAGAGTGGCCGGGGGAACCTGTAAGGAGAAGATCAAAGGTGATGAGAGGCTAGGGGAACACAGGGATATCACACTAGGACAGAGCCCCCTCCTTTGGTTTCCTATATCCTTCCCCTCCTTCCCGCCACACCTGCACGCCTGTGAACTCCCGCAGTTGGTAGAATAAAGGCAAGCAAAGACCAGAGGGGGGAAAGGGCCTGCTGAAATACTCATTGATGGGCCAGTTCTCTGGTGCACCACATGACATTCACCTTGAATTGTGTCAGACCAACAGCCAGGGCCACAGGGGCATAGCCCACATGTCCCCAGGCCTGGGTGACTGTGACCCGAGCCAGTCAGACAGGGAAGGTGAGTCAATACCAAACCCCCAGTTGGGGGATGGAGTGAGCAGGTGTCCAGGTTGCTCCAGAATTCCCTGCCTCACATTCATATCGCTCTGAGAACTGGGGCAGGGCTGAACCTATAAAGTCAGGAGAAATTCATTCATTCATATGTAACGAACATCTATTAAGGTGCAGGAACTACATCAGGTGCTAGGGATTCAGAACCGAAGGGAACACAGTTCCTGCTGTAGGGAACACAGTTCCTGCTGTTGGGAACACATTCCATAATGACCATGGGGAAGGCAGAGGCTGTTATCATGCCCTTGACTGCCAGTAGCTTTTGCAGCTTCATGCCCATAAGGTTCTTGTCCTGCCAATCTCTTGGAAGGTTAATCAGCACTCAGGGAAGAAGACTCAGGATGGTTGGGCATGGCTCAATGGCCACAGAGGCCCAGGAAGGCAAGCGCAGCCAGGCCTGCCCAGAGTGTTTCTGCCTCTGAGGATAGGGAGCTGCGGCCACAAGTGTCTATGAAATGGGCTCTGGGCAGGTGGCACCTGGTACCCTTTTCCCCAGATAAGTTGAGCCCGAGTTTAGCTGCAACTCAAGATGAAAGAAAAGAAGGGTGCCCCACTGCCATCTCAGGAGCTTGGCATGGAACATTCTCTCCAGAAGAGAGGAGCTGTGAGCCTGAGTGTCCGCAGCAGCAGAGTGGAGACTGGGGAAATAACAGAGAAGCCCACCCTAAGCCACAGTGCCACTGCCCTGTGTGGCTGGCATGCAAGAACAGATTCAAAGAAACCATGTGTTCGGCTCCACCACGGCACCCGTGCTGTCCTCGTGGATGGGACATGAGAGGATTAAGGGGAGAGGTGGTCAGTAAGCGTGGTTTGCTGGAGAAACCATCCAATTCTCTCCACTTCCTACTGGAGCCCAACACCGCGCCAGGCAGATAGGATGCTGAGGGGAGTAAGTCACGTGCCTGACCTTAGGTGGTTCACTGTTGGTTCAAGGAATATCTCTTGAGTGCCTTCTACATGCAGAGAAGGCACTGCATGTCTTAAGCCTTTCGGAGACCTCAGTAGCACTGAGCGTAGTATTAGGAACAGAATTTAGGGAGGGAGGTGCTCTCTTCACATTCTGGAGGGGAGCGTGGAGCATCAGAGGTATAATTGTGCAGCTATTCTTAAACATAAACGTCCCACTAGAAAAATGTCAACCTGGAGTTGCCCTTGGAGCATCTATTAACTTAGTTAAGGTCTGCTTATGGAGAGAACAGTCACTCCCATGTCTGAGGAGGCTGTGCCCTTCTAGTGATTCTACTTAGGAGTTTCAGTCTATCAGGTGTCTTGTCTCATAAACAGATGAATCCCAATCATGATCTTTTAAGTACCACACCTGAGGTGAACCAAATGCTCTGGGTCCACAGAGAAGTGGTAAAGGGGTTTAAATGAACAAGTGAGACACTTCTTATGTGTCCTGAATAGGCAATTTCCATACATTAACTCATTTTATCCTGATAATAGGCCTGTGAGGATCATCTCAGCCTTTTACAGAGGAGACCACTTAGACTCAGTCTCACCCCCATGCTGCTCCCAGTTCCGGGATGACTTACCCCCACCTTCTTTGTCTAGAAAGTTCTGATTCATCTTTCAAGGTTTAACTCAAGTATCACCTCCTCCAGGAAGTCTTCCCTGGTATTCCTACTCTGGTTTAATGCCCTTTTCTGTTTTGTAAGTAACAGCTTGTGTATTTCCTTGTATTTTTCACTAAATTGAGAGGGGAAAAAAGGGTCTGTTTATGTATCCTCACCACTGGCACTGTACCAGCATTAGCTGGAAGTAAGCGGCAGAGCCTAGATTCAAACTGTCAATCTGAAGCCCGTGGTCTCTCCTGTGTGCTCTGTCAAGGATAGCAGAGATGATTCGGAGAGCCATCATATCACAAAGTACAAGATGACTCAATTATGAAATGATCTCATGCTGAAAGTTCATCTGAAGGAGAGAGAAGAGGGCACCTTCCAAGAACTCAAGACAGAAAAAACAAAAATCTTCCCAGATGGTCACTGATTAGAAAGAACGATTTTAGACTCTTCTGAGGCGCTGGAAGTCTGTGACATTTAAAGAAGCCAATGTACACCTTGAGCCTGTAACTAAGATAACATGTGACAGGTGAGTTAGGAGCCAGCCTGAATTGATGGGCAAGGAGCCGTGAACTTGGCTGGGATGACAGCTGTCCTTCCCCACAGCCAGGCCATCTGAGGGAAACCGACTTTCCCTTCCAGCGTCGGCTTTCCAAAAATGGACCAAAGGGCCCTGCATATTCTGTTTTAATTGGATCTCAGAGACTACGCCTTTCATTTCTATATCTCCAAGGTAAAGCCCAGTGCCTGACACCAGGCTCAGAGCTATGGGACAGACAGGAACAAGATTTTCCTTCACACATTCATCAACCTGAGAGTTCCCAAGGTATGGAAACTGCAACACCAGTGGTAAGGGACATTTTAGCTGGTATTTTAAGCGGTATATAGGCAAACTTTTTGAAAATATTAATAGTTTTATATTCATTTTCACTGTCTCCTATTTACAGCAAGTGACTCTGCTTCCATTTTTTATATAAAATGATGTTCCTCAAAATTGCTATTTAAGTTTTCAAAAGAAAAGTAAATTGACCTCAGAACACTTCTAAGTACAAGAACACATGTTCAATATCATGAAAATAGTATGCAAAGGTATGATGTTTAAGAAACATGAACTGTGCAAAAATATAAAAATATGGACTTGGGGAAATTCACAACTTGTTTCCAGAATAAAATGGTATGTGAGAGAGATTTGAAATTTAAAAGTACATTGTTTTTATTATAATTAATAATAATATAAATTAAGACAATCAGAATATGCCTTGACTACTCAGTTATGACAATAGTACATTGCTGAGATAGAATGAAACACAGTTAAAGTTTGATTTACAATGGCCTTTAAAATGTGGTTTGTTTCTGTTGAGTCAATGACCCAGAAGAGATGGGCTACTTTATAACCGTATTTTTTTAAGTAAAATTCCAAAAGACAAATACATCTTACACAAATGCATTTTGGTTCTTTGCCTCTCACAGTGACCCAGCGTTTCTTAGAAATAAACAGCCTTGCTTTTAGGAAAGGTGGAAAACAATGCCTATGATGACAAAAGTGTTTCTCAATGGAAAATTAATCCATTCTCCCAAATAGACTCTAAAGCATACCTGTCCATGACATTTTTATCAGCCTCTTTCGCTCTCACTCCTTTTTTTTCATAGCCATGTGGGAATTACAGCTAGCACAAGTTTTCCAGAAACCTGGGTTCTAGTCCAAATCCGAAGTCAAGTTTTTCTCTAATGTCTTTCCCTGGCTCCTCTGCAGAGGCTGGGAGCCCAATTCTCCAGCCTCTGCAGCCCATCAGCCTTGCTCGCTCCCTGACCACACACCCTCTTGACCCCCGTCAGCCCCTCACACCATGCCCACTGTCAGATGCCTGGGAAATACACAAAATCTGTACTCTGCAGAGTTCATTCTCTTAGCATTGCCATGATTTTTATAGAAATTAACTTATCTGATGGGAGAGGACTTTCTCAGGAGCTTCTCTTCTCTCCTGGCGACACACTGAAGAAACACCTTTCGTATTCCCGGGCCTCATTCTCCCCAGTAAGGAGCCAGCACCCAATGGCTTCTGAGATCCCTTCCAATGCTGTTCCATGAACATTGAGGTAGGTAGCATATGGCTCACTGGCATCTAAAAGAAGTGCAGGTGGTGGTCTGGAATGGTCTGAGTCTGGACCACTTGCTGAGGGGCCCCTGTCATCATCAGCTGGACCATGTTAGCCCTTCAGGCTGTTTGGGATTCCAGATTGCACTTTGAGATGCAGATAGTGTCACCAGGAAGCAAAGCTCTTTGGAAATCTGCAGGGTGCATACACTCTATTGATTTCCGAAGCCTGTGTGTGCATTGTATGGGCATTAGGGTTGCAGTCTATGTGAAATACAAGCCTCTGAAGCCCAAAAGTCCTAGGTTGGATTGAGGTTGTACCACTTTCCAGTCATATAAACTTGAGCCAGGAACTGGACCTCTCTCATCCACAGTTTCCTCAGCCATAAATGGAGATATGCATACCTATCTCAGGGGTGCTAAGAGCATCTGAGACGACTGGCCCAGTGGTAGCAGCTGCAATTACTTACCATACTGTAAAAGTGGTGAGGGAGACCTGAGTCTGGCTTGAATACCATTGTAGAAGATTATGTAAGTAAAGGGTTTAACCCAAGCCATGCCAATAGTAAGTGCTCTGTTAAGGATTGTCACTACCATACATTAGTACGTACATACCAGTTGTTTATAATATTAGCCATTCCTCTGAGCCCAGAGTGCCCCATCCATTATCCCAGCCACCCCAACCCTTCCCCTGGGACCCTCCAGATCTCCCCATAATCCATCCCAGCACAAAGATATCCTCCATGCTAACTTCCATTCTGAGTACCTGGTGACCTACTGGCTGTCACATATTTTAAATTTCACCACGATTATCATTGTGGTATCTAGCACTGTGCCTGGAACATGCTAGATGCTCAAAAAATATTTGTTGCCTAATCAATGAATGGAATAGCTGTTTTGGTTAACTAATGTATACAACTATATATAGAGTTCATCAGTAGAAATTATTTGCATAAGAAATCTATGTCCCTGATGTTTACCAAATCCAAAATCTCTGCAATCTCTAGACAACAAATTGCATGTGTGTGTTGAGGGAGTACTTATTGAGAAAGAGAAGCCCAGGTACTTAGAACTACAGAATTCTTACCAAGGCAAGGAAGTTGCTTAGCAACCTTATCCTCAGCCAATAAACGTAAAATGTTAAGCATGAGTCTTTCTAATTGGCTAGACAAGGGAACAAATGGCTTGGCGTTTCCACCCCTTTACTGCTGTACCTGGGTAGAGAATTCACTGTCCCAGCTTCAGGATGGAATGGAAACTTATGATGAATCATTGATAATGGTTAATACCCACCCACAGGGAAGGGGACAGAGGCAAAAACTTGCTATTTCTAAGAGTCAGAACTCTCCATTTGAAGTCAAGGGAACATCACAGGGCCCTACCCCACTCTACTCTCTGTCACGGTGGGCACAATCTGACACCCAATCTGCCTCCTTTTCTCCAATGGAGGAATGTAGTACATAAGCCTAAGAATCATAGACTATTCAGAAACCTGGCCTGTTCTTCCTAATTGAAGGGAAACTTGCTCACACACCCTTTCCCAGCTTGGCTTGTAATACACAGACAGGCTGCAAGAAAGGTAGGCCAGGGTCTGCCGTATGAAGACACTTAATTGACACTTAAATTTTATCTCCTCTACTAAGTAACAACAACAGATAATATTTATTAAGCAATTGCCATGAGCCAGACATGGTTCTGAACACTTTACAGATATTGACTCATTTCATCCCTACAAATCCCTTTGAGGTCACCAACTCTCACCCCTATTGTACAAATGCAAAAACTGGGGGACAGAGAAATTAAATAACTTGCCCAAGAGAAGATGGCTAGTAAATTATACAAGTGGCATTTGATTCTAGGGGAAAAGCAGCAGACCTGGATTTTAATCCCAGCCCCACCATATACTATACTAGCTGTGCAGCTCCTTATAGCAGTTACTCAGGACCACTCTTCCATCAAGCCTCCCTGGGCCCAATTTCTGTCTCCAACTCTGCCCTTCCTAACCCGATTCATGGCCTCTCTCAGGACTTTGACCTGGCACTTTTTTTTTTTTTTTAATTTTTATTGGAGTATAGTTGACTTACAATGTTGTGTTAGTTTCAGGTGTATAGCAAAGTGAATCAGTTGTACATATACATATATCCCCTCTTTTTTAGATTCTTTTCCCATATAGGCCATTACAGAGTATTGAACAGAGTTCCCTGTGCTATACAGTAGGTCCTTATTAGTTATCTATTTTACATATAGTAGTGTGTATATGACCTGGCACTTTCTGACTAGAACACTTCCCATCTGACTCCAGCCTCTCACATCAAACACAAGTTCTGGTTTCCTTCATCAGGGGTCCCAGCTCAGCCCAGCCTTTTCCTCCCTCTTTCTTCCGCAGAAGGGGTACTCAGATGCCAGGGGCTGTCTAATATGCATTTCTTATATTTAAACTGCTGTGGCATTTTCAAAACCCTTTCACATCCACATCAGAGCCGCACGGCCACCCTGAGACCGGATGGGAAGGTATTTTACAGGCACTGAGCTCCACATTTTAACAGATGTGGACACCAAGATATTAGTTCTCGGGGAGTGAGAAGAAGTAGAGGCTGCATCTCTTAACAGGAAGCTTTCTCTGCTACCAGTGTCCTTTCTGGCTTTCTTGATGGGGAAAATGAAGAAACGTGATGGAAGTGGCTAGCGAGCTGTGGGAGAAGAGACACTCCTTCTGACCCCGAGGCTCAGCCCCCTTGGCCTCTCAGCAGGAATAAGAGAACACAGCAGCTGATAGGCTAACACCGCTGTGTGCAGCCCTGGCCAACTGGCCAGCCTTTCTGGGCTCACATAGCGTAGCTCTGCCTGATTCCTGCAGTCCCCAAAGGAGAGCTGGCTGGCTGTTCAGGGCAGGGGCTGGAGGTTGCTTCTCCTCGTGCCTGGAGAAGGGGGAGGGGGAGATTGGCATCCTCCACTCCCCCCTCCATCCCTCCCTTCTCCCTCCACCCCCACCCCCTCCCCTAAAACCTGTAATGATGGAGGGAGTGAAAGGCAGGCAAAGATTGATAATCAGCCTCATTATTACTAGCATTATATATAATTATAGCAAAACCTCACTCATTTGGATCAATTGAGAGAAAAATCAGTCTAAATTCATGACAAGTTGGCAGATTACTTTTAAATTACGATTTTATTACTTCTAAGTAACACACGTGAAGAGTTTGTGCTTCAAGTACCACAAGCTAATGGTTATTAAGTGGGGATTTTATAAAATCTGCTTCAAAAGACTCTTTTGTAATTAACACTCCGTTAATATGCTAATGAGGTTTCTACTATGCTTGCTTTTTAAATTGCTCGAAAACGATGTAACTTAAAGAGGCTCAACACTTCTACAATCTTAGTTGCTTAACAAACCTTTTTTGTTATTTTTTCATCAATGAGCAAATACAAACTAGCTTCTGCCATGATCAATTTAATCACCATTCCAAATTAATTCTGTCATAAATTAATAAGGCCATATTGTTTCAGGGAAGAAAACAGATTTTCAGGACTTGAAGAACCACCTTATTTTATAGAAGAGAAACTAATCCCAGAGAAGTTGCATGACTAGGTCGAGGCCACACAGGACAAAAACACTCGGTCTTCCGCTCCCAGGTCCAAGCTTATTCCATCCACTGCATACCACCTTACATTCATAAAACTCTTTATAATTATCTGCTGTGTATTTCCATATCAATTATCAGTTCCATCAGTCAAAAAATATTTGTTGAGTGCCTACTGTGTGCCAGGCTCCGTGCTAGGCACTACGGATATAGCAGTCCCTTGGAGGCCACTGTCTGTTCCATTCAAGCTTCAAACTGACTCAGAAGAGTTGGAAGGGCAGAAATTATCCCCATTAGGCAGATTAGAAAACTGAGGTTCAGAATGATAAAGTGACATTTTCAAGTGCTCATTGTGAATTATTAGAGACCTAGAATCTGAGTCTAGCATTATTTCTGACAACCTTCCTACATGTAATTAATGGCATTTGGCCTGCAAACCAGCCTTCCCACCCAGGACCAAATTTGCACTTCTCTGGTACAGATGGGTACTGTGCCATCCCTAACACATTCGAGGCACCAGGGGGTACTGGAGCAGGGTCTCCACCAACCAGGACAGGCTGTCTGTCCCTTTAAACAAGTTCCATGCACTGATACACCACGTACCAGCCCATCCACCGAGACAAATGCCAGGAAGCGCTCCAGGCATTTGCTGAAGGTGCCCCCCTCTCACCCCTTGTTCCTGAAGTCCTTGAACACCAATTCTGCCCACACGCAGCTCTTGAATCCATGACTTCAATCCCTTTCTCTGTCTATATAGGCTTCTTGTACATATATGCTCTCCCTAGCCTCTCAATATGGACTGTCTTCTAAAGACTGCAGTTGTCTTAAAATACAGCAAACCATATCCCTAGTGCAATGTTACCATTGGGTAATGGACATGGTATCATTTGTTCTCAGGTTCCAGGTACCTAAATTCCTTGAAACTATTCACTTAACCTCAGCCCCAAGAAACGTTTCCAGGAATAATTCATCTCTAACTGTTCTGCTGACTTCGGATCTTGTAACTGGTTTATATACTCCTTCAGGGCAGAGAATGGGTCTTAGTTCTCGGTGTCCCGCACAACTCTTGCACAAGCCAGACGCTGAGCCAAGGTGTGCTAAATGAATGATTGACAGGCATTCCCGGAGCAGTCTGGATATACTTTCCCTCCTGAAGATCTCTAACCTTTGCTCTGCTCCCCATGTCACTGGGGCTGAGAAAGCATAGGTACCATGAGCCCCAAGCCTTCCAAGAGACTGCTTCCTCATGACACTAGTGACCAGCCGAAGGAGGGACAGAAGAGATGCTGAGTCACAGAAATGAAACCCAGGCAACCAGCCTAGAAGAAACAGGCTAACGTATTTATTAAGCACTTTCTTTGCCGCTCCTCTTTTTGTAAATGCTTTTTTAATCAAAGATCACAAGCTTTTCCATTTTTTAAGTTCAAATGCTGAATTCTGAAATCTCATCAGGAATTTGAGTTTGGTCTTGAACCTAGAAACTCTTGCTCTCTCCCTCACCCCTTTCTCTGTTACAGTATCTGATAAAGGGAGCCAAGGGCCCCAGGTTATGCAAATTGAAATTGAGGAAACTCAGGGGGGACATGACTCATTAAGGACACTGGACTGGGGCGAAGGTATCCTGAAGATTATAGGGATGGGAGGTCCCAGGTCACTGCTCTGTTTCTGCCAGATCTCATGAGTGTCTGCCCTGGAATAACTCATTAAAATGCAATTTTCTGTAACTGGCACAGAATCGATGTCTTCTTTACTTCATTTTGTCAGCCTCTCCTACTGCACAGTCTGACACTTTAAGAACAGGCATACCTCCTCTAAGAAAAACCTACCTACAAAATTTTCGCTGAACTTAACTACCGTAGTCTCCAACTTTTCTGAAGTAGGAAAGAGAAACGAACTTTTCTTGTGTGTTTACAATTATCCAGGCTTTATTTTATTGAATCCCTACACTGTGGAAAGTTAACCCTGACCCTGTGTAGTTGGAAGCACTGTTATTTTACCAACGTGTTGGGGGAGGGCTCTCTGTGGCTTAGCCTCCCTCTACCCCTCTTTCTGCCACCCCAGGTGGCCCCCGAGGGGGCTCAGGGGAACCCAGTTTGAAGACCATAAACAGCCACAGGTCCTGGGCAAGCCCCACCTGCTTTCCCAAGTGTCCTCATCTGTAACTGAGGGGTCAGAATGGGTGAGAAGCAAGTCCTTCTTCTAGCTTTAAAGATTCAGCTCTTGCAGGGAAGGGAAGGGGTGCAGGGGAGTTATTTAGAGGGAGTGTTGTTAATCACGCTAACAGGGGGACAATCAGAAACGGTAATAAAACTTCTCTGGAATGATGCCCTAGGGGTTGGCAAACATACTCAACAGGGTACATCCCTGTGCATTAGCTTATACGTTTGACCACAGCTGCTTCCTCATCACAACAGAAGATCTGAGCAGTTGTGGAAGAGACTATAGCCGGCCAAGACTAAAATGTTTACTGTCTGGCCCTGTAGAGAAGTTTGCCAACCTCCGCCCTAGAATACAAAATCAAGCTCCGTGTATTAAGATCAAGTGAGGTTCACCTGGAAATTTTTTTGACCTTTGTCTTATTAGCACCTTTGAGGGCTCAGTCCCCTGCCCCCCACCCCTGTCATTTTATTCATTTGCTGCAAGTATGCATATTCAAGAAAAAGCATTATGATCCCTAAATAAGTTGTGAAGAGCACAGAGTAAGAACTGAATATGTTAATTGTTGTTCTTATACATAATTCACCCATTTGGGGTGGATCTGGGACTCCACACACCCGCCCCCTCCACCTCCTCTCCACCCTTCCCACCCCCTCTGCCTTCCCCAGCAAGCTGCAAGCGGTATGCACAGTGTAGGGTTAAGCACAACACTCCTGACGTCTGCCTGGATTTGGATCCTGGGTCCACTCCTCACCAGCTGGGTGATCTTGGGCAGGTTTACCAACTTCCTTGTGGCTCGACATTTCTGTCAGTAAAAATGGGGACAGGGATAACAACGGTCCCTTACCTCCTAGGGTCCTTGAGGATATTAAATGAGATGGTGCATGTAATGCCCTTGGAAGAGGGCTTGGCACAAGGAAGGTGTCTAATAAACGTCAGCTATTATTTTCACTCTTTTGAGAAAATCACCGAACCAAGAGCTGGGTCAATCTCATGAAAGCCACCCAAACCCAGGCATTCTAGAACATTCACTTCTTAGATTCCCTGGGCCTCTGTGTTTTCTACTTTCAAATAAGAGGAGAAAATAGCAGCTTCCTCTGGGAGCCCCTGGCATCCCAGCCACCCAACTCTGGTGGCTAAATTCTCTGCAGATACAGAAGCTACATAATGAAGGGAAGGAAGAGGTGGAGAATTTTGATTACTCTTTGCATAATTTCTTCCCCCAGTTGCTATTCAGCTCTCTATCTCTTGGTAAGATTGTAAATGTTTCAGAAAATAGTTTATACTGAATATGTTCTTTCCTAAATCTCGTAAACAGTTATTCCTTCCTACATAAACCCTAACCACTTACATCCATGGTAGGTCCCTATTAGCCACCCACACATTTGTTGGAGGGGAAAAATATGTTCTGGCGTGCGCACACACACATACCCTCCTCCCACATCCTCATATTGCCCTCCATACACACACACACACACACACAGACATACACACACGCACCTCCAACTCAACCCCTCCTCTATGGCTATTCTTAGGTGAGAAGGGGAGTATTCTACACAAATGGTCAGAGTCTGTAGGGCAGGACTCTTACAAATCAGTAGGCCCCCAGAAGAAGGCAGCAGTTAATTGTCCAGAGGCCACCATTGCTCCTGAGTGACTGCTATCCTATCCTGCGCTTTATTCCTCAATGCCAGGCTACTGTGTCTGCAACCATTGGGCAGTGTCGTGGCTGGCTTAGGGCTCTTCACCCCCTCAAGGCGGGCGCTGCTGCCTTAGCTTCCTGCAGCAAGTCTGTGGCCCACAGAAGCCGTGAGAGGCAACTCAGCAACGTCCTGGACTCTGGAGCCAGACTCCCTGGGTTCAAAACCTTGGCAGTGCCATTTTCCAGCTATGGGACCTTAAAAGAAGTTACTGTACCTTGCAATGCCTCAGTTTCCTCGCTGATAAAAGGAATGTGATAATATTGGTAATAGTACCTACTCACTGGGTTGTCATGAGGATTAAATAAGATAATGCTAGTGAAGTGTTTACAATGGTAGCTGGCACTTAGTAAGCGCTACTGCGTGCTTGTTAAATGAAACAAGAGAAGCCCCCTCTCCCCTGATCTCCTTCTCACCCTGAGGATTACCGCACAATTGGACGGGGAGATTACAGGCTTTGTTTTGCCGTCTTCTTAGAGGCAGCAACTGTCTCATGCAGGCAAACAAATCTCTTACTGGGCAGCTGGCAAAGCCAGGACTTGGCAGAAAAGGAGAAGAAAAGGGCTCTCACCTCATCACATGGCAGGGCCCAGAGCTGGGAGAGTGGGCACGCTGGTAGGGCTGCTGCAACCCAACTACTCCCCACTCTGTGGCCACTTTGACCAGTGTCTTGTTCACGGATGGGGGGAAGGCCTGATATCTGGTAAGCACAGCCCAGAGGCAAATCTCAGGTGTTGTTTCCCAAGGGTGACATTGCTTCCCTAGAGAGCCTCACAAATCCCAGCAGCCCTCTGTGGTTCCGTTTGCTAATATGGAAAAGGGCAGGGGTTATGCACTAAATCATTTAATATGTGCAGCACAACTTGCTGCGTTTGGGCAAAGGTGGTGAGAGGCTGCAGGCAATGTCTGCTCCCATCCTCAGGTTTCCCCAGTGCCTGCGGGTGGGTCCTCCTCCTTCCTTCCCTCCCTCCCTCACTGCTGCAAGTTCTCATGAAGACCTCCGTTTTCAAGGGGTCCCTGTCCTTTGCTCAGTGCTTCTGCCTCCTAGCTGGCGAAAGCAAACAAAATGGAAAACATCAGCAGAACTATACAAAATAACTGTTCTCCTCCCTCAGGAATGGGTAGGAAAAGAAGCATTAGGGGGAGATGTCTCAACAGCCTAGATGATCCTTTCTCCCCCACCCCTCATGTTATATCAGCCTACTTCTTCCATGGTCCAGCCAGTTGTGTTTCCTTTTATCTGAAACCTAATTACACTAAATACCAGAGCTCTCACAATTATGAAAATTTAAACCAGCAACGTCTGTGGGCCTTCATGGATTTAATTTTATTTCCCCAGATTCCTAATTCATTATTCTACAGTAATGTCTGATTTTTAGATTAATTCACATGTTAGTACTTGAACAAAACGAAGGGGATGAAAATATTAACTTTTACTAAATACCACATATACAGACAACACTCTAGAGCTGCTTTTTCAAGCATTTGCATGTTTAATGCTCACAACCATGATCTGAGGATGGGATGTCAAACTCCGTTTTAGAGATGAGGCTTAGAGAGGTTCAGTAACTTGCCTAAGGTCACACAGCTAGTAAGTGAAAACCTAGAAACCAAACTCAGTTCCCTCTCTCTCTCTTCTCTCTCTCTGTGTGTGTTTGTGTGTGTGTGTCTTTCATGCTCTTTTCACTCTATCAGATTGAAGGAGCACTATCAGAAGTTTGACTCAGGGGTTTTTCCAGAAGGGCTCTCCCCCTCAACTCCACAGAACCTTAAACTATTCCTGCCTTTCTTGAGGCCTCAGTTTACACATCTATAATATAAGAGGGCTAAGATGCCCTTTGAGGTCCCTTAGGAGGCTACCGTCCCAAGATTCCAGCCAGCAGCCCCCAGCGAATTCTGGACTAGATCTTCTTTCTCCAGACTTTCTCTCCCTACGTCTGTCCACCTTCAATCCTTTTATTCACCCCAACTGTCGCAGAGGGTCTCCTTGGCAGTCATGAAGCCATAACCTCACAGACCTCAGGGGTCCCAAGAATCTCATGGATAAGCATGTTCTTCAGACAACTGAACTCAGAGGGAAAAAGAAAAAGTACTTCTCGGCTGTGAATGGGACCAAGATGGGAGCTGAAAAGGCTTTTCACACCCAGGACCCAACTGTAAACTGGAGATCAGATGTCCAGGTCACAGCTTTGGCCACCACTCTCACCGGGTCATGTCACAATACTGGCCCCAAGAACTTCAGCATTACCGCCTCCAGGATGTGTGTCCATGGCCCCCCACCCGCTGTGTCCAAGTGGCAACCTCCTGCTGCAACAGATAGGGCACATGCCATGCAGTATTACAATGTGTCTGGGTAATAACAAGCTTGCCCAGTCCAAATAGTAGAGACTACATCTCATGCACATCTGTATTACCAGCGCCTAACTCCATGCTTGGCCCACAAAACCACCCAATGTACCCCAAATGAATCAGCAAACCCCCTGGCTTAATGACTCCAGGACAGGGACCCCATCCACTGGCCATGTCCCATCACACCTTATAGAGGGGACTGCCCAGAGGGGGTAGGCAAGCTTTGCCCCCAAGCCTTCAGATGAATGGCCTATCTGTCCCCACAGGAGGTGGGGAGAGCAGGGACTTTTCAGTTCTCAAGACCTGACGAGAATTTCTGCTTTGTCTTGCCTGCCAGCATCCGCGGGGCAAAAGCTCTCCCCTTTGGCTCCCAAGAACCCGAACTATATGCCACCAGATGCCAAGTGAGAGGCCAGTTGGTCAGCTGTTGGTTCCTTGTATCCAAAGCTGGGCGGCTGTGCTGCTTCTGTCACTGAATGGAAGGAGCCTTGGGACCAAAGTGCTTGGGTGTGAAGGCAGCCCCTGGGAAGTGCCGCCCAGCTGCGCTGCCTGGCTTGGCAACTTGGAGCTCCAGCTCGCCTGTTTTCTGCTATGAGAACCTGGACCACCCACCCCCTCCACCAACTCCCAGATTCCGACCGATGGCAGCGACCCTGGAAATGGAATTGGGGGCAGCAGCAGGGGAGGGGACAAGAGGCTATTAGCAAATCAAAAGGGGAGAAAACAGAGGAAGGAAAACAGGGTGGCAAATTAAAGTGCTGTGTTTTCTTTTTTAAAAAATCCAATTCTAAGGAAATCTGCTTTTAAATAAAATAATCAGTCCCTTGTTATGAAGTATCCCAGGGACCCTTAATATAGGCAAAACCTTTTTAGTCACATTTTTTTTTTTCCGCATGGCAAGTTGGATAATAGGTACCTCCTAGTAATTTCCCCTACCTTTTCCAGTCTTCACACCCACGCAAACACACTGGGTTAAAACAATGCACTTAGTCTACCTTTGTCTCAGACATATTCCCAAGCAAGTGGGTTGAGGCTCTCCTTAGAATATCCCCGTATCCTCCCATCTGTTCACTCATTCTGATGTGCAAACAGATCTTCACCTACGGACCATTCTCTCCCCCTCTCTCGCTCCCTCCCTCTCCCGGTCCCTGTCCCTCTCTCATGCACACACACACACACTCACACGGAAACACACTGTATATGCCTGTAAACATATATGCTCTCCTAATTCAATCCTAATCCAGTTATCCGGATCTCCCCATCTCCGCTCCGTCTCTCCAGACGGTCCCCACGGTGAAGCCATGTGAAATACTCACCTCCAAAGCCTGTGGGAAACTTCATGAAGTGAGAATAATTTCCATACATGTTGACTCTTCAGTTCATAGTCCTCCCGGGCGCGTCTGCTCAATCGCTCGGCCTCTCCCGGCTCCCGAGCGCAGCCGGGCTCCCTTCAACTTGGGCTAGCAAGAGTGGTCATCGCTTCCTACCAGCCCGGGCAGCTCGGGCTGGGCCAGCCCTCTGGGATTAGTCAGGAATCTGCCTCTCGATCTGAGAGTCCACATCGTGCGTTGAGCCGGCGGTGGCGGCAGCAGCTGGTGCCTGTCAGTAATCACGCATAATGCCGCCGCCGCTGCCGCCACTGCCACACTGCCACCGCCGCGCTGCCGCTGGAGATCCTGTTGCTAGTTTGATTAAGTCGGGGCTGGGCTGCTGCGTGCGACTCTTGCACCTCCCGGCTGGTCCCCAGAGGTCCCCACCGGTGGTGGCACAATCTATTATCTGGGAAGCCAATCGATGTGTGACCGCCCCAGAGTAGGTCAGGACAGAGGAGGGGGAAGTGGCCGGGCGGGGGGAGTAGGGGGGGTGGTGGTGGGACTCTTTAGGTGCCTTTTCTTTACTTGCAGCCCCCAAAATCAATGGGGTTTTATTAAAATGTATTTTCTCACTGCGGCTTCTATCTATCCAATGCACTTGGTGTTTGATCTGGGAAAGGCAGTGGGGATAGGGGCCAAGAGAGAACAGAGCCCTTTCATAAACCCGAGATCGGCCAAGTGTGAGAGGCCATCCCCAGCTTTGGAAAACTAAACCAGAGTGGCCCTTAGATCTGGGGTGGGCCCCTCCTGTTCTGGTGGCCGGAAGTGTTTGTCTGAGCTCTAAAGGTAGAAGCTTGACAAGGGCAGTTAGAAGCCAGAGCTCGCTGACACAGAAAACATACAGGTAGGGAAGACAAATGGGGTGGTCCTTCTCTGACATTTCACTGGAGGGATGCATTTACCTTACATACCACTGTCATCAGGCCACCTGTTCAAAAAGCACCATTGAGTCCTCAGTGGCACAGAGACTCTTGGGTGCAACCACCCCACACATGAAAAAGCCTAAGCATCCCTTTGATGTTTGGATCTACTATACAGTTTTCCTGACAAGCCACTGCTCCACCTATACTTGAATACCTCCAATAATGGGGAGCTCACTGCCATTTCATTCTATTCCATTTCTGGACAGCTCTTACCATGAGAAAGTTTTTTATTAAGCTGAAATCTGTCTCCTCCCTGCCGCTTCTGCCCACAGGTTCTAGGCTACTCCCTGGACCCACACAGAGAAACCTGTGGGGCCTTTCACAGTAGGATCTTCTGCAAAGTCAGAGATAAATCTCCCAAGCCCATAGTCTACCTTCTCTGGGCATTCTGGCCTCTTTTATTCATTCCACATATCACCAACTGTTCAAGTCTATTCACAACCTATCCTTTTTCTATAAATATACTTCAATTTACAGAGATTCCCTTATGGTAGGGAAGGGGGTAGGCCAGACTTGGATACAATACTCCAGATATGGTCCAAATCTTCTTATGGTGTATGTATTGACAGGGCAATGGGAGTGCTATCAGCACACCCTCCAGGGGTCAGAGTCATGGACTGTGCTCTGAGAGGCTGAAACAAAGATGAGAGGTTTTCTCCTGATGCAGCATGGCTCATAGTCAGAGAGGCAGTCAAATCAGGGCCCCATGGGGAAAAAAACCCCAAGATTCACATGCTAGGAGAACCCAGAACAAAAACTGAGAATAAAGGGCAAGAGGCAGGAACAAAGTCAGGATGACAATGGGGGAAGAGGCCAAGATGGACGTCAGAGCAAAAGCAGGTCAGGAAGGAGGAAGAAAGATCAGGCCGTCACTGTGAAAAGTCTTGGTGACTGGAGCTCCCCTGGCTAGTCACTGGTCTCATAGCATCAGCTGAGAACCAGCGTGGACGTGACCAGTGCAAAATACACACAGAATGTCATTTGCTTCCTTGCATTAGCTTCTGGGCAGCCCCACATGCTTATTCATGTTGGAATTGATAAATCCCACACCCCAAGTTGTATTCTCTTTTATGCATATTCTCCACCACATTCTTGGGCAATTGGTTTGGGAGTCAACACGCAATATCTTCCTATATTCCTCTGAAATGAAAATATTTAGAGTCATTCATCATCCCAGATTTTTTGAGATCCTGCTTCTTTTGTCCAGTGTATTTTTTATTCCTCTCCCCATATCATGACTTCTGAAGATCTGATGAACTGCTTTCCATATTTTATCCAACTTGTGGGTAAAAATGTTGAAAAGGACATAGCAAGGACGTCTTATAGCGTACCACCAGAAAGTCCATCCATTCGTACCAGTGACACTTTGTTCTCCTACTTTCTAGTTTTATGTCCTGGAGAGGGTGTACCTAAAGAGAGAGCACCAACTCAGAAGCCAGCCTTGCTGGCAAATCCCAGGTCCATTGCTTATAACCTTGCGATATTGGCAAGTTACTGAATCTCCCTGAACCTCTGTTACCACATAGGTTTGTTGTGAGGATTAAATAAGCTAATACATATTAATCACTTAGAATGTGCCAGATACATAGTAAATGTTCAATATGTGTGAGCTATTTTGATGATGATGATGATGATATAACTTAAAGCAAGTTGATTTACCTCTTGTTTCCTTTTTCTCATTTTTAAAAGGATGGAGTGGGTTAGATGAGTTCTAAAATCCCCTTCACCTTTAAAATTCACTGTAAATTATAACATATACACACTACTATACATAAAATAGATAACCAAAAAGGACCTACTGTGTAGCACAGGGAACTATACTCAATATCTTGTAATAACCTATAATAGAAAAGAATCTAAAAAAGAATAAATGTATATATGTGTATTTATATGTATACATATATACACGTATATATACATATATATATATATAACTGACTTACTTAACTGTACACCTGAACCTAACAGAAAATTGTAGATCAACTATACTTCAATAAAAGAATAATAAATCAAAAAAATTAAAAGAAATAAAGTGGAAAAATATTCAGTGCAAATTAATCCACCACCCATCCTGTAATTGCCCATTTTCTCCAGAGTGGTATCTGAAACAAGTGTCTTACTGAAGTACAAACTAAATTTTCTATGGTACTCCTGTCAGAGGAGAAAATGAGTTGCTCCAACACAATTGGCTTTTTGGTGAACCAGTGCTGGCAAGGGTTCTTCCAAGCACTCAAAAACCATCCTTTAGAAAGCTCTCTGTAGAGCCTTGTCCAAGGTCCAGGTCAAGATGACCTGTTGGCAGTTTGTGGTGAACTCTGCTTTTTTCCCCTTGTGCTAAATTGGGTGTACTGTCTACTTATTTTCCTCACAGAATAAAGACCAAATTCCTTAGCCTGGAATGGAAAGGCTTCACCATCGCATCTCATCCTATCTTTTGAGCCCTACAGAGGAAAGTGCTCTGGGAGAGTAATGGGAGGCATTCCCCCCACCCCCACCCCGCTGTCCAGCTGTGTGCCCTTGGGCAAGCTCATTTACCCTCTGGGGGAAACACCCATACCCCCGACCTCACTGAGGTTTCTGCATTTGGTTTTTGTTTTGTGGATCAAATGTGATGAGAATTGTGCATACGTTTTGGTTTGGTTTGGGGTTATGTCTGTTTGTTTGTTTCATATTATAAAGTTCTATACAAGCAAGGAAGTAATATTTTCTTGCTTTTCTTTCTTCCCTTTCTCCAATGGTCCCTTCTGCTCTTGCTAATTTGCTCATTCACTGTGGGAGCACAATATGTTCATTCCAACTTCTGGTTCGTTGTTCATGCCCGTTTACCTTCTCCCAACTGTTTCCCCACATAAAATTTTCTCACATAAACGTTAGAACACACAATAGATGCTCAATAAATAGTTTTGCATTAAAAAATGCTTGATATGATTAGACCCAAAATATCCCAGCCTGCTGTCCCTGTGGGATACCTTCCATATGGTTTAACATTCCATAACAAGCCATAAAGTACTAAGCCTAAAGTACAAAAAATACGAATGTGGCTTTTCTTTCTAATCCACATTTTTTGCTTGGCACCACTGTGCCTTGTTTAAGACCATTGTTGATATAACAACTTTATCCTAACTTAAGCCCTTCCCAGACAACCCTGTGTCTCAGTCCCTCCAGTGTCTCCAGCTGGTCCTCAATTTTCATTAGGATGTAAAATTAAAAACCAAATACTCAGTATCCATAGTGGGAATTGGCTAATTCATTCATGAGAATCCTGAGCTTACTTCTTGTCAAGGCTAATTATTTATTCCCCTTAAATGATACATTCTGCTTTTATGAAAGCCATTAGTGCCTTTGAGTAAATGTAAAGGGCATGTGTTTTCACTAGTATGTTCAACACAGACTCAACATAATATCTCATAGTCACTCTGGTAATGAAAGGATATAGCTTTACCACTGGTCTTAACTATTTTTTTTTTTTTTTTACTTTTGACCAATGGTGATAGAAAATAATTTTTGCAGTAAACATGAATGAAAAACTGAAGTCACTTATTTGCGAATTGCCAATAGACATTAGATATACAATTTAGACGCAAATATCTCCACACCGATGCTATGGATTAATATTTTTATATTCGTGCAGTACTTTACCTACATGACAGTGTATTAAGTTCAAGTGTATTTCCCAATATTGAAGATAAATAGGGCAGGCTGTATTATCACAATTTTATAAGTGAGGAATTTGAGACCAAGTCTGTGACCGCAGAGAAGGAAAAATAGCTACTCTAACAAATTGCATTTTGGATGTGGTCTCACAGTTAGGTAGTGGCAGAAATGAGTATAAAAACCAAGCCCCCAACTCTGACTCCTAGCCAATGTATCTTGCACCAGACCATGATCCTTCTCTTATTAATGACATATGTCTGTTTTATGTGTGCGTATATGTAAGGGGGGTTTCTATTTATATTGTTTTTTCTCTTTGCTGTCACTCATTCATTCACTTAACATTTAGCCAACACTTCTCGAGACCTTTTTGCCTGCCAGTTACTGGGGATACACTAAGGGACAAGATAGATAAAGTCCCTGACCTCATGGAGCTTATGCAGTCGGATGGAAGAGATGGATATCAAACAAATGGCCACAGACATAAATATATCATAATAACCCGTGTTAAGTACAAGGAAGGAAAATAATTGGATGAGATGAGAGACTATAGAAGGGGAATCTAATTTCATTTGAAAGGCCAGGGCAGACTTCTTTGAGAAAATGACAGTTATACTCACATCTGAAGGATGAGTAGGATTCAGCCGAGGGGAGAAAAGAGAAGTTGGGGGGAAAGTGTACCAGACAGAGGGAACAGAGGATCTAAGAGCCCTGAGGAGGAAGTGAGCTTAGTGCATTCAAGAAGTTGAGGAATACACTGACATTAAATATCTAAGCCATAGTTGACCTCAACAGAAGAAGATTCTTTAAAAAAAAAAAAAAAAAGAAGTTGAGGAATAAAAATATTCAGGTCTCCCCTTTAGAAGAGTTCCATGGTTCCACTGTGTCACCCGCAATTCGATGTCAACTGTGTACTGCTGAGAACCTTCCTTCCTGGCTTTGTCTCTCCTTCACACGCTGGTCAAATTCAGATGACTTGTCATTTTCCCATGGCACCTCCCCAGTAATCCATCTTCGTTCTGCTCCTCTGCTCAGAATAGCCTTCCCCTCTTTCTTCTCTCTGTCCAAATAACACCCATTCCCCAAGGCCATTCTCATGAGGCCTTTCATGTGGCTCTCTGCTTGAACCACTCTCTCTCCTAGACTCCCGTAGTCTATGGTTGAGACCACTCTTGTGTCACTCGACATTATTATTAACTCCTTGTGTTATTATAATCATGAATGCAACTGAAAACCCTGTCTTACTAGACAGCAGAGCTTAAATGACTGTCAACTTGGTCTGAGTCATTTTTGTAGCCCCAGCTGTCTTTACAAGAGAGTCTAACACATAATAGAAATCTGGTAAATGCATGATTAGCAAATGACTAAGTTCATTGATTAGGCTGAGATCTCCTGATGTCAACTCCAGGGCACTGGACAAGAGGAGACGGGTGTTCCTAAGTCCCAACAGTCTTTACAGCCCAAATTTCATTTCCATGAGCTCTTTTTTTCTGGAATCACAGACTCACATGAGCACAGGCTCCATACTGGCATTAGTACAGTACCTCAGTCTTGGTGACTGAGATCCCCTGAGGACAGAAATGAAGTACCTAATTCAGAAAGAGTGCTGATTAGCTTTAAATTAGAACTGTCTCAGTTATCATAAAAAATTGGGACATTTCCATAATGTGTCCAAAAGCATGTGCTATATCTACAAGGTGTCATCCATGGCTTTGCAACCAGTCACATTTGTATTGTAGCTAATTGCTCCAGTCACTGGCAAAACCAGCTGACTGAGTTAAGTGTGCCTTAAGGAAGGGATTTCCAAACTTGTCTGTGCATTAGAATCAGCCAGGAAGCTTAAAAAATTACAGATACTTTTGTCTACCTCCAGGATTATTCACTTGGTCTGGGGCTGTGGTCTGTGTTTTGGAACCATTCAAAGAATCCCAGGAGATTCTAACACGCAGATGAGTTTGGGAACTATTGACTTAAGGAAGGAGAAGTTTTCCACAACAAGAGGCTAAGAAGGACCCATCAGCAGAAAATGAGAAAGCACTTCCCAAGATAGTTCCAAGGAACCAATAAGATCCACTTTGCCCATCTGCTAGTATATCCAACTGGGGCTTATGAACCCAAGAAGCTCTTGCTTAGCGGGAGATCTGGTGGCTGAGGCCATCTGCTGCATAGACTTGCATATACTGACTTGAGGTTTGCTGGCACTGTGTTCTCAGCATGACATGCTCACATCCCACCCCGTCTGCTGTCAAAATCTTACTCGTTAAAGACACTATCTAAAGGCCGTTTCCTCTGTCAATCTTCCTTTACAAATAGTACTTCCACTGCTTTCCCAAAAAAACTTGCTTAAATATTTATTACAGCACTAGTTGAATTTCCCTTTGTATCATAACTAGTTGTTAAACTGGAATCTTCTTCCTCAGTATAGGGAGACCCTCTTATTCATCTTAATGTTATCAAAGAATCTAGCATTTTGCTTTGTACACATTAAGGGCTCAATAAATGCTTATTGAATGGATGCTGAGATTGCAACTATGAACAGAACAGGCTTTGTCTCTGCTCTCATGGAGCTATGAGCCGAGAGTTTAAGGGTAACTTATAACGACCCTTAACTCCAAACTAAATAACATTGTCATAAAAATTTCAAGGTAGAAGGAACATTTATAGAGATGCCTCCATCTCTTGGTTCCCAGTCAAATGACGATCATAAAACCCTCCCTGTCATAAACAACTCAACCACAGCTGCAAAGCACATGGGAGCTCTCAGGATACAGAACAACTGTGATCATGCTGAGAGAAGAATAGGGCTGAGACCAGAGGGAAACATCTGGTCCCTTCCAGAGAGAGGCCAGCCATGCGAATATGGGACACTCTAAGCCAGACTGGGTCCAGATCCAAGGAGTCCCAGCCAAAGAGGTGGATGTCAGCCCTAGACCTCAGAAAGGCCTGTTCAAGTCCCTGCGAGGGAGGAAAAGTACTCAGGCAGAGCCCAGCCCCCAAGACCAGGCCACTGTCACTTGAATTCTATTGAACCCATGTGTATTGAGCTGGCTACGGCCTACATGTATTCAGGTGTAGAGCTGGAGGCTGCAACCCAATCACACACAGGCCAAGCAGTCTATTTTCAGATCTCACTTACTCTTGGGGAAGAGGCTCTAAATATACCATCCAGTGACTGCTTGAGGCAGACGATCATTGCTGGCAGCTGAGCAGGGCGGGGCAGACAGGGATGTTAGGAAGCTCACCATTAACCTCAGCACAGCCCAAAGGCCCCACCACTTGTAGAGCTATATTTACAGAAGGGCAAGTGTCTGTTATATTTGACTGGGTTTTCAGTTAGGAGTGCTTGGGCATATGCTTTATATGGCAGTAAAAACCACTATTTTGCCCTCTCCAAAGATCCACTGAGCAAAGCATGTAGATGCAGCAAAGCAGGATTTAGGCGAAACTGACCTTGTTCTGATCTCAGGCATTTGTAGCATAGCAAGATCTTGCAATTATATAAGCAATAGTACTGAAATTTCCCATGTGTATAACACCTGAGAGTCTACAACATGCTTTTATAGCTTATTTATAAACAGGCACGAAATACTGTTAAAAGCAAAACCCAAGTGGGTTGCAGTCAGAAAGAATGTTGGCTATTAAGACATGAGAATGTATCTTGCTGTGATGATTTTCTCCATAATGGGGAAGGCCTTTTGAGTCAGTGTTCAGGCGAGACATAGTCCTCTAACTGCCAAAAGCCAAACACTGTATAACCATCTCCATTTCCAGGCAGCTGTTCCCAAAAATCCAAAAGGAATTTAGTTTCAGAAGGAATTGTGTGAGAGCTGCATTAACCGCCAGCATTCAGGTAACTCTGTCCAGTAGCAAAAGTGAATAGAAACAGCTGAAGACAGAGAGATAGTTGATTGGGGGTGGGAGGCAGGGGGGATACTGGGGTGTGGCACAAGGAAGGTCTTAAAGTCAGAATGTTTAGCAATATCAGACAGAGTTTGAGTAATTGGTGTATTTAGTGTATCATATTAGCCTTAGAGGAGGTAGTAGTGCCAAGTTTTGCTGGCATCAACCGCGGAACACCCAAGAAGCTGGGGTCTGAGACGTTCCGCCTGCGGCAGCGTTGCTCAGAGGGTCCAGGCACATCTGCATCAGACTCATGTCGGGGGGCCTGTTAAACACTGAGACCTCTAGGCCCTGCCTGGACCCTCTGAATCAGAATCTTTGTGGCCTGGACATGTGTCTCTTTAACAAGATCCACAGGTGAGTCCTATGAGCAGTGAAATTTGAGAATCACAGCCTTGCAGAGTGGTGTCTAAAGAAGGCCAAATCTTAACTGGGTATGTATGCCGCTTTTCAGTATTTGAGATTATTCATTGGCCCCTCCTGGTTACGCTGCAGGCCAGCATGGATGCCTTGTCACGACCTAACTGACTGCCTGAAGGCACAGTTATTAAGTAGTGGAATCAAGCTCGGAAACCAATTCTTTTGACTCTAAATTTTGTGCTTTTTCCACTACGTTTCCCCTCACCTTGGAGATGCCATGCTTGAACTGTCCAAACTTCTGTCCCTGGCAAACAGGAAGCCCAGCCTCTGGTCAGGTGAAGGTTCTGAAAAATGGGTTGAGTATGGGGGTCAGGTGGGAATGAGGTGGTGCTGGCCTGCAGCCACAGGTTTGGAAAAGACTTAGTTGGGAGAAATAAGCCCAAGAGACAAGAAATAGTTCGAAGCGTTTAGTATACAGAGGGCCGAGTAAAGAGGTACCGCCTGGCAAGAAAAATGCCAGAAGATCTCCAGTTAGACAGGCTGAGCTAGAGGAACTGAAAGGTTGGCAGGGATTGGGGGCAGATCTAGAAGCAGTTTGCCGATGCAGTGGCATGCCGAGGGGAAGGCTTTGCTGGCCCCCTATGACTTCACCCATGAGCAGCTGTTAAGGATGCAATGCTATTTCTGAAATCGCCCAAACATCAGTGACTCTCAAGGTGTTATTTCAGACACTTCAGCAGGCTGGGGCACAGATATTTAGGGACTGGAGCCTTTCTGACGCCGAGTCAAGAACTATGTGTGAGCTGCTATCACCCCCTCCCCCCTTGGCCTGTGGTGATGCGCTGGGTCCAGCCCTTCGCCGGCCTCAGCCAGCCAAGATTGGGAAGATTGTGAAATCAGAGATGGAGAAGGCAGCGGCGGCAGAGAGGTCTTCCCCTTAACATCCTGGCAGGTAAAAATAGCTCCCGAGGACTTCAGGCCACCACAAGTGAAATCAAAAAGGGAGGAAATTCAATAAATCCAACAAGTAGTTCTTGAACATCCATTATTTTCCCAGCTGCTTGAGGGGCAGGGATATACCCTTTCAACGCTTCAGGGAGGGATCCATCATGACTGGTAATTAAGAAAAGCAATCATGATGAGTGCTAAAAAGGAATCACCCTTTTTCCATTGGAGGGCGGGCAGAGGACTGTTTTAAAACTTCCGTTTATTGATCAGTCTGCCAGTGGTAGACCAGGAAGACGCCGTGAGTGAGGGGGAGGGACAGCTGCCACCTTCCTCTCTCCCTGTCCGTTCATCCTGTGCACTCCTGGCGGATTAATCCTCCTAATGCACAACGCTGATGGGACTCCTCAAACCAAATACTCTTAATGGCTCCCCTTTGCCCACAGAGGTATCTGCACTGGGTCCCCTCCCACTTCCCCAAGCCCTCAGATTCCCCTTGACTGAGCACATTCCAGACTCTGGAAAAGTGCACAGCTTACTCTTTCCCCGAACACGCCCTGCACGTTGCTTTGTTCCCCCTTCTGCTCTGGCTGCTTCACCCTCTGGAATGCCATCATCCCTACTACTTATCCCCTTTAGCTGAATCCTAGTTTATCCTAAATGCCACCTCTTCCTGATCCTCCCCAGCTCGTAGTCTCCCCCTCTCTTCTCTCTGTGTGTCTCTCTGTGCCTCTTTCTCTCTCTCCCTGCCCTTGAAACTCCCACCCTTACCTCCCATCACTGAGAACCTCCCGGTTCTCATCCACAACCAGCTCGGTCACTTTGGATTTTCTCAATGTGAAGCATTCTCACCGACTGATACCACTGAATATGCTGCTACTGAAAACCCACCCCTCATGCCCTTTACTTTCACCTTTTTAATCCACCCTGTCTCCTCGGCCTCCACCACAGACTTGGCCTAGTTGTGATGAGGCCAGGACCTCAGTTTCCTTCTGGGGCGGAGGGGGGCCAGGGGGCAAGGCATGTCACCCCACCTCTCTGGATCAAATTCTTTTCTTTAGGAAGCTTTCTGTGTTTCAGCCCCCAATCCTTCCACCCAGCCAAGGTCAGAGCCTCGTTTCTATGCTCTTGTTGTGCACCCATTCTTCCTCCCCAGCACATATCACAGTTATTATTAAATAACTGTGTACTGTTTGTTTAACACCTGCCTCCCTCCATGGACAGAAGCTCCATGAGGGCAAGGCCCACGTCTGTTTTATTCATCAGTGAATCCTGGGCCATAGTTGGTAGGCAATAAATAGTTGGTGAATGGATGAACGGCGTTTATAACATGCCATGTTGGATGACAGCTTGTGTGTATAACACGTCTCATCCCCCCTTCACTGGCTAAGAATATAGACGATGAAGGAGACTCTTTGTCCTCCCCCAACACTTCCAACGGTGTCTTTTTCATAGTATGTGCCAAGAAAGAAAGAGGGAAAGAAAGAGGAAGGAAAGGGGATAAAGAAGGGAAGGGAAAGGAAGGGAAGGAAGGGAAAGGAAAGGAAGGGAAGGGAAGGGAAGGGAAAGGAAAGGAAGGGAAAGGAAGGGAAGGGAAGGGAAGGGAAGGGAAAGGAAGGGAAAGGAAAGGAAAGGAAAGGAAGTAAGTGATGGTAGGTCAGTAACATCACATTTGATTCAAAAGCAGACACAGTAGTCCAAAAAATCAACAAATTATTATTGAGCATCCATTCTGCAGAGGCATAGAATTATTTGTCTGTCTATCTGTGTACCTGTTTGTCCACTGTAATTGAGGTAGTTGTAGGGACAGCAGAGGGTCAGGTTTTGAGTTCTTGCTTTGCCCCTGAGTGTCTGTACGACCTTGAACAGTCAGACCACTCTGAATGTCAGTTTCCAGTACCCTCAGCCTTTAAAAATGAACACAAAATTCTTAGTTCACAGGGATATTGTGAGGATTGAAAGAAGGGATGTGTTTGAAAGCCTTTTGTAAAATGTGACGTGTGATAACATGTATGATTATTATGAGTGCATGATGAAAAGGAAAAGGCAACAAAATGAGACATGGCTGGGAGCGTCTCTAGGCAGCAGGGTACAACCCAGGAGTGGGGCGTGAGGTCCGAGCTCTCTGGGCCTCTCTGTCCTGCCCCCTGACAAATCCCTAAGCCTCCCAAGACACAGGTTCATCATCTTGTCAAATGGGCTCCGAGGCGCCTGGCTTCCTGGGAGGAGCGGGCTTACTAATAAAAAGATTGTTTTAATAATGTGAAGTACTGGGTGCTATGGTAACGGGCATTACATGATCTGGAGAAGAAGAGCACCTTTTGATAAGAATAGGGAGGCTGCAGTTGCAAAAGGGGGGTGGGGATGCACACAGGATGTGGGGGGAGGAAAATGCAAACATTGATAGGCACAGAGTAGGCACCAAAGGGAACGAACAAACAGTACTGGTGGTTCCTGCCTCTCATGCAGCCTCTCTTGTTTGGGCCCCGCTAGCTGAAGGGTATCTTGAGCATCTCCAGATTTCCTGCTGCTATTGCAATTTAGGAGCCCCCTGTGTGCTTAAGCTGGTGGCCCTGACATTTTTTTAAAAAGATATAAGCATATGCAAAAATCTAGATAAAACCACATTTGGGGTGATTTTACCAAAAAATTAGAAATGCAATGGGTTTTTTTTGTATTCTCCAATGGATGGTTTTAAGAAGTTCTCTTATAACTCCATTTGGCATGACCTCTTGGTTGTTGATGTTCTCCCTGAGTCCTACCAATGTGGAGAACCAGAAAGTTTGTAAACTGTGAATAGAAGTTCAATGCCAATGCTGAAGTCCATACCATCAAACTTGATTACCCTGTCCACCTGAGGACACACTGCACAGCATGGAAGGCTGCCAATGCAATGGAAAGCATATTAGATGGGCAAAGAAGGGGATTCATGCCTAGTGAGTTGTCTAATTCATGCCTAATGAGACATTGGATTGGGTACTTTACCCACACTAGCTTCTGCCAGAGAGTCCAATATCTTGGGTTCTGGGCCAAGCTTGCCACTAGCCAGCTGTGAGATCTTTGGGTTTTCTCAAAGAGAAGAACATCTGTTCACAGACACTTTTTATGATTCTGTTATTAAAAGAGTTTCCTCTTCTGGTGGTCCCTAAGTGTCTCCTATTTAACCTTTGCTTTCTTTTTACCTCCTGCTAGTGCATCTGTTACGGGGGAGGTCCTGAGACAGTCATGATGATGAAGAGAGCTTAGTCCCCTCTTGGTTTTTTCTCATCTTATGGCTTGGGCTCCTTCAGTGAAATATTAGTTGCCTCAATGGCAAATTGAGTGTTGTTATTTTTGTGTTTATTGAATATACAGATGTTTGTATTGTTGCCAGGACTAAAGGAGATGGGTATAAAAAAGAGGAGGGATTTAGATTAGGAAACTGAAAGAACTCCCTGGCTGGTAGGATGTGGGGTCCACTGGAATGTAGTACCAGGGCTGGCTAAGAACATTCCTTTTCTATGGATTTTTAAGAAAAACTAGACTTTTCCCTTCTTCCATTACCGTAAGATCAAATGTGCCTGCGGAAAAAAGAAGGAACGATTCCTTTAAAGATTTTATGTGAATTTAAAGGAGCTTTGGATTTTTACAAAAATGTTCTTTAGCCTGGAATAGAGCAGAATTTGAACAATGATTAACTCCAGGGCATAGAATTTTAAGACAATTTCTATTTTCTTCTGCATACCTCTCGATATTTTACAAGTTCTCTATTACCTTTACCTATTACCTATTACATTTACAATGAGAAAAATAATTTAAATATTTAAAAATTTTGAACAACAATATTCTTTAGTCTTCAGAATTATTTGTTTTTGCCATTGGTATGTCACAAATCACAGCCCCTTTCCTCCATACATTTTATTTCATAAGGCAAATAGCTAAGGAATGACAGAACAAACAAACAAAGGAAGCCTGGAATCCTTACCTCCCTAAAAAAACCCACAAGGGTTGAGCCCAAACCCAACATTTTATGAGCATCCCTTTGGCATAGCCTCTCAGCGGTCCCCTCACCTGAATTACATTAGACTGTCTCATCCCATTAATGAATCAATCTCTTCAGCTGTCCCTCCCCCTCCTCTCTCTTCCACCCCCCCCCACCCAATCTGTGATCATTTAATTATCATCTGCTTTTCATGTCCCTTGAAAGTCACTGAAAAGACACATCATCAAGATTCTTGGACCATTAAAACCCATCTTGTTCCTCTTGTATCCTGCTGACTTTCCATATGCCTTTATAAAGTGTGTGTCTTGTGAAATCAGAAGACCTAGGTTCAAATCCTAACTCTGCTATTTACAACACATATATGGCCTTAGGAGATATACTTACTCTCTCTGAGCCTTCATGCTCTCATCTATGAAATGTAAATGATAGCTGTGAAAATGAGAGAGTTGTGAAAAGATGAGAGAACATGTAAAAACACATGGCACAGTGATCATTGCACAGTAGGTACTCAGTAAAAATAAGGAGGGTCTACGGCTGTTCTTATCTTGAGAGGACAGTTCAACTCTAAAACCAGTACCTGGGGTTACTCAGAAGTCCCATTGGATCCTTCTAATCTTTCCCAACTAGAACCTTCAGCAGCTTAACCCCCAAGAGGCCAGGGTGATAAAGACAATTTACACAAGTCATAGCTGTCAACAGTCTGCCGTTATGTGGACCTCTGATCGGTCTCAGCAACAGCACTGGGGGCTAAGTGTTGAGCCAGCTCTGCCTGCCATGGAACATTAGAATGGTTCTCCTTTTTTTAAATTGATTTTTGTACAATTTTTAAAGGTTATTTTCCATTTACACATATTACAAAATATTAGCTATATTCCCCGTGTTGTACAATACATCCTTGAACCTATCTTACACCCAATAGTTTGTACCTCCCATTCCTCTACCCCTAAGTTGCCACTCCTCCACACTGGTGACCACTAGTTTGTTCACTATATCTGCGTCTGCTTCTTTTATGTTATATTCACTAGTCTGTTGTATTTTTTAGATTCCACATATAAGCGCTATCATACAGTATTTATCTTTCTCTGTCTGACTTATCTCACTTAACATAATGCCTCCAAGTCCATCTATGTTGCTGCAAATGGCAAAATTTCATTCTTTTTTATGGCTGAGCAGTATTCCATTACATATATATATATACACCACATCTTTATTCATTGGTCTGTTGATGGACACTTAGGTTGTTTTAGAATGGTTCTCTTTAGAAAGTCTCTCTAAGACTTTGTATATTCTCATAGATTGGTTGGATCAACTACCATGTTCCACTCCTGGGCCAGAGGACAGAAAGAAATATAAAAAGAAATGGTCCCTGCCCTTCTAGAGCTCACAGTCTAATGGATAACACTGATGTGGAAACACTGTTATGCTGCACTTCTCTTTAGCTTCTGTCCGCTCTTCCCCTTCACAGCCAGTCTCTCCAAGGTGTTATCTAAGCATCCCTCTTCCACTCCCACACTGTCCGTTTGCTCTCCTTCACTTGCTTCTCAACCCACATGGTCTGGCCACCCCTCTAATAAGACCACTCTTTCCAAAGTCATTCAAAAATCTCTTTGTTTCAAATTTGAATTAATAGGTCTCAGCTACTGTTTCTTGGACAGCATGCCAGCATTCAACACGCTGACCTTTCTCTTTCCTTCTTGAAGCATGTGCTCCTTTGGCCTCCATGGCGCCATTCTCTCTAGACTCAAGTGTTCAGAAGCCTACTGGACATCTCACACCTGACATAACCCAACTAAATTCATGATCTTACCTCCAAATCTGCTTGTCTTCCAGGGTCTTTCATCCCCAAATGGCATCTCTATCTACCACTTTGCTCATGCCAGAAGTCTAAGAGTCATCCATGAATCTGCTTCCCCCCTTGCTCTGTATATCTCCCCTACCATCTAATCCTGTCAGTTTTTCTCCTCATCTCTAATGTACCCATGGTGATCTACCATCTTTTTCTGCCTGGACCACTACAAAAATGTCCTAACTTCTTCCCCCGCTTCCACTGTTACCCTCTCCATTCCATTAGCCACACTACAGCCAGAATGTTTTTATTAACATAAGTCTGATCATATTACTCCCATGCTTAAACTCTTTCAATGATTTATCATTGCACTGAAAAATAACCTATAACTTGATCTTCAAAGTGCCATGACCCAGGCCCTGGCTACTTCTTTACTCTAAACTCATGGATTCTTGCCCTTGATCACTGTGTCGTAGATACACAGGTTTCCTTTCAGTGCTTAAAACATGCCATACCCTTTCCTGCCTCCAGGGCCATTAAACATGCCATTCCCTCTGCTTGGAAGGCTCTAATATCCACTCTGCCTGGCAACTCCAATCCACATTTCAGAGCCCAGTATGGAGGTTACCTCCTCAGAAAAGCCTTCCCTAAAACTTCAATCTAAATTAGATCTCCCAGGTATGCTCCCTCATAAAGCCCTGTTATTTTCATCAAATATTATCAAAAATTTATATTTATTTATCCCATTATGTATGTGATGTTTGCATCCCTAAGATGATAACTAACATGAGGGCAGGCACTTTGTCTCTGACCTTAATTGCCTTCGGTTTAGGAAAGAGACCTGATAAGAAAGCAGGACTCTACACCCACAAAGGAAATTCGTGCTGGCTTCAGAAATTAATACATTTACTCTTTCATTCAAAAAATATGAGTAGACTTCCAAGAATCACTAGGTATTTGAAAAAAATCAGCATCACAAAAGAATCTTGATAAATTAAAAACCCCAGAGGAAACAAGATAGAGGACAACTTTTAAAACAATTCTAACTAGTGTGTTCAGAGAGATTCAGGGAGATGCTACATTCATAAAACAAAAATAGTTCTTATAAAAATAAAACCTTCACAGAGCAAGCAACAGTTATTGCAAATTAAAGACACAATTGTTAAAGAGAAAATGTCAATAGAGTAGCTGGAAGACAAATACAAAGAAATTTTCTAGAGCACAGATTAAAAAAAAGACAGGGACTTCCCTGGTGGCGCAGTCGGAGATGCAAGAGGGAAGTGATATGGGGATATATGTATATGTATAGCTGATTCACTTTGTTATAAAACAGAAACTAACACACCATTGTAAAGCAATTATACTCCAATAAAGATGTTTAAAACAAAAGAATCCGCCTGTCAATGCAGGGGACACGGGTTCGAGCCCTGGTACAGGAAGATCCCACATGCCACGGAGCAACTAAGCCCGTGCACCACAACTGCTGAGCATGTGCTCTATCAGCCGGTGAGCCACTACTGAAGCCCATGCACCTAGAGCCTGTGCTCCGCAACGAGAAGCCACCACAATGAGAAGCCCGCGCACTGCAACGAAGAGTAGCCCCCGCTCACCGCAACTGGAGAAAGCCTGCGTGCAGCAATGAAGACCCAGTGCAGCCAAAAATAAATAAATAAATAAATTAATTAATTAATTAAAAAAAAAAGACAAAGAGATGGAAAATATCAGGGAAAAGTTAAAAGACTTAGATGCTCAATCCAGTAAGTGAACCATCCATTTGATGAGAGCTCCAGAAAATGAATACAGAGAAAATGGAAGGGAGAAAATAATAAAAGAAAGAAAGAAAAGAGGACAGATGTCTGGAGCTTACAAAAACTACAAACTAGGTCCACCACTCAAATATATCCCAGTTAAAGTTTAGAAACACCAAGGACAGGAATGATCCTAATAGTTTAGGCAAGAATAAAACTGGTTACTTATAAAACAACACATATCAGATTGTCATCAGTAAAACTGTATACCAGAGGTTAAAGCAGAGAGAAATATCATCTTAAACCTAGAATTCTAGCCAAACATATTAGTAACTAGGGGTAGGGGTGGTGAGACAAACAAAGGCCCAGAAAGCTGGCTTCCAATGCACCCTTCTGTAACAATCATTTCAAAGTACACTCCAGGCAAGCAAAACAGAAATCTAAGAGTGGAGAGCATGGGACCCAGAAAGAGTGGAAGTAAAATGTGAAATGAATTGAAATCCTAGAATGACAGTTCTTTAGAGGGCCTAGAAAGTAATGAAGCACATTAGGAAAGGAGGACAGAACTTTGAGAATATCTTTAAGAATCAAGGAAATGTCCTGTAACAAGTCATTGGAATTAGAAGCTGAATGATCTTATTGAGAAGGTAAAAGAATATCACCATTTTGTGAACAAGAAGAAAGAAAGGTAGTTAGAAATGCCAGGAAAAATAAAATTAGGAAAGAGGTGTAGAAGAAAGTCACAATCCAAATATACAAAAATGAAAATGTTATGATTCTGAGCATGGATAGAATGTATGAAAACAGAATTCATCTGACAATGATTCTGGGATCGGTCTCCTTTGAATGGAGGAGTTTTAACAACATAGTGTTAAAAAGATAAACTGAGGCACGTTAAATTTTTGAAGAGTTTATCTGAGGAAATATCAATTTGGATGAGTCAGTGCTAAACTGAGAATGGTTAGGGATGCGGGGCCGACAGGAACTATGGGAAAGGCTTTTACAGAGCAGACACAGAAGCAAAGCAAGAAAATGATTCGACTGGCTAAACAGTTGCCTTATTTGGGAAAGCCCAGTTAATGGTGATTGTTGACCTTGAATTTCATTTTCTCAGATACAAGCACACTTACAGGAATTGACTCTGGCTCGGACTTTGGTTTGCTTAGTAGACTACCAAAGCATTAGAGTCACCTAGGTCTAATGCCTCCTTGTTCAATTACTTCAACAATAGAATTGCATCTTTTCCATGGGTCTAATCACACTGCTTGGTTCTGAAGAAAATAATAATTACATAATCATATTGTAAATATTCATTGATTTTCAATCTATGAAATCAACATATAAGCAAAACACAGAGGACCTAATGGTGGTTACAGACCAGAATGTAAATATTCCATGCCATGGGCTTCCCTGGTGGCGCAGTGGTTGAGAATCTGCCTGCTAATGCAGGGGACACGGGTTCGAGCCCTGGTCTGGGAAGATCCCACATGCCGCGGAGCGACTAGGCCCATGAGCCACAACTACTGAGCCTGCGCTTCTGGAGCCTGTGCTCCGCAACAAGAGAGGCCGCGATAATGAGAGGCCCGCGCACCGCGATGAAGAGTGGCCCCCGCTTGCCACAACTAGAGAAAGCCCTCGCACAGAAACGAAGACCCAACACAGACAAAGATAAATAAATAAATTAATTAATTAAAATGCCTTTCCCTTTAAAAAGAAATGCATAATTAGGGAATTGGAATTAATTATAAAAAAAAAATATTTCATGCCAGCAACGTAAAAGTGATAAAACACTGACAGAAGTTAGAACGTGGAGGGTGGTGAAGTCCTTATTTTACAGTGCAGAATCAGGAAATATTGTCTGAAATTGAGCTATCATGAAATATAATCTTTTAAAAACATAAATTTCAATTTATAATTTAAAATTACATAAGTAAAGAACAACAAAAAAGCAAAATTTGGAGGAGAAATACAATTACTGCAAATGAGTTATATTCTTCCTCTTTTAAGTGAAAAATCAGTAAACACTATTTCAAGCTGAAGAACAAGAAAAAGATGTAAAAGCATTTAAAGTTTGGAAATAACCACCAGAAGAACTAGAAACAGTAGTAATTAAACATAGGCATAGGTGAGGGAGAGGGACGGGACACCTTTACTTTTCATTTTCTGTTGTTCTATGTTGCTCGAGTGTTTATTACTCTGTGCATACATTACATTAATTAATTAGTAGGTGAAGAACATGCAAAACTAAACGAATAGAACTCCTGGGGTAACGGAGTCAAGCTCAGAGCTCTCGGGGAAGGCACAGTGAACAGAGCAGTCTTATGAGTAATGGGCCACCTAGGGAGCACCTTCAGACTCCTCCCAACGTGGGCACCCTTCCAGCTGTGCCCTTCTTACATCTGAAATACAAACGTCTTGCAAATCTGAGATGATGGCTGGCATTTCAGAGAATAAGACCTAAGGATTTTAGTTGGCCACAGCTAAAGAGGAACCAATCATGTAAAGTGGCTCTAAGCTAGAGACTCTATAAAGCAATGGTGGGGTGGGTGTAGGTTGTACGACTTAGTGGTCAAAACTGCAGATGGTCTCATCTGGACTGTCACTTACTAGTTGTGTGACTTCAGGCAAGTGATGAAAATAACTATACCCATTCCCTAGAGTTTTGTGTGGCTTAGATGAGCTCATTTAGGTTAAAATGAGTGTTAGCTGTTACTATTTTTGTTTGTTTGTTTTTCAACATTATTTTATTTTATTTATTTTTATTTTTCTAATTTATTTTATTTTTTTATACAACAGGTTCTTATTAGTTATCTGTTTTATACATATTAGTGTATACATGTCAATCCCAATCTCCCAATTCATCCCACCACCACCACCACCACCCACCCCAGTTTCCCCCTTGGTGTCCATACGTTTGTTCTCTACATCTGTGTCTCTATTTCTGCCCTGCAAACCGGTTCATCTGTACCATTTTTCTAGATTCCACATATATGTGTTAATATACAATATTTGTTTTTCTCCTTCTGACTTACTTCACTCTGTATGACAGTCTCTAGGTCCATCCACGTCTCTACAAATGACCCAATTTTGTTCCTTTTTATGGCTGAGTAATATTCCATTGTATATATGTATCACATCTTCTTTATTCATTCCTCTGTCGATGGGCATTTAGGTTGCTTCCGTGACCTGGCTGTTGTAAGTAGTGCTGCAATGAACATTGGGGTGCATGTGTCTTTTTGAATTACGGTTTTCTCTGGGTATATGCCCAGTAGTGGGATTGCTGGGTCATATGGTAGTTCTATTTTTAGTTTTTTAAGGAACCTCCATACTGTTCTCCATAGTGGCTATATCGATTTACATTCCCACCAACAGTGCAAGAGGGTTCCCTTTTCTCCACACCCTCTCCAGCATTTGTTGTTTGTAGATTTTCTGATGATGCCCATTCTAACTGGTGTGAGGTGATACCTCATTGTAGTTTTGATTTGCATTTCTCTAATAATTAGTGATGTTAAGCAGCTTTTCATGTGCCTCTTGGCCATCTGTATGTCTTCTTCGGAGAAATGTCTATTTAGGTCTTCTGCCCATTTTTTGATTAGGTTGTTTGTTTTTTTAATATTGAGCTGCATGAGCTGTTTGTATATTTTAGAGATTAATCCTTTGTCTGTTGATTCATTTGCAAATATTTTCTCCCACTCTGAGGGTTGTCTTTTCATCTTGTTTATAGTTTCCTTTGCTATGCAAAAGCTTTTAAGTTTCATTAGGCCCCATTTGTTTATTTTTGTTTTTATTTCCATTACTCTAGGAGGTGGGTCAAAAAAGATCTGGCTGTGATTTATGTCAAAGAGTGTTCTTCCTAAGCTGTTACTATTATAAAGAGATTCAGATTCCAGCTTAAGAGAAACCCTAATGTCAATAATGAATATTTTGGAGATTCCATTAGGTAATCATCTCCTATAGCTTTTTCCTTCCCAAAGTACTAGAGGGACAACTTGATTTTAGCTTGGGGAAAGAGAATACCAATGTTGGGAAGAAAAAACTTTTTCTTTTTTTTTTACTTTTTGGCTGCATTGGGTCTTCGTTGCTGCGCTTGGGCTTTCTCTAGTTGCTGCGAGCGGGGGCTACTCTTGGTTGTGGTGTGCGGGCTTCTCACTGCAGTGGCTTCTCTTGTTGTGGAGCACAGGCTCTAGGCGTGCGGGCTTCAGTAGTTGCAACACATGGGCTCAGTAGTTGTGGCTCACAGGCTCTAGAGCGCAGGCTCAGTAGCTGTGACTCATGGGCTTAGTGGCTCCGCAGCATGTGGGATCTTCCCGGACCAGGGCTCGAACCCACGTCCCTTGCATTGGCAGGTGGATTCTTAACAACTGTGCCACCAGGGAAGCCCCACAATAAACTATTAATACTAATACTACTAATAAAAGTTAACATTTATTGAGCTGAGTGTCTACCATGTGCCAAGAATTGTGCAAAGCACTGTACACACATCCTCTTAGTCCCATCTTCACCACTGTCAGGTGAGACAGACTTTACTATCTCTGTTGTTTTTATTGTGGTGAAATACACATAACAAAATATACCATTTTAACCAATTTTAAGGGTACAGCCCAGCCGTGTTAAGTACTATTAAAAACAAGGCAACAGGCCCAAAATGGAGTTGCTTATGCTAAGCCCTATGTCACCAAACCCAGACTTAACTCGATTACAGTTTCCTCTCTCCCAGAAATGGAATCTTAAACCAGCCAACCTGATTAGCATTAGGTAGGTAATATGCCTTATGAACCCCTGCCATGCCCTGTAGGGAAAGTAACCAGTCTGCTTTCCACCTAATATAACTTCCCTGTCCCTGCTCCCTTCCTCCCATAAAAATCTTTCATTTTGCACAGTTCCCCAGAGCTCCTTTCTATCTGCTAAATTGGATATGCTGCCTGATTCATGAATCACTGAATAAAGCCAATAAGGTCTTTAAAACTTACTCTGTGGAACTTTGTTTTTTAATGGGACATTCATATTTTGGGGCAACCAATCTCCAGAACTCTTTCCATCTTGTAAAACTGAAACTCTATACTCATTAAACAACAATTCCTTTATCACCTCCGTTTTGGAAAAGATGAAACTCAGAGGGATGATTATGTCAAACTAGGTGAAAATGTTGTTATCCAATCATTTTTTACCTATGAGTAAATGGCAATTTGGAATAATTCCATTTAAGAGGCCAATATCCCAAGCCGTCTATGAGAAAAGCCAGCTTTCTAGCCTGACTTCGAAGCCCTGGTGTTTTCCATGCTGATGAGAACACTCCTGCAGGGACAACACAGGAGGGCATCCAGGACGCTGAACCAAGTCATATGGGAGAAGATACAGAAAACACATGGACTCGGACTGTTCACGCCATGAGAAAGAGGAGTTCACATCATTCTCAGTTATTCTAAGGCAGAGCTACAGGGGTGAATCCAACTGAATCAGCTGATGCTGATTCAATTGGAGAGATCATCTTTTTTTTAAAAAAAATAATTTAAATGTACAAATACAGTATTTTCCACTTCTTTTCTTCAAACTCATCTCTGCATATGACTTTATAGATGCTTAATCACCATGGGTGCCCGTCTCAGAATTTTTATGAGCCTGACATGCATCGGGAGGCAGAAGAGTGAAAGGGTTAGAAGCTGCACACCTTTTAGAGCTGTGGGGACATTCATGCATCGCCCTGAAGCAGAGGCAGGCTCAAAGTCCCTGCATCCCTCGGCCCCTGTCCTCCTTGAGCCGAGGCAGTGGCCTCGGTAAAAACTCAGCTAATACCCCACGTGCACCTTGGACACCGATGCACGCTGAAAGGTCCCTTCAGCCGTCAGTGTGTTCATTCAGTGATGTTTTTACCCTCACCCCCTCCTTACCTGCCTGGCCTCACATTCTTTCCACCCTCCCTCCTCTCTCATCACCTCTCAATACATCTCTGCTCCCTGAACCCTTCCGCACAGACTCAGGCTTCCTTTTCTTATTACTTTCAGAAAATTCTGTAGGTGGAAAGAAATTTAATCAGTAATAATAAGGCTTTCTATTTTTAGAGCTTCTGCCTTCTGAGCAACCCAAAGAATGTCACTGCTATAACGGAACCGGTTAAAGGGTTGAAAGGGTCTTCTAAAGGTCTTCTAGGAAAGTCCCCTGCTGTGAGGCAAAACTTTCCCAAATCCTGCCTGAGGCAGGTGCTGACCTCCCTTAATCTGACTCTGGAGTCAAACTCAGCTCCACGTCTGGTGGTCTCAACATCCAGACTCTTTCCCCACACCCAGCCAGAACCCTTCTTTCCTTCACCGCCGTAGTTCCTCTCTCTCTGGCGCGGTTGCAGCGGACTCCTCACCTTCTCCCAGCCTTTAGTCTCTCATCCAATGCATCTCCAGGCCACCAATTCAGGATCTTTCTAAAATGTAGCTCTGGTCAGACTTGGAATGCAAAGTTGCAGGTGCAGAGTGTTATGGGAAGACAGTGGGGATGGAGGTTAGGGAAAATGTCACAGACTGGGACTCAGAAGATCACAGGAGGTCACCACTGTGCCTCAGCCTCTTCAGCACTAAAATGCAGCAGAAGCACCTCCTTCCTGGCGTGGCTGAAAATATCATAGGAAATAATGTACGTGAAATACTTAGGACACACAGACAGAGCCCAGCAAATGCAATTTTAATATAAATGTTGTTGCTTTCTTTGGGGTCCTCTCTATATTCCCCAAGAGCACCTGTGAGTCCTGTGTCCCCAGACTTTCAGGGAGATGTATGCAGACTCCAGTTAACAGCACTTCTGGGACCTCTCCAGTGGGGCTTTCCTTGGATTCTCTGGCCTGAGTTGGATGAAGCTGACACTTACAGAGTGGGTTTATGGGGACGATCAGGGTGGTGCGTGGGTACAGGTGTATCTGTGTATGTCAGTTCTGCTGATGATACAAAGGAAAGGAGGGGGAATCCGAAAGGCAAATGAACACAAAGAAGTGGTGCCCAATCCAGCTGTGCAAGAAGAGGGTTAGGGTAGATTAGAGGCTGGAGGTCCAAGGGGAGGGGATCGAGGTCCACCTTGCTCAGTCCTCCATTGCCTGCCTGGGTGCCTCACGTGGAGAGCGGAGAAGATGGCAGAGCGCCCAGCCCTCTCAGTGGGCTCTCCCACTCCGGCCACTCAGGCCTGGACGGAGTGCTTCCCCCAGTGCACTGCTTCCAAGCTGCAGAAATTCTCCAGGGCCAGCATCTGGGGTTTGGGTGGAGGGGGGACGGGCCCACAGTTTCCAGCACTCCTTCCAAAGACAGACTCTCTTGACCACACGCTTTTCCGTGACATCACTGTCAGTGACCTTTGGGGGCCAGCAGGGTGGAGTCTGAGGGGACGGGTACAGACCACGATTCTCTGGTGGTGACAAAGGTTGGGATTGTGAGCCGCCCAGAGCTGGAGAGGCGCCTCAATGGGGACAATGTCTCTCGCTGGACTGGGAATGGTTCCCCTGCCCTAGGATATTGCAGGACTATAGTGGATGTGTTGTCTCTGCTCCTTTTCTAGATTAAAAAGCACATTGTTAAGCACAGAGGCTGTGTGTGTGCGTGCGTGTGTGTGTGTGTGTGCACAGAAGTGTAAAGAGTCTCAGAAAATTGCATTTTGCTTTTAGAACAAATGATGACGATGTGGAGTGGAAAACTTGCCGCCCAGCCAGCAGAGAGAAGCGTGCTTTTGCTTTTCAGAAGCCTTGGGAAGGACAGGAGGGAGGAGGGGAGGAGGAGGGGAAGACTTCCGCTGATGCTTTACGAACACCAAATAGCGCTGGAGGAGATCAATATGCCCAATGAGTCCAAAGCTGATTACGGCAAACACAGCCAACGGCCCTGTGTCCACTTAAAGTAATAGCTTTAAACACTTGACGGAAATAACTCAATTACCTTATCGATTTGGGATTTCAGTCACCTCCCCCAACATACAACACCCATGAACACTACCGCAGACCCATGCATCTTATTTTCTTTCACTTTGATTCTTTTTGAAAAAACTCATGTAATTGTCATGACCTGCACCACCAGCTTGGAAAATAAAGTTACATCTGTTTCTTATCTGTGCATTAATCACTCAGGTCCCCACCTGCCCAAATTGCAGGATGGTCAATAGCATCTCTCTTGGGACCTCCTCTCCACCCCCCCAAGCTAAAGAGCCCCAGGTGCTCACTCAGCCCAAACTGGTTAGTGTAAAGAAATAATTGAGAAATCTGATCAGTTCACCAGCCCCCTTCTCCCCCTCATTTCCTGCCGTTGTCACTTCGAGGCCCTGCCACATGGTGCTGCTGATGAAATCACTCAGCCCCACGCAGACGGATGGCTGCTGCGCCCGTGCCTGGCTAACCCGGACCACACTTAGGAGGCGGGGACCCTTGAGGGAGGACAGGCCTGTACGCACCCACTCACTGGTCCATTTACCCTCACGTGCGGACCCACTGTCCCAAAGCCATGTCCTCCACGACAGAATTGGAGAGAGGCTTCCACCGACAGCCAGAAGCAGCCCAGCCTGAAGATTTTCCCCTGGAGGCCCCAGTGCTCAGGGGCCTGAAGCAACTTACATACCTTGCCTCACTATGCTCAACAGGGCCTGGAAAGATCCTCAGACATCATCCAACCCACCGTCCTTGTTTTACATATGAGGAAAACGAGCAAGGTTAGGTCACTTCCGGCTTCACGCCACCAGCCTGGAGAATGTGCTTTTGTGGGAGGTGGAGGTGACATGCGTTACAGTCTGGGTTCAGCATCTGAAAGGCTTTGGAACGCGTGTAATGGTGAGCTCTTAGTAACTTGTCCTTCCTCTCCAGCAAAGCCACTCTTTGCCACTGCCTGACCAGGCCCACCGGACGTCCCAGGAGAAGTCCTTTGTGTGCCTCTTCCCACAGCCCAGGAGACCCCTTCGTCCTGGACAAACCGGGAAGGGTGCTCAGCCTGCACTCTGCTCCAGTGAATAGCCTTTCTCCAGCCTGTGTTTCTGTCTTTTCAAACTCTCCCTCTCAACCGGCTCCTTTCTATCAGTTCAAACCTTTCTCAGATTAAACAAACAAACAAACAAACAAAAATAAAAACAAACAAAAAACTCCTTTGTTCCAACATTTCTCTCCTCCTTCCTCACCTTCCCCCTTTGTCCTCCCTGGGTCTGCCTTTGCCTTTTACCTCTCTTTTCTGTTCTGTCTTCTCCCATTTTCCTTCTCTCAAAAAATTTTTTTTTGATGCACACTGTCTCCCACCCCCATACTCACACCCATGTCCATCTTCCTTGCGCCAGCGCTGGGCGAGAAAGGCCACAGGGAAAGACCATAGCTTCCTCAGGGGCCACTGTGCTGACCATGACCAAAACAGACCCAGATGGGGAAAAGCCTTGGGCTCACTAAGCACTGGGAAGACAGGGGTGGGCATGGGGGGAGGGCAAGACCAGGCTGCTGTCCCCAGAAATGCCCACAGCCCTGCAACTCTTCTGTTGTCAGGTGGGTACAGCCCAGACTTGTCCCATGGCCTGAGGATCCCAGGTGTCCAGCTGCTGAGGCAGAGGACACCTCCAAACCAGTTCATTAGGTGGAAGTAGGGCATTTGTTCTGCTGCTTCAGATTAAAAGGTCACCAGCCCCTGCCCCTCCCCGCCACCCACTGATCTTTCTTTTTCTGAAGGAAAGGTGTTTATAGTGTCGGAGCTTCTTCGTGATATGTGCATGTTCTGACCTTCACGTCATCGTAGGAGATTTCTTAGAGGTTAAACGAGAGCCTTTATCTTCCTGACACTGAGACTGACAACATGCTACTTACTGAGAAAAGGAAAGAAAAGAAACCGAAATTGACTAAACACCTACTAAGTGCCAGGCATTCCTATGAGTTAGGGACACAATGGTGAATGAGACTGACATGTTCCCTGCTCTCGTGGGGCTTACATTCTACCAGGGAAACAGACACTGTGCATGTACACAAATAAAATAATTGTAGATGGTAAGAAGATCTAGGAAGGTAATTAACAGGGCGCAATGGCTTATGACAACACCAAGGACTTCCTTAGGGTATGGGGAAGGTCTCTCTAAGAACGGGACACCTAAGCTGAGCCCTGAATGATGGGGTTGAGGACAGAACTCAGGATGGACTTTAAAGCCATGCTCACTACCACCTAGTGATGTCTGCGTTATTGTCATCCGCAATTTACACATTAAGAAATAGAGGCTCCAAGAGATGAGGTAACACACCCAGTGGCATGTTTCACACCAAAGCATGCTTTCTCTGTTACCGCCCCTCCTTGGGGTACTTGTGCTCTCATTCTGATTAATAAAAAGCACCTGGGAAACTTTGGAATCCAGGTGTGCAGATTCCAGCTGACTCTTCTTTGAGATCAATGTGCAGTCCTGATAAAGTATAAGTATTGGGCACCTACTACGCACCAAGGAAAGTCAAGGCTGCTGTCTCTTCTCAAGGTTCTTGGAAGATAAGCCAGAGCATAACCCAGCGCCCAGATATGGCCAGGAAAGGAGTGCAGGGTAGGGCAGATGACTGAGGCCAGAGTCCTTGGGCAAGGAGCTCTGCTGTGAGCTGGCTCTGCAAGCACAAAGTGGTCTGGCCAGACAGAAAGGAGGGGGTGATGGTTCCAGGCAGGCAAGGGGTGAGCTCTTCCAGAAGAGAGGTGGGGGCTGCGGGATGCTGACTGGAAGAGCTGCCAGACCTTCCCATGTCCCACCACAACAAGAAAGAATAGAAGCACGGGTCCAGTGCCCTGCATGAGTCCATCAGTCAGCACCTTCTGAGTGTAGAACTTGTGGGTCCTAAGTACCGCATGAGGTACTGTGAGGACAAAGAACATAGAACCATGATCTCAGCCCTGCAGGACTCGAAAACCTCCTTGAAGAGAAGTACTCAAGCTTATGAAATGACTGAAGAGCACTTGCACCCAGCAGCCAGGCAGCACGTTGGAAGCCACATGGCTTGGCCAGGTGAGGCTGCGAGGGAGGGCTTCCTGGAGCAGGCGGACCATGTTTTAAAGGTGGGGAAAGAGCCAGATTGGCAGAGAGGTGGCAGGGAGGACATTTCAGTTAATGGATGTGCTATTTACAAGATCACAAAGCAAGGCTAGCTGGAGGAGGACACAGAGAACACAAGAGACGGAGCTTGGGAAGCCAGAGTCTTCCTGGGTCAGGGAAGAGTAACTCACTGAAAGTTCTTGAGCACGGGAGTCACAGGATGAAAGCAACACTTTCTAAATTAGAACAGTAATTCCTCGCTTGCATGGAACCGTTTGCAATACTCAGATCACTCCACATACATTACTTCACTTGAATCTCATAACCACCAGTGAGGGACAGAGTTATCATTGCCTTTTGTAGCTGAGGAAACAGATGTGAGAAGTTTAAATGACTTGCCTAAGAGCACACATCGAAGGCAAGGAGCTAAAACTACAGCTCCATCCACTGTTCTGTGGTGTCATGGAAAGGGCGTGGCTTTTGAAACCAGGCAGATTTGAGTTCCAGTGCCAGTTCTGCCGGTTACTAGTAAGCTGTGTGGCCTGGGACAGGTTATTAACCTCTCTGAGCATCAGTTTTCTCCTTTTTAAAATAAGAATAATAATACCTTAGAGAGACACAGGTATGATGCGAGGCTTGAAGTAACGATGGCTCAGCAGAGAAGTCTTACAAATATGAGTTACCTTCCTCTTTTTTCTACTGCTGCCTATTCAGATCCTGAACAAACTATTAACCCAACTTCCCTCTATCCCCTAATGGTGCCAGTGAAGCTCTGGAGGCAAGTGATTTCACCCTCGTGACCAAGAGGCATGGATGCCAGTTTCAGCGAGGCGACAGCCCCATCCCAAGCCATGCAAGGGAGGGGTCGCGCCAGCTGGAGGGCACTCAGCCGAGCAGCACGTCCCACCTGAGGGCAAGCTGCTTCAGGAGAGAAGGGTTGAGCCACAGAGAGATGGGTGATTCCGTGATCTGTCCAGCACGCTTCCACTCTTCGTTGATAGGACAGGCCAGGATTTGCTTTTTATTTAAAAAATAAAAATAAAAAACCAGGATTTAAAAGAACAGCCCACACAAATGACTTCTTAGAAATTTCACCATGACTTATCATTTGGAATCAAAACAATTTTTTACCCTGGCAAAGCTCTTTATTATTTTCGGAACACTTTCATATACATTATTTCAATTGATCCTCAGATGCTGAAAGGGAGACCGGCAGGGTTTACTGTTCCCTTTGAACAGATGGAAAATCCATGGCTAAGAAGTAGGGGGGAGGGGGCCCCAGAGCTCTCAACTCCCTGCCCGTGGTGCTCTCCCCTTCCTCCGTGCTCAACTCAAGAGTCCAGATCCATCCACAGATGAGCTCAACTCTGACGTTTGAAATCCTCCCCCACCCCACTCAGCTACTGAGTCATCAGAGATGCCCACATGAGGCTCATACAATGGGTGGGCATGTGTGGAGGGCTGGGTTATGGAAAGAGACAGCTAACCCTGGGCACATCCTCCAGAGATGATGAACTCACGACTCAGGGCAAACAGGGATACCTGAGCCACCACCCCACTCAGGAGCCCTTCCTTGCTGCTCCAACCCCCTCAAATCTCTCTCAACCTGGGAGCCTCAGAAAAGTGAAAGATTCATTTGGAGTCAGCTCACCTGAGGTCTGTGGTAGGCTGAGCCTCCAACTTCAGCGGGATCGTTCGTTGCGGCACGCGGGCTCTTCGGTGCAGCTCTCGGGCTTCTCTCTAGTTGTAGCATGCGGGTTTTCTCTTCTCTAGTTGTGGCGCACAGGCTCCAGGACCCTTGGGCTCTGTAGTTGTGGTGCACGGGTTCCAGGGCACGTGGGCTCTCTAGTTTGTGGCACACAGGCTCTGGTTTCACTCCTGAAACCTAACTCAGCAATCCTAAAGGGAAGCTGGGGCTGCAACCCAGGCCACTGATGAGCTCCTAGGTCAGTAGACTTGCTCCATCCAGCAGCAGAGAGGGGCTGAGGATGAGAACAGCAGATGAATACTTATCAGCAACCACAAAGTGTTCTAGGCACCTAGGTACCTCAGTGAACCCAGTTGCCTTCTTTTGGCTTATATTCTGTAAAGGGAGACAGAAAAAGCAGAAATGGACATAATCAAGAAGTACATGAAGAGGTAGGATGGGTGATGAGTGCTACGTGAGAAAAGAGTGTTGCAGGGTAACGGGGATGGAGCACACGGGGGGAAGACGGGGAGGTGTGCCGTTCCTATTTTAAATAGGATTGTCACAAACTTCGTTGAGAAGTTGACATCTGAGCAAAGATTTTAAGGAATGAGGGAGTTAGCATAGAGCTATCTGGAGGAAAGTCTTTCCAAGCAGAGGAGACAGCCAGAGCAAAGGCCCTAGGGAACAGGAGGAGGCGTCTGTGGCTGCAGAAGAGGGCAGGGGGGAGGGGGGGTGAGTAGGACATGAAGTCGGAGAGGGAACGGGATCCTGGGCTCGCAGAGAGTCTTGTAGGACATTGTAGGGACCCTAACCTTTACTCTGAGTGAAACGGGGGCATTTGAAGAATTTTAAGCAGAGGACTGAAATGATCTAATTTTTAGCAGTATCACTCTGGCTGCCCTACTGGGGGTAGACTGTACGGGTTGGGAGTGGGGTTGGCATGAGCAAAAGCTGCGAGACTGGTTAGGCTGCTGCAGTAATACAGGTGAAAAGTGGTGGAGTCTCCAACCAGGGGGTAGAAATGGAGGTGGTCATAAGTGGTCGATACTGGCTGTATTCTAAAGGTAGAGTCAATAGGATTTCCTGAGAGGTTGGATGGGGGGATGGGAGCTGTGAGAAGAACAGAAGAGTCAAGGCAATTTGCAAGATTTGGGCCTGAGCAACTGGAAGAATGAAGATGCCATAACCTGAGGGTAGAGCAGGTGGGTTTTGGAGATCAAGAGCTCGGGTCTGGATGTATTGAGTTTAGATGTCTGTTAGATGTCCAAGTGGAGATGTTGAGGTAGCAACACCCAAGTCAGCTTGGGTATCCTTGCCAATAACTTCCAGGCCACAATATCAATGCCCACTTCAGTTACCTAGCCCCCAGAGTGGATGGTCCAAGAGAAGGGTTTACCCACCAGCTTCATGCTAGAATCACTGGGTCCCCAACTGTCCAGGCCCTGCCTCATGCACCACTCTCTACCTATGATGTGTCTGAAGGCTCCAAGGCTCATGCACAGAAAGCAGCCTTGGGGAAGCATTTTCAGACTAAGGTTGTTGGTGTCTTGGAAATCACCAGGGGCTGGTCAAGTTCCTATCCACTCCTTGGATCCAACCCCTGCCCAGCGAAACCTGGTCCCAGCCTTATGACAATAAATGCTTCAGACTCAGCCAACGCTAACTGAGCACCTACTATGTGGCAGGCACTCTGTGGAGCACTTTCCCTTATACTCTCCATTTAATTCTTATCACAACTATAGATATCATTATCCCCTTTTTGAAGACAAGGCAACTAAGGCTCAGAAAGCTTTAAACTTGCCCACAGCATATACCCAGAGAAAACCATAATTCAAAAAGACACACGCACCCCCAACGTTCATTGCAGCACTATTTACAATAGCCAGGACATGGAAGCAACCTAAATACCCATCGACAGACGAATGGATAAAGAAGTTGTGGTACATATACACAATGGAATATTACTCAGCCATAAAAAGGAACGAAATTGAGTCATTTGTTGAGATGTGGATGGATCTAGAGACTATCATACAGAGTGAAATAAGTCAGAAAGAGAAAAACAAATATCGTATGTTAACGCATGTATGTGGAACCTAGAAAAATGGTACAGATGAGCCGGTTTGCAGGGCAGAAGTTGAGACACAGATGTAGAGAACAGACATATGGACACCAAGGGGGGAAAACTGCAGTGGGGTGGGGATGATGGTGTGCTGAATTGGGCAATTGGGATTGACATGTATACACTGATGTGTATAAAACTGATGACTAATAAGAACCTGCAGTATAAAAAAACAAACAAACAAAACAACTAATACTAAACTTTCATTGGGTTATCTGTATGGAAATATGTTAATATAAATGTTTCAGACATTATGTGAAATTTCTAAAAATCTTATATGTTCTGGTATAATGTTATAAGTCATAATTCTAGTTATTATTTTAAAATGTATATCTCAGAAAAAAACAAAAACAAAACTTGCCCACAGTCACAGAAATAATAAGTATAGACACTAGTATTTGAACCAGTTTTTGATTCCAAACACACTGCCATCACTCCATGTAATATTTTATGATGACTCATGCTTCAAGGCCAAGTGCAAATCTCATACCTCCTCCATGGAATCTCTGCCAACTCCCTGGTCAAATCTTTCCTGTTACAGCATTTTGTTTACACCTCCCCCATGGAACCTATGAGTGTGGGAACTGTTGTTATCTCTGGGTGTGTTGGAACTTTCTACTGGGTTAAAACTTTCTTGAGAGCAGAAGCCATACCTTTTCATCCTTACTCCTATACTCTCTAATAATCCCCCTACTTCCTAAAGTAATGTGCTCAGTATGTTTATAAAATGTAAAATGATTTTAACACTTTTTGCTCACTCACATAGAACATTACATTTGAGTCTCATCCAGTTTGATATGTATAGGGCACACAGGTCCCATTAGTCTCATTTGTGGTTAAGAATATCTAGACTCAGGACTTCCCTGGTGGTCCAGTGATAAAGAATCTGCCTTACGATGCAGGGGACGTGACTTTAATCCCTGGTCAGGGAACTAAGATCCCACATGCCGATGGGCAACTAAGCCTGCGCGCCACAACCATTGAGCTCACGGGCCTCAACCAGAGCCTATGTGCCGCAAACTAGAGAGCCCACGTGCCCTGGAACCCGTGCACCACAACTACAGAGCCCAAGGGTCCTGGAGCCTGTGCGCCACAACTAGAGAAGAGAAAACCCGCATGCCACAACTAGAGAGAAGCCCGAGAGCTGCAATGATGAGCCTGTGTGCCGCAACTAAGACCCGATGGAGCCAAAAATAAATAAATAAACAATAAATAACTCTAAAAAAAAAAAAAGAATATCTAGACTCAGAGAACTTGGAGGACTTGTCCAAGACCATATAGTTATGTGGTGGGATGGTAGCCGAGTCACAAGCTTGTGACATCCAACACAATGCCCGTTGCATGGCCAGGCAGTCAATTCTGACCTAAAGCCTCCAAATCTCCTTGGGCATATCCTGAGCCCTGGGTGGAGCCTTAGAAGTATGTTATCTCTTCCTTTTCCTCTTTCCCTGGTTTTTCTTCCTTTGTCTCCTCATCATCATATTCCTCCTCCTCATCTCTGGTTTTCACCACGTTATCCTTTCCCTGCCCAGATCTCCTAACCCTGAGCAAAAGGAGAGAAACTCCAACCCAGAGAGCAGCTCTGGGGAGACAGAACCCTGTAGCACATCTGGCATACACGGTGAGGAGTTAGACATCTTATTATAATCTCCTCGTATTTGCCCTGTTGGTAAGGGAAGGAGTCCACCCTAGGTTATAGGGATGACCGAACATATGACAACTGATACTGGGCAGATGAGATAGTTTATTAATCACATATACTCACAGTCTGGGAAGGGAGGACACCACATGTCACAAAGGACCACACAGGAGTTGCACTCGGGAACAGAGTGAGCAAGCTATAGGATGCAAGCTTTGTAGTATCAAGAAGATGAAGTGCCCCCCTGCTTCCCACAGGAGGATGCAATTGCCTGTTTTAATAATTCCAAAAGCTGGCAGGAAACTAAGACCAGCTACTCAAGGGTAAGCAGGAATTGTACCCAGTCCATTGGATAAGGAGGGTTATTTGGCTAGGAGACCTTATCTGTGGGAGCAGAGTGGGGAGGGAAACTTGCAGTTAGGCCATTTGAGACCCTACCAGTTTCACCTGATGTCAAGGCAGCACATAATATTGGACATTAATCTGGGGGCCTTACACCACACGTCTTCACCAAGTTATCTTTATTTTTTCAAACATTTTTATTCTGGAATAATTTTAGACTTACAAAAATATTCCAAAGATAATACAGGGAGTTCCTGTATACCCTTCACTTGGCCTCTCCCAATATTAACATCTTATATAACCTGGTGCATTTATCAAAACCAAGAAATTAGTATTGGTATAACACTATTATCATAGTAAAACTTTATTTGGATTTTATCAGCTTTTTCACTTACAATCTTTTTCCATTCCAGGATCCAACCCAAGGTATCACATTGTATTTGGTCATCACATCCCCTTAGTTTCTACTGGTCTGTGACAGTTTCTCAGTCGTTCTTTGTTCTTCATGACCTTAACACTTTTGAGGAGTACTGGTCAGATATTTTGTAGAATATCCCCCAATGTGGATCTGTCTGATGGGTTTTCATGCCTAGATTGGGGTTGTGTGTTTTGGAAACAATACCACTGAGGTGTGGTGCCTTCTCATTATCATATCAGAGACACGTGATACCCACATGACATCACTGGTTAAGATTGTGTCTGCCAGATTTCTCCACAGAGTTACTATTAGTCCCTTTCCATACTTTATTCTTTGGAAATGAATCACTAAGTGTAGTCCACACTCAAGGGAAGGGGATTCAAGCTCCACTTCCTGAGGGGGAAGTGTCTATATAAATTATTTAGAAGTCTTCTGTAAGGAATATTTGTCTCTTCTCCCCCATTTATTTATTTATTCAATTGTCTGTTTAGATCAATATGGATTCATGGATATTTATTTTATTCTTTGGGTTATAATCCAATACTATTAAAGCTTCTTTTTTTTATAAATTTATTTATTTATTTATTTATATTTTTTATTTTTGGCTGTGTTGGGTCTTCGTTTCTGTGCGAGGGCTTTCTCCAGTTGCGGCGAGCGGGGGCCACTCTTCATCGCGGTGAGCGGGCCTCTCACCGTTGCGGCCTCTCCCATTGTGGAGCACAGGCTCCAGACACGCAGGCTCAGTAGTTGTGGCTCACGGGCTTAGTCGCTACACAGGATGTGGGATCTTCCCAGACCAGGGTCCGAACCCGTGTCCCCTGCATTGGCAGGCAGATTCTTAACCACTGCACCACCAGGGAAGCCCAATCCAATACTATTGATATTTATTTTGTTGCTTAAATTGTTCCAGATATGGCCACTGGAGCTCTTTCAGGTTGGCTTCTGTGTCTTTTTGACATATGCTTTTTTTTTTTTTTTCTTAGCACTTCTTTAATTTCTAAAACGACAAGATTCTCTGGGATTATCTAGATTTTTTTTCCTACTCCACCCAGAATCTGTCATTTCTCCAAATGGCCCTAAATTTCTTTCATTGGATAATGGTAATTAGAGGACAAAACCTGGCCTTTGGTGTGCTTGCTGCTATTGGGGTGTCAGTGCATCTAGGCCCTCTCAGTAGGCAGAGCTAGAATATATGTTTATGTATACTAACCCATGTATACACTTAAACCTATAATTAGTTCTATCTATCTGCTTATATATATATTTAAATTAGTATGAGTTTATACTGATATGCTGACTCTAATCTAACACCACAGGGTTTATTCTGGCTTTCCTCCCTTGTTTTTTGTAACTTCTTACCTATTTACTTCTTTTTTTTTTTTGACTTTTTTTTTGTTTGACTTTTCTCATTAATCTTCTACTAATGTTCATTTTTAACTTGATTTCAACTGTAAAAATACTTCAGTACAGAAGTGGTTCTCAGACTTCAGAGTGCATCAGGATTCCCCAGAAGGCTTGTTAAACACAGATGGATGGGCTTAACCCCAGAGCTTCTGATTCAGTAGGTGTAGTCTGAGGCCAAGTAGTTTGCATTATAGCAAACTCCTAGGTGCTGCTGTTAGTCTTGGACTTCACTTTGAGAACTTCTGATCTACAGAAGCCCTGGACTCTCTAGTAAATATGCCTTTACGTTTAGAAGAGAAGTGGCTTGAATCTTCACTGAGAATGCTGGGAAAGGGAGGTCGGCTATGTGCTGACAGGTCATCATGACGACAGCTGTATTGTGATTGTACCCTCTGGAGCTGTAGATATGGCTGTTCTATTGCCCTAAAACAATTTGAGGGAAAGCGCACAAGTTCCGGAGCAGGGAGTTTCCCAGTTTCTAGTCATCACTTCACTGCTTCCAAGCTGTGGGGCCTTGGCAGGTTATCTAATGTCTCTGAGTTGTTTTCTCATCTATTAAGTAGGGGAAATAATAGTATATGCCTCACACATTTTGCTTTGAGTTTTAAATATATGCTTACATTATTGTTCTTCCTTCTCTTTAAAATATTGTCCCAAAAAGCTGTTCTGGGGGACAGTATCTCTTTAATTCAGGCAGCCTACAAAGCTGCAGGTTCCTCAAAGTTCACCTTCAGCTACTAAGAGAAATGCTATTGTTAGGTCACTGTACTGAAATTTCCCAGAATGTCCAACAAATTTGCTAGCATCTGTTACATTGTTGGGAAGAAGAAGAATATTCTATTTTTTTAAAAATAAAGCTCAACATTAATCTCTTCTGATTACTAGATTTTCACTGTTCCCTGAAGATGATATGGATTTTCATGTCCTGGGGCTTCGGGTTATGCTGTTCCCTCTGTATAGAACAGCTCTGCCCAATAAAACTTTCAACAGTGGTGGAAATGTTCTATATCTGCACTGTCCAATGTGACAGTCATTAGCCATAGGTGGCATCTGAGCACTTGAAATGTGGCCACAACAAACAACTGAGAAACTAAATTTTTATTTCATTTTAATTAATTTAAATTTAAATAGCCACATGAGGCTAGTGGCTACCATTTTGGATCCCATAGTTCTAGACTGTCCTCACCACTCCTCCCCATCTAACAAAACCGTACTCTGCCTTCAAGGCCTAGTTCCAATGTCTCTAACCTTCCTTGTCTTCATGCTAAGAAACAGACGTCTTCTCAGTACTCCCATAGGACTTTATACTTATTTCCAATATCTCAGTATATAGGAACTATTTGGTTGTATTTCTACTCCCCAATAGACTGTGAGCTTCTTGCAGACAGGGCCTGTGACTTTCTCATCTCTGTAGTGCCTGTACCTGGCAAAATGTCTGGTACATAGTAGGTGCTTAATATTTGTTGAATGAATGGGTGAATGAATGAGAAGTTTAGGACTTGTGCCCAATCTTTATTTCTTATTTCTACTGAGTGGGGAGGAGCATAGGAAAGGTCAGATACAGGAGACCATGATCCATTTGATCTTGTCATTACCTTCCTCATCCTCTGATGGCAAAGAGAGGGAGAGGAAAAGAGCAAGTGAGATTAGGACAGGAATCAGAGCCCACTGTGCCATTTGTTTAAGAAAGCTTGAAGGTATTAACTTCAATGAAACTTCAGGGACTTCAATATCCGAGTAAGCACCTAAGAGGGAATTTCTAACTTTGAAGCCAAAAGACGGGGAAAAGTTTTTTAACGCATAAACATGGCAAAATTATATTTTGTTAATAAGGTGCTGCATTTTACCTAGGCATTCATGTCTGTGAAAACTACTTTTTATGATTTTCTGCTTTATATTTTCGTGTCAAAAGAAGTCATACTTGCTATTTGTTTCTTTGTCTTTTTTTAAATAAACAACACCTATGGCTAAGCTTAGGGATTCGAATTACATCACTGAAATAACTAACACCTTCCCACCCCGTACTGGAAGCACATTCCAACTCATGGTTTAGGAAGCCCACTGAGGGGCTTACCAAGTTTCCTTTTTTTTTTAAATTAATTTTTATTGGAGTATAGTTGATTTACAATGTTGTGTTAGTTTCTGCTGTACAGCAAAGTAAATCAGTTATACATACACATGTATCCACTCTTTTTTAGATTCGATTCCCATATAGGTCATTACAGAGTATTGAGTAGAGTTCCCTGTGCTATACAGTAGTTTCTTTAAAGCTGCTGTAGGCCTAAACCTCTCAGAGGGTAATATTATGCCTAAAAGTTTCATTGCTTTCTTACAAAAGTGTTTTGACTATTCTTATGTGTAAGGCATTGTACTAAGGGTCATGGAGGGTACAATATGGTCCCATTCATGAGAAGCTAATACTCTAGGCAAGAATTACAAAAAGAGGAACATGATTGGGCCTAAGGGCTTTGATGTAACTGTTAGTTTGGTAATGCTCATTTTTTGATAGGTCAGACATTGACTGATAAAGACCCATTGTCTCCAGACCAGATTCCCAAATTAAGCCTTGAAAGGGGTAAGATTGAGAATGGGGGGCAGTGGGGGAAGTTACTTGGGAAATGAGCAATAAAATGGAGATAGAGAGTAAGAGAGAGAGAGAGAGAGAGAGGAGAGTTTGGGCCCAAGATGCCTCTGGCTGTGGTTATTTCTTGTGTTCCAAACAGCTGGCTGGGTGTATGGAGTTTGGGATGGCTCACAATGTAGGAGGTGTACTGAGGGAAGAAAGGAGAAAGCACAGAGGAGGGGAGCCCCATTCGGTCCCCTAGAGGTGTGGCTCTGGCATTCTGTCTCACGGCCTTACACAGGCCAGCTGACAGCATGGGCTTTAGCACTAAGAAGCCATTGTATAGGGTCATTTTAAGAGTCCCCCCAAATGGCCAGGGTCTCATCGAAGAACCCAGAGACTTCAGTGTTCTTGCTTATAAACCTGAGCAACCACAGGTGAAGAATCTCTGAAAAGGAGAAGTATTCACTTGTCAAAACAGAGGTGTTAGCTTGAGTTTTCCTCTCAAGAAGAAGGAAGGGAGAGAGGGGAAGAGGGAGGATTGATCTTGAGCATAGAATCTCATTGGGGAGCTAGATGGCAAAGACCCACGTGGCCATGTGACTTGAGCTCCTCATGCAGGCTCAGTGAGTTCCTGGGCGTTGTAGACTGAATTTTGCCTCCCTTCCTGCCAAATTCCTATGTTGAAGTCCTAACCCCAGTACCTCAGAAGGTGACTGTGGAGACAAGGCCTTTAAAGAGATGAATACGTTAAAATGAGTCTGTTGGGGTGGGCTCTAATCCAATCTGACCCGTGTCCTTATAGGAAGAGGAGATTAGGAACCACAGAGAGACACCAGGGGTGCACGTGCCCAGGGAGAGGACCACATGAAGAGGCAGCAATAGGGCAGCCAAGTGCAAGCCAAGTGCAGAGGCCTCAGAGGAAAACCAACCCTGCCAGCACCTTCCTCTTGGACTTGCAACCTCCAGAACTGTGAGAAAATAGATTTCTGCTGTTTGGGTCACCCGGTCTGTGATGTTTTGTCATGGCAGCCCCAGCAAACTAATACAGCGAGGAAAGGCCCTCATCACATGGTCCAAATGAGGTGTCCTAGGAGGTTCTCAGCTGCAGCACATGCCCTGTGTCATTGCTGCTTTGTTGCTATATCAGTCCTGACCCCAGACAGTCATTACAAGAAAAAAACGTTCGAGTTTTTCCCACATACCAGATGCTTTCTCATCTATTACCTCACTTAATAATGCAAACCTGAGCCTCAGAAGTTCATTGGTTTCTCCAAGGTAACCTAGTTAGGACATGCTGGGCCCAGGTGGGAAGCCCAGGCCCTCTGATTCCAGGTCCAGGGCTCCTTCTACCACACCCACAAGGGGTTCCCTTGGAGCATTTATAGACCAGGCATGAACCGCATTCTCTCTTTCAAAAGTCATCTTGGTCCTTCCAGGAACACAGTCACCCCTAATGCTTCACTGGGGTTCCTGTGTAAGTCCTGTGACATAGAGAAGAAAAATATTTATTAAGTCCTAATTCTACTTTTAGTGGACTTTCCAAGCCGAATCCCTCTCTGACCACCCTATGCTATGTAGTAGCTAATTAAGAGTCATATGCAACCCCAAAGATATTACTAAGGAATCATTTAAGAAAGTATGATTGCTTTCTGGATAATAGGCTACTTTTTCTCCCTCAGCTCAGTTTACTGAGCCCAACTGTGTCTGGAGCTCCTTGCTGATATCTATTTTTAATGGGATATATTTATAATTGGATGTATTTATAACCTCTTCCTCATGGACACTTCCTTTCTTTCTGGAATCACAGAGGCGTTTTAATAGATTGGCTATGACAGCAAAGAAGTGACTAGAAACAGGTTGGGCCTGGTTGTCTGTGGAGCCTGAGAATACTGACGATTCCTATGCCAGGTCCCTGCAACACTTTATGAAGAAAGCTGCTCTGGTTCTTACTTTTACAAAAGAGATAGATTCCCTCCTGGGAGAGACAGGGCATCCAGGTGAATAAAAAGTTTAGTGACTGCTAAGAGAAACCTTCACTGGAAACCCCTATGATTTAATTCTGTTTGACAAATATTTATTGTGTATCTGTTACACGCTAAGCACAGATTCATTGCTTGATACATGATATTTTTTTAGCAAAATTATTGAACACAACCGTCAGAGCTGGAAGAAATCCTAGAAATCGTGTGGTCTGATCCCCTTACTTTAAAATGAGGAACATGAGGCCCAGTCAGGGAAAATGACTTGTCCAAGGTCAAACCGTGGGTTCTTGGCAGGCAGGAGACTAGGGTCTTCCTGATTCCTAGTCCAGTGGTTCCAACATCCTGGGGAGAGTCACACCCTTAGGAGAGTATCGCGTCCAAGTGGGTTTACCACATTGTGAAAACCATGTGCACATCTGGAAGGGATCCATAAAAAATAACCCAAATTGACAAGGGATGAAAAATAGGTTTTTAAATTAAGTAGCAGAGATTCCAGCTGGACATGAGGAAGCACTTTTTGGCTGCCAGGGTGATAAAATATCAAAATGAGCAAATCAAAGGAAAGTGCACTCAGAAATTCTCAAGAGGACAGGAGATAAGCATCTGTCTTTGATCGCTGGAGGGTCACCTGCCCCAAAACAGGGAGCTGCAGCAAATAATCTCTGTTTCACCCTCATCTATTAGAATTCATTTGTGATTCCAAGTGTCTTCTATAAGACTCTAGCCAAACAAACTTCTCTTACTGAGCCCTGCATCATTGATCCTATAATTTGTTTGAAATTTCCTCTTAAAAGCACTTCTTTGTCCTCTGTTTTTTTGTTTGTTTGTTTAATTTTAAAAGGCCTTCATATTAAATACCTTTGTAAGAGGACAGAACAGAATCTGGAATATCTGAATCTCAGGATTGGGGATTTTTTTTTTTTTTTTTTTTTTGCCAGAGGTGACATACTGAGAGATCAGAATCTTGGCAGTAACCACAGGTCCAGGCAAGCAAAAGGTCAAGTGCAGGGCGAAGTTAGTTGACAGACACCATAGACCTGGACAGGCAGGGTCCTGGAGATCAAAGCACCATTATCAAGCAGGACTGAACTCTGACCTTAGCGCAAAAAGGCCATTTGCTTTCTAACTTTTTTTACATAATCTAAATATAGGTCACCTGAAGTTCAGGACACACGTCAGAAACAGAACAAGTTTAGAGGCTTGACAACGGGAGGGTTAAAGATGCCAGGATGACCTTGAAAGCGGTGGTCACTGTTCATCTCCTATTGCCTCTGGGGCCACTTTAACACCCCAAAGTTGCTGTGGGTACACTCAGAAAGAAAGCTTGCGGTATTTAGGGGGTATCCACCCACAGTCATGAGATACCCTTGTGTATGTAGGAAATGGTATAATACCAAACCCCCAGGTTATAAAGGGGTCTATCCCTACTCCTTTCCAATGTCTTTCAAATATCTGCTCAAAAGGCAACTCTGCAGTGTCCCTAAACAAATGAGGGACCTCAGTCCCTCTCCCCTGCTCCTCCCTCTGGGACCTAACTCACTCTCTGGTTCCCAATGAGGTTGCACAATAAGACACCTGCTACTGGGGCATCTGCACCCCCATGATACTGTTCCCCCCTCATAAAAACTAGCTTCCACCAACTAACCTACCGCTTGAAACTGTAACTGCTGCTCTGTTCAGAATGAAGCTCCATGGCTGCCAAACATAAGAACAACAGACCCTGACATCTCAGCTAAAGGTCACTTAGCAAAAGTCAGGACTGAAAGCATGTTCATTATGACAGAGACAGAGAGGAACAACCTCTTAGGCTTCCGAATGTTCTCTGACACTTGCCTCCTCCTGGGATTTTGGTTAACTTTCGGCCTTCAAAGATTTCGGCAAAAGTCCTGGATGTTAGCAAAGCAAGGCCAACCTAACAAGAAACCCCAGATGCTGAACCCGTATGTTTCCAGGCTCCCCCAAAGGACGTTGGGAAACTCACATAAAAAGAGGTCCCTGTTGCAAGGAGTCGTGAAATTTAATTCATCTCACTGGACTCTAGGACTCGTCCTGAAACCCCACATCCTGTTGATGTCAGCTTTAAGCCAGAAGAGAGCAGATAGTTTAGACCTGATGAATTTTCCTTCCTTCACAGGCTGTGCTGTCTTGTATTTCTGTTTATGCTTCACCAGGAAAACGTTAGGAAAAAAGCTAGCGGTTCTCCCTCCTTCCTCCCCAACTAATCTCAGGAGAGAATTCTTTCTATATGAAGAATGAGTGTGCAAGCATGCACGGATGTGCACACACGCACAAATAGCACACAATCACAAATGCTAGAACTTGGCAGGCAGTCAATTCCTTCTCTTTAAAACAACTGAGCCACTTTCAAGAGATTCCAAAAGGATGACTCCACGACCTCCATGTAAATAGTGTCACTATTTCTTTACCTCTCTGTCCTCACTTGAATCTCCATGAAACCCCAGTCTCTGTAAGGACAAGGATTCTGGCATTATTTTGGGATCCCTGCCACCTATCCCTGCGTCTGCACATGATAGGCATCCAATAAATGTATATTTGAATGAATTAAGATCTTTTCCTTATTCTGGAGACCATCCCTGGCTGCAAGGAGAGGCCTTTTTCCTCTCCTAAACTTCTTCAGTGGTGTCTTTCCCCTGACAGTGCCCAAGTCACATCTCTACATCTAGGAAAATAAAAAAAGAAATTTCCAAAATAACGTCAGGTGCTCTGTGGCTAGTTAACGTCAAAACTAAATTCTTATTTAGCACTGTTACCCCACGCGTGAAGTTCCTTCTCTTTATTGTGGTTTTACCATAAATGAAAAACATAATTCAAAATGTTAGTTTAGGGACTTCCCTGGTGGTCCAGTGGGTAAGACGCCACGCTCCCAATGCAGGGGGCTCGGGTTCAATCCCTGGCTGGGGAACTAGATCCCGCATGCATGCCACAACTAAGAGTCCGCATGCCAGAACAAAGAAGTCAGCATGCGGCAACGAAGACACGGCACAGCCAAAATAAACAAATGAATAAATAACTATTTTGTAAATGCTAAAAAAAAAAAAAAAAAGTAAGTTTTCAAAGTACCTTTAAGAAATGGATTCAAGGTGGTGATCTAATCGCAAATACACCCATGCTCCTCTCTGTGATCTCCTGACAGGCATGCATGGTTATTGTGTTTGGGACCAGCTGACTCAAACACAGGATCCTTTGCTGCTTCTCCGTTGCTGCTCTAGACCCTGTTGTAAGAAGCCAGCCTCTAATAGTGCCTGGAACAGTGCCTGGCACTTGACAGCCACTTAGTATTTCTTGATTTAATAGAATGAATAAATGTACGAATGAATGAATGATGTTAACATTTCCTATGCTGCTGCTAGAAGCTCGAGCCCTGGTGAGCCTAGTAGGCTGAATCCCAAGAGATTGAGGCAGTCATTGTTAAACTACTGGATTACCAGCTTTGCAAGCCAGCAGTAGGTGTACCACATCGCTTCCTACTCCATGGATCCAGGCTCAAAATGTAGGCTCTGCAATTTGCGTCTCCTCACTCCCAGTACCAGTTTCTACATTACTTAGAACTATTGGCTACGTGGGGCAGGAATTCAACTAGAATTATCTCATATGGAAAGGGTTCCTATGAGACTTGCTGCTCTTGAAAAGTTCACTGTCTTTGTCAGGCAGCCCTCCCAGTTACAGCTAGTCTGACCAGCCCCTGCAGGCCTGGGAAGGATGACAGCTTCCACTGTTACCAGCCAGCCCAAGGAGACTGCACCTTTTCTGGTTGCTTTCCCTAAACCCTGCCCGTATCATGATAAAGAGTCCCTTTATGCAATCCTACTCAGTTATCCAGTCTGAGTGTGCTGTCTCTCTCATGCTGGGACCCAGACACATACATCCACCCTCAACTCCTTTCTGACCCTAAGTAAACAAACAAAAAGTTCCCAGGTGAGGGGAGGGGGTGTTTGTAATCACAGTTTCCTTGCACAGAGTAGTTGTTCAATAAATATTTATTGGTTAAATCATATCATCAATAATAAAACTAACCTCCATCTCTTCCAATTACAGGTAAGTAGACACTTTCCCCTGGATTTCAAAAGTTTAGGTTAGAATATGCAAGATTCTAAGAAATAAGAATCTCATTTTCAGTTGACACGTCATGCATTTCTTACTGGAGCCATCATTCTCAACCTTAGCTGCGTAACAAAAAACTATTATGCCTCACATACTTTTATAGTATTCCCTGGGCCCATCCCCCAAAATTCTGATTTAACTAGTTTGGAGTGGATCCCAGGCACCAGCAATTTTTTAAAGCTTCCCAGGTAGTTCTAAAGGGCATCTAGGGTTGCAAATCACCGTTCCTGGCAGTACTCACCTTCTCCTTCCCAGGGGTGATAAATCTCTGCGTTAGCCATAATGAGGTTGTAAAGGTGAAGAAAAAAGTATATGGACTATTAGAGGAAAAGATACCTAGGGAAAGTAGTTCAAAATCATCTTCCCTCTTAAACATAAATTTGTTGTATAAATAAAATGAGACGAGACTGCTATAGCTCTAAGGCCACAGAGAAAAATTCAGAGCTCAGAGCCCTCTTTTATAATCAGGTGCGGTGGTTCTCAACCCAAGCTGTACATGAGCCCCAGCTGAGCTTCATTTGAAAATGTTTATGCTTTGGCCCCAGTGCAGACTAATTATATCAGAGTCTCTGGGGTGGGGCCCAAATGACACTATTTTTTAAAAATCCCCAGGGGTGTATGATGTGGCCATGGTTGGAGAGGACTAGTCTAGATAAGGCAATTTCTCCAAATGCCTTGAAATTTATGTCATAGATTGTTCCATTTTTTAACACAAGAAGAAATTCAAATTTTTCGTCTAGAGACCAGAACACCATGAAGTCTTATCTAGGAAATGTGATTAAATGGTATCGTTGGTAAGCCTGGTTATGAATTTTCATTGCAATGTGGCAGATATGGTGGGCTGGACAAAAAAATAGTACGCTCCCAGGGCTGGCTACTAACGTCCAGTGCAGTCATTTAGTTGGTAACCAGATGTCTTGTATGGTAACGATGGCGCATGTGTCTGGATGTGCCTTTGGCCAGAAATGATAGCTCTCCTGGATGCATGGTCCGCAAATGAAGTGAGTTCTATGGAAAATGTTTCTCAGGTAGACATGTATCGCCAGCTAGAGGTCTGTGGAGAGCGTTTTCTATTAACAAAGGGAATCAAAGGAGTTGCAAGATTTCCGGAGGAGAAACAGAAGGCCAGCGTTCTGGGCCCACAATGGAGAAGCAGTCAAGGAGCCAGCGTTTGACTCACTGGCTCCAAATACAATGAATAGTCACAACTGTCAAGAGATCACATAGAAAAGCATCAGTGCATTGGCCATTCAATTATTCTTTGCTTTAAAATGAAATCCATTTCTTAAAGGTACTCTACATTTTGAAAACTTACATTTTGAAGTGTGCTTTTAATTTATGGTGAAACCACAATAAAGAGGAGCAACTTAATGTGACATAAGAGGGCTAAATAAGAATCTGGTTTTGACACTAGCTACATGATTCGGGCAAGATAGTCCATCTCTCTGGGCCTCGAGTTCTTCATATGTAAACTTCATCTAGCTCAGTGTTTCTCACCCTCGGCTGTACAGCAGAACGCTTAGGAAGGTGTTAAAACATATCCATGTCTGGGTGGCTCCCCCAGACGTTCTGATTTCACTGGTCTGGAATGGGGCCCAGGCACCAGTATTTCTATAATATCCCCATGTGATTCCAGTATGGGACCAAGTTGAGAACCACTGCAATAGATGATCCCGGCATTCCCTTTCTAGCTCCAGCCTTTTCTTGGGCTTAAGAGGCCTCACTTCCGGGAGTGTCTGAGCTATTAGAAGAGGTAAGTAATCAATGACTGATACATCCTACAAGCACACTCAAAGCTAGCTACTTTGCCTCATCAAAAGGCCACCATTCCGATAAAGAAGATGTGGCACATATATACAATGGAATATTACTCAGCCATAAAAAGAAATGAAATTATTTGTAGTGAGATGGATGGACCTAGAGTCTGTCATACAGATTGAAGTAAGTCAGAAAGAGGAAAACAAATACCATATGCTGACACATATATATGGAATCTTAAAAAAAAAAAAAGGTTCTGAAGAACGTAGGGGCAGGACAGGAATAAACACACAGACATAGAGAGTGGACTTGAGGACACGGGGAGGGGGAAGGGTAAGCTGGGACGAAGCGAGAGAGTGGCATGGACATATACACACTACCAAATGTAAAATAGATAGCTAGTGGGAAGCAGCTGCATAGCACAGGGAGATCAGCTCGGTGCTTTGTGACCACCTAGAGGGGTGGGATAGGCAGGGTGGGAGGGAGAGGCAAGAGGGAGGGGATATGGGGATATATGTATATGTATAGCTGATTCACTTTGTTATAAAGCAGAAACTAACACACCATTGTAAAGCAATTATGCTCCAATAAAGATGTTAGGGCTTCCCTGGTGGCGCAGTGGTTAAGAATCCGCCTGCCAATGCAGGGACACGGGTTCGAGCCCTGGCCCGGGAAGATCCCACATGCCGCGGAGCAACTAAGCTCATGCGCCACAACTACCGAGACCGCGCACCTAGAGCCCGCGCTCCTCAGCAAGAAGAAGCCACCGCAATGAGAAGCTGTGCACCGCAATGAAGAATAGCCCCAGCTCACCCCAACCAGAGAAAGCCTGCGCGCAGCAACGGAGACCCAACACAGCCAAAATAAATAAATAAAAAATAAATACAAAAAGATGTTAAAAAAAGAAGACTTAAGTAAAGAAAAGAAAATGAATATATCTATCAATCAAGCAAAAAAATCTAAAACAGCTTTCAAAATAGCCTCCTGGACATGCTGTGCCTCTGACATTATTTATGGGCCTGAGAAGGCATTCAATGGTCCTTCCCATAGTCCAGCCTCAGTGCGCATAACGAACTGCCAGTTGAATAAGGGTTGTTTTCAGTGTGTGGCTAAAAGTCTTCTTGATTCCACTTCCACCCTTCCCAATGTCCTTTAGGCATCTGGGCTGTGGGCCCACGTACATTTTCACAGTCGACCTTAAAGAGCCAATTCCTATTTCAGTTTGGATTTGTTGCCAGGTGGCCCCGCCCAAGTCTAATTTCCCATGGGTTGGCTGAACCCCCAGCGTGAAGGAACATGATAAAATTCCAGAGCTGGGGCTCCTCCAGCCACGTTATGTCAGGAGAACTGAGTCCATCTCAGCCTCCCAGGGTCACTGTGCTCTCACGGCCAGAGCCATCCTGGAAACCCACGATGGATGGCTCCGGCATTTCAACACTCTCCAGCCCCTGATTCCAGCTGTGGAGAACACACCAATGGGAGAGAAAAAAAAAATGAAGGAAGAGCTAACTCAAGGCCAGCTTCAAAAAGCAAGTAAATAAAATTCTGAACTAAACCAAATTTCTGGACACTGATAAACTACAAAAGTAAAACCAGGATAAATGTAGTTATGTCTAGACACTCCGGGCAGTAAAGATGCAGGTTTGGAGAGTGAATTGTCCAGTTAATTGCTCTGACCTGTACTTCCTTTTGGCTTATAGAGACGTAGCTTCTCGATATTAAAATTTATAAACAATTGTTTTCCCACTTGAAGGTTGAAATGACAATGGAAAACCACATCTGGCAAAACGTTTGCTCTTTGGTTCAAGGGATTAGACTGATTCTAGCAGAGTAAATTTTACAGCTTAGAGAATTATGTATCTTCAAGTTCACTCCAGCTTTGTAAAATCTTTCCACCAAGATTTTCTGTGTGTGAAAGAGTGAGGAGGGCCACCCGGGTCTTTATATGGGATTCGCCTAGAGCTTCTTCCTGCCCACATACTCCCCATTTTCAAGATAAAAATAAGACTTAATAAGAACATTTCTTGGGTTTTGTCATTATTCATCATTAAATTGGTCTAGATCCTTCGCACCAGAAGTAGAAACAAGATAAGATGGAGGCAGAGTGCCTGGGGAAAGGTCAGGGACAGGTTTAAATATGTCCCACTAAGCAGATCAGTCAGTGTCCCTGCTATCAAGCTACTATGCCAGCTGTCACCCACTATGTCCTTACCCTGGCCGCACACTGCCTCTGCCCAGGGAAAATGTCCAAAAGAATCTCCAACCCTACAGAAGAGTGAGCAAGTCTTACTTCCAGGACAGGCCCACCCTGGTAACACAGGATATGAAACCCTCCTTAGAAATACAGAGACCAGGAATGCGCACTGGGTCACATTAGGGGAACACGGGCTGGTGATTTTACAAACTGGATTAGAGTGTTGGATGCCTGCAGACCCGGTGCTGTTGGCACTGTCCAGCTGTGTAGCTACACTGCGTAGCTCACTGGTGTCTGGCTATGTAGCTCATGGCGAAGAGCGTGGGACTTGATATAAGACTAACCTTAGTTCAGTTCCCAAGTCCTCTCACTTGAGCAAGTTACGCAACTTTCTGATGCTCAGTTTCTTCCTCTCTAGGATGGGGAATGTCCACTGACTTTATAGGACTATTGTGAGGATTATGGCAGTGTGAATGCTGAAACGCAGGAGGTTCTCGAGAAATTATAGTTCTTTATATTATCTTTATAGTTATCGAGAACGAGGCAACCATCATCAAATCTGTCCCTCTAATAGAAATTTTCTGAGCCTGACTTTGTTGGCTGACTTAATTTTTCACTAAGTGATTTTCTCACTTCAAATTGTGCACCAAAACAGGCGTGCAGCACAAAGCAGAGGCATCTGCTAAACCTAACGTGGAAATTGCCTGGGAAACAAGTAGGAGACACAGCCTCGAATGGCACTTAAGCCTGATTCATACTTACTAGGGCAAGGCCAATGTGGCTCTGTTAAAACACCCTAACTGAGAATCTTGTAAAAGAAAAACAGTTTTATAACTTTCAGATACAAACAACAAGAGACATCAGGTTAAGAAAATGTTATATAATAGGGTTTTTTGGAGGTTGCCTTAGGGGTTTCACTGAACTTGTGGTCAGCACATCCATTGTTAATACATGGGAGTCTCCAGCATGTTAGAATAGATTGATAAAGGTTATACGTAAGTATTTTAAAGCTTTAAAAAAAAAATCCAGTTGATGATATGTCTGAGCCTCATAAGCTCTTGCTGCCTAGACAGAATAAAGATGAACTCCAGTTCCTGACCAAATTAACACTTACCTTCCTTGTAAAATGCGGATAGTAAATTCACTTTCCTTAAAGGACTGAGATGAGGATGAAGATTGATGAGGCCTGTAGAGCATTTAGCAGAGCACTCAGCACAGAATAAATGCTCCCAATCAAGGTTAAATGTTGTTGCAGTGGTTGTGGCTTTGTTGCTGCTGCTATTCAGTCATTCAACAGACTGTACACCACACCTGTACTAGACACAGTGACTTCAAAGAAGACACTGGAAGTCCAGTCCCTCAAGACACTCAAAGACACCAGGGAGAGATGGACATGTAAACGTGTTCTCATACAAAGTAGCAACTCCTCTAAGGCATGGACAAAGTGCTGCAGGCACCCAGAGGGGAGCCAAAGAAGGCTTTACTGAGGGGGCAATCTCTTATAGGTTTAGATGAGATCATGAGCTCTCCCCATGGGATTAGTGTCCTTCTCAGAAGAGAAAGAGATACCAGAGCACTCTCTCTCCACCATGTGAAGACACAATGACAGGGTTCCCATCTGCAAGCCAGGAAGAGAGCTCTCACCAGGGAACGAGTCTCCTTGCACCTAGATCTTGGACTTCCCAGCCTCCTGAAATGTGAGAAATAAATGTCTGTTGTTTAAGCCACCCAGTCTATGGTATTTTGTTATAGTAGCTCAAGCAGACTAATCCAAAAGGCGAGGTGGTCTTGGAGGAATGGTGGAGAATGCTGGATACTGAAGCAGAGGTCACCCAGGGAGTGTGAGGAGAAGGGGCTGGAGAGTGGCTGGGAGCCAGGCTATGAAAGGCCTGAAAGAGCGAGCCAAGGATTTGGAACTGCTCTCATAGACCTCCAGAACTAACAGACTTGGGTGAGGAAATGATGTGAATTGATTTTATTTTCTATGAATATAAATCTGGTACCAATGAGGGAAGACAGAGACTGGAATTTAAAGAGACAGGAGGAGGGCCCTGCAGAGTGGAGCAGGCAAAAGCCATTCACGACTTGGTGGAGGGTAACAGCCCCATGCAATTCTCTGCAACCTGGGCTGTCAATGCAATGTCTGTGCTCAGAACTGGTCAGCTGCCACCAGGGCCTCCTAGCCTCTGCAGTCCTTCTGGCGAGAACAAGGCTTGGGGGATGAGGAATAGGCTTTCAGTTTGATCCTCAGTACAGAGACTAAGCTGAAGAGAGCTGCAGTGTTTAAGAACAAAGCCAGAAACCAGAAGCCATCCTTTTCGCCAATATGAAAGGGCCTTCATGTGCCCCAGCAATGCCCAGGACATGGACATTTTGATAGGTAAGAACAGAAGATGGTATGTGAGGGCTCTCCAGTCATATTCCCAACCATACATTCAAGTCCATCACCTTGATTTATGCATTTCGTTTTCACTTCTGAAATGTACTTGAGGAATCATATTTGGAAGCTGATCTTCAGAAAAGGAACTCTATTCAAAATAAAGAACAAGATGGCCAACTGACCTGGTTTGCCTCAGACTGATCTAGTTTTAGCACTAAAAGTCTCCTATCCTGGAAAGCCCCTCAATCCCAGGCAAACCAGGACAGTGGGTCACCCTAAAGAGCTATAATAAAATGCTACAAAAAGACTGTGATTCAGTATTTATGAATTTCATAGCAGACAGATATGATTTTTACTGGGTGAAAATGAGGTGATGATTTTTCCTCTATGTAATTTTAGAATGCCATACATGAGACCACATACAATGCACATTTCCTTTAATAAAGCCCAACATGTTGACTTATGAAAGACAAGAGCTAGGAACCCAATAAAAATATAATAGTAACAACTAACATATGGGGCATTTACCATAGGCTAGACACTGTCCTAAAAGCTTTACATAAATTAACTCATTTAATCCTCACAATAGCCTTATTGTAATCATCCACACTTTACAAATGAAAAAATGGAGACACAGAGATCACATACATAAGAAATGTATAATGTGGAACTGGGATTGGAACCCAGGCAGCCCGGGTTCAAAGTCCATGCTTTCAAATATTTCTTACACATAATTAATCATATTTACTGAGTTCCTACTATGTGCCGATCATTGTGCCAAGTATGCTTTCCATAAAGTGTGTCATTTAACGTTAACAGTTGTCTGTCTGGGTCTAGATAGATTATTCATTCATTCATTTTTCTCGACTAATATTTGTTGAGCTTATGCTTGTTTAAGAATTATAATATTTTTACAGGTGAAGGAGGATGAGAATTTAGACCGAAGTAGCCGCAGTGAACATGGAAAATGGAAATGAGAAGCAGGATTCAAGAAAAATTTCTGCAGTAAAAACATCAGAACATATGACTGATTGGACATGGTGAATGTGGGAAAAGAAGTAGTCAAAGATGACTCTGAGATATTTTACTTGAGGAACTAGATGGATAGTAATCCACCAATCAAAAACAAGACTATAAGATCTACTTTGAGGGGGAAGATAATGAGTTCTTTTGGAATGTGTTAAGTTTCAGCTACCAGGGAACATACAAGGGGATATGGCCAGAAAGTCCTGGAAATACATCTGAAGCTTAGTAGCAATGTTTGGGAGCCCATGGCCTAGACTTGGTGATTAAGGTCACAGGTGTAAATAAGATTATCCAGAGAAGAGAAAAAGACAAATGATAGAATCCTAGGAAAAGTCAACGTTTCAGGGGAGAGCAGAGGAGAGCCTGCCAAGGAGGCTGTGAAGACTTGAGGAGAAGTGGGAAGAGAACCAGGAAACAAGTGGTTGCCTGGAAACCAAAGGAGGGACAGGCGATGGACAGTAGGGCCTGTGCTACAGAGAGAACAAACAGGAAGAGGACTAAAGCAGACCATTAGGACCAGTTTGGGACTGAGAGCGTAGGTCAGAACATGATCAGACAGGGACACTGGATTCCAAGTCAGGACTGGAATAAAATCAACTTCAAGGCTTAAGGTAAGGCTAGGCCTGCCCCTGAGGAGTTAGGGACTCCAGCTGCTGAGTCTGAAAATTAAAGAAGCAGGATGGTGGGCCAGGCATATAGGTCATTGGTATTTACACATTCATTTCCAGGTGCTCCTCCAGGCCAGAAGCCTAGCTCCAAAGAGCCACAAAAACAAAACACAAAGCAAAAGCAAACAACTTTTTTTTAATCCTTTCCTTCTGTAGCATAAAAAAAGAGAGAGTGAAAAATAAAAAGTAACTGCCCTAATGAAATTCCCTGTGCAGGTTTATGGCTGCCTGACCTCTGACCCCAGGCTGGAGAATGACTGAGTCTTATTAAACATCAGCAAAATATGAGTGAAGAGAGGGATAAGCTTTCCAAGGGCTTCATTTCATTTCCAAACCCAAATAGCTTGCAGTTGACCTTGAAACTATGGAAGATATTTTTTCCTTCAAGATGATAGAGAAAAGACAAAGTCGTGACAGAGTTCTGAATGGGAACCATCACATTCATGGGAAGCAGCTCTGTTTTTAATACACCCTGGGGAGAAAACAGGGAAAGTTATGAGCTGAGCTAAGGAGAGATAAGTGAATGCGAATCTGACCCTCATTCAACTCCAGGCAATTCAGCTCAGAAAGGAAACATGTTATTTGAAGTCAAATGTTTGCCCTTTTTATAGGAGTTGCCTATTGTTTATCTCTATACTCTTTAACTGGTATTGCCCGGGTATTTCTTAGGCTCTGAAACCAAGCTCCATATCTAAATCTGTGTGATCATCCAGGCACAGCAAGGTCTCCCCACTACTCCACCACACTTCATTTTTCATGTAGCAAAAGGATCAAGCAGAAATTCCAGAGGGGAGAGACACCGCCCAGGCCTCCCCCATTCTGCCTCTTTCAGGCTGATAAGCCCCTGTCGTAAATTTTGCCACGACTGGAGGCTTCAACCTGTTGCCATCAATATGCTTTTCTCTTGGCGAGACACCAGCTCAGTCCCCCGAGATAAATCCATTATTTGCAGAGTCCTAGAGGCTTGTAAGAGGCAGGTGAAGGAGTAAGAAAAGCCCCTCGGGCTCAGGGCAAATCATCCTCCTTTGCTGTTTGCAGCCCTCAAGCTAACATCTCATCCTGGCTGTGCTCCTGTCTGGGTCTCAGCTTCAGTCCTGCCCCAGAGTGATGCGGTATTTTCCAGTCCTCCACTTCACCCTCCCCCACCCTCTCTTCCCAACTGTTGTCAAAGCAACAAGCTAATTCACTGGGAAGTTCAATGAGGAGAGATGGTGAGGTGGGAGGGATGGGCTGGGAGGCAAATGCACTGAGATAAGAAAAGCACTTGGTCCTCTCGGAAGGAACACATGGAGGATGCTGGGCTGTATCCCCACAGCACATGCTCCCACTTGGGCTGTCGGACCAAGGACAGAGCTCTAGAATTCATTCTCGTTGGCCTCTAAAGGTCCTCAGGCTTGGCGCATGAGGAGAGAAGGATGCTAGACTCTCAGGTTGGTTTCCACAACACCGGTTTGCATGTTGCACACTACTCTCCACATTCAGCCAGAAATATGTATTGGCTCCAAAGACCTTGACCCAGTCTGGTCTGGTTGTGTCCTCTCCTTCTATTCTTCCCACTAGGAATAGGAAAGGAAGCTGCCTGATCCCTGAGGCCGCTAAGGCGTAGCATGGACCCTCGGGGCTCCTGAGCTTAATCCCAGCTCGTTCCAATTCCAACCATTTTCCCCAAACAAATCACTCTTTTCTGGTCATGTCAGCAACTACTTTTGCATGATTGAGTGGATCAGCCATACAGATGAGACAGCTTGGCTGTTGGTGCTGCCAAAAGAAAAACCCCAATTGATCTGGTGTTTTTCATCTTATTGACAACAGTTTAATTCAGTCAAGCTGCATCTCATCTTGGGCAAGTTTCTGACCTTGGAAGAAGGGGAATCTCAGTGTTGCCTACCTCAGCTGGAAACTGGGTCTCAAGGCTGTGTTGATGAGTTTGTCTGTAGCAACGTTGGGGGAAAGAATCCATTTCAATGTTGCAACAGTCATCCCCAAACTTTAGAGGGGGGTTAACATCAAATAGCCATTTGGTTCTGTCTGGACTCTTCCCCCATATGCATAATTTTAGAGAATCCAGTGAAGCTAGAATTTCTTTTTAAATATTTAAAGTTAATTTTAGATTATTTTATTTTGAGATTCTTGTGTGAGTTTCACAGTATCTTTGTGTTCCCCTAGACACTTAGGGTTGCTCTCCAAAACCAACTGAGGAATCAAGTCTCTGCCCCACAGGTCAGGGACTGACCTTACCAATGCTGAGAAGGACAGCTAAGTTGTCCATACTTCAGGGCTGTCTCTAGGGCAACATTTATGATATGTGTAAATAGGGCTTTGAACATATCGTCCATTCTACCCTATCCCAGCAACTCCAGCCTATAGCTGCTCCTCAGGGAAGCCTGCACTAGAAAGATTCATGGGGTTCTCATGGAAAGAAGGGCTGGAGAGAGAAATCCCCCCCCCCCCCATTTTTCCATGACAACATGTCTCCTGAGAATAATGGCTAACATTTATTGAGCTTTTATTATGTGTCAGGTACTATTCTAAGTATAGACACTAATTTAAACTTTATAACAGCTTTCTGAAGGTGGTACTATAATTATGTCCATTTTACAGATGGGGAAACTAAAGCACAGAGAGATTGAGCAATTTGCCCAGAGCCACACAGCTAATAAGTGGTAGTGCCAGGATTCTAGCAAAGGAAGTCTGACTCCAGAGTTCATGCTCTTTACCTCTACAAACCAGAAATTCTCAAACCTGAGCATGAAGAATCATCTAGAAGTCCTATGAAAACACAGACTGCTGGGCCACACTACCAGAGTTTCTGATTGAGTAGTTCTGTGTGGAGCCAAAGGACTTACATTTCTTGCACATTCTCAGATGATAGTGACGGTGTCGGACCACACATTGAGAATCATGGGTCTAGAGAAAACTCTTGATAGAACCTTCTCTTCTTCCCCACATACTCCTCCAATCCAGAAAAAAATGCTAAATGAAAGCATTAATTATACTGAGTAATCTCATGAGATCAATCAATCAGCCAGCCTTTTGGGAAGCCTCGACAATTCCTTAGCACTGAGGGGCTTCCAAGAGCAGAATCATAGCCTTTTCACTGGAGCCTCACTTGGCCACTGACTGGAAATGTAGCCTGGGGGAAATTACCAGCCAGATCTGGATCCTCTTCTTTTTTTCTATTTATACTCACTCTTTTATTGATAACACATTGTTTCTAAGCAAATGAGTAGCATTAAACAAAACATAAATAGCATCCATTTGTTAAAACTCCCTTTGTAGATATCGGTAAAGTTATTATATCTCCCCAAGTTAATTTTTAAGTGCATCCTGTTCACTTCACGGTCACTTCAGGAATATGTACAACCACAGAATACACATATATAGGTGATGAAAATCAAAGCAAAGATGAAATAAAAACCGAGCAATTCTGTAAGACACAGAATCTTACTTCTACCTTACTTTTATCTTATTCTGTAAGATAAAAGAATCCTTTCCTTTTTGGGGTGAAGACCAGACACAGAAATGCAAACCATAGGACAAACTCAAAGAAGGAAACACAATAGGCTCTGAGATATACAATTTCCAAGAAGTTCTTCAACATACTGAGATCTAAAAGATATTTCTGTCATTAAAAAGGGATCCAGCATGATATGGCCTATAATGTTCTCCATAACATCTCCATGTTAAATACAAAAATGTTTCCTAGAGCATTTCTTGGGGGAGTCCTCAAAGGATCCTTCAGGCTTCACTGTTCTACAAAATATGGATGCTACAGGGTTTCACATGTCAAGGCAAATGCCTTGTCCACAGTAGGTTTGCAATAAATACTTGAAGAGTAAAAACACTCTTAGCAGTTTAGCTCTTCACTATTTATACTTTGAAATATATATATAAAGAGAGAGTACTACCACTGCACTTCTTTCTAAATACCCTGTAATTCTGATACTTTTGCCACTGCCCTTCCATCCAACTTGCTAAGTTGCATTTAATTTTCTAACGCTTGAAGACTGCTATTAGATCATTATGGTGAAAGTCACTGCACATTTTCTTTTAAAAAAAAAAAGTCCAGTTTTTCTTAAAAGATTTATCATTATGCACTCTCATCAAATAATCCACTAATTATTCTTGGTCTGTAGATCTCCATTCTGACATTTTTCAGTACCATTTGTAGCAGAATGAAAACGCCTCAGACCAAGGGTCAGAAGGCTGACATTCCAATCCTGTCCCCATAGCTCAGTAAATGTGTGTCCTTCCTTCTCTCAGACTTGGTTTTCTCATTTGTTAAATGGGAGAAGGAAAACTCACCACGTATTAAATACTCTCATTTAAGATAGCTAGTGGGAAGCAGCCGCATAGCAAAGGGAGATAAGCTTTGTGCTTTGTGACCACCTAGAGGGGTGGGATAGGGAGGGTGGGAGGGAGACGCAAGAGGGAGGAGATATAGGGATATATGTATATGTTTAGCTGATTCACTTTGTTATACAGCAGAAACTAACACACCATTGTAAAGCAATTATACTCCAATAAAGATGTTAAAAAAATAATAAATAAATAAATAAATAAATAAATAAATAAATAAATAAATACTCTCATTTATTAAGAAAGAAATTTAAAAAAACTCTAAGGGACAAATGTTAACTCTTATAATTATGAATTAAAATTACAATAATGGTCCCACCTAATGGTCATTGACTTGTTTTCCTCCAGTGTGGAATAACGGGTGTGTAATCCCTACCATGGCCACTGGGGCTAAAGAGATAGACTCACATCAAGGGGCAGTGGGAAGACAGCAGTGCTTCAGCACAGCTCAGCCAACGTTGCCCAGATCCAGAGGGTGAATTCAACAAACACATCTACACCAATCATTGGAGCACAGAGGCCTGGTGCATAGCAGAGCCAAGGTACCAAAAAAAGAAAAAAAAAAAAAAAAAACAGTGTTGGATGGAGAACGAGGGATATGAGAAGAAAAACAGTGAGTTGAAACTGGGAAAACAGGAGACAGTCTGAAAAGAATTCTGGAGGTGGAAAGGCAATCTCCACAGCTGGACTTTAAAGACTTCACACATTCTATTTGCTGGGGGCATCCGGATCTGTCTAAAAGGACAGGAGCCAATCACACGGATACTCTTACCGGGTTTATCTTACAATTAGTGGCATATGTTTGCAAGCCTGCCATGAAACAGGGAAGACCTAATTGGCCAGCCCAGGTTTCAAACTTGGACTCACCAAGCTAGTCTCCTCACTGAGGCCCTCAATCTCAGGGTAAAGACGCTAGCATCCTGCAAGGTATTTGTTACTAGTAATAGTTATTGTGCTAAAGTTTGCAAATGTCTTGTCTATTCATATGCACTCTTTACCTATGTATATAAAGTAGAACAGAGCTGAGTCTCTCCCTACAATAACACTTCTCTCACTCACTGGTAATCCAATGTGTTTCTTGAATTAAAAGGAAGAATGGGTTAACAGCCAGTGATCTGACGATTGCCCATAAGAGTGTAGCATCTGACATTAGGAGACATCATCAGTCAACCGGGGAAAATGGCTGGAAACCACTGTTCAAGCCAGGTGAGATGAGTAGCCTCATGGAGATAACATAAGAGCCGACATGGAGTAGCTGTTGAAGGCCTGTATTTCAGAGAATCTGGGGAGAGTACCAAGACCCAAGGGCTCTGTGTTCACAATGGCTAAGAGTAGAATCAAGCTGATTATTAGATGGTCTTCCACAACCCTGGGCTAATGAGCCATCTTGATGTTGGTCATAAGGCTTCCTCCCTAAAAGAGCTCAAGTTCATAATTTGGCTTCACTCATTTCGAATCTTTTTAATAACAGTTGTAGTCAGATGTTGATTCCAGAATAGAAAGGTATTCAATCCAATTCTTTCTTTTAAAATGATTCATTTGCAATTTATGTATTACTAACTTGTGGTAGTCAGCCTCCAAGATGACTCTCAGTGATCCCACAACCTGGTATTCACCCCCTTGTGTAGCCCTTTCCTACGTGGCATCAGGGTTGGTCAGTGTGGCCAATAAAATAAGGCATAATTGATCATGTGTGACTTCCTACACCAGGTCATAAAAAACATTGCTGCTTCTGCCTTACTCTCTTGGATCATTGTTCTGACAGGAGCTAGCTGCCATGCTGTGAGGACACTCAAGCAGATCTATGGAGAATTCCACTGGGAGGGATTGAGGCACCAACTTTCCAGCCACGTGAGTGTACCATCTTGGAAGCAGATTTGCCAGCCCTAGTCAAGCCTTCAGATGACTGCAGACCCAGCTGACATCTTGACTGCAGTCTCATGAGAGTCCCTGAGCCAGAAGCACTCAGCTAATCCATTTACAGAAACTGTGTAGGATAATAAATATTTATTGTTATTTTAAGCCATTAAGTTTGGGAATAATTTGCCATGTAGCAATAGACAACAAATATATAACTGATGTGCTAATTACAAATTACTTTTTATCATTCATTCAAACCAGATACTCAAAAATCTTTATTTTCCAAAACTTTTTAAAAATTTGATAAAGACTTGTTGCTAATTCCCCATAAGTGGCCCAAATGAGTCTCAAGTTTTACTGTACTTACGTGAGTCTGTTTCTTACTTTGACCAATTGATAATATTACTTATTTGGGATTAGAGTCTTTTCTCCATTTTGACCCCTCATCTAGGGAGGAGGGATAAATTTGGAGTTTGGGATTAACATATACACACTACTATATATAAAATAGATAGCTAATAAGGACCTGCTGTATAGCACAGGGAACTGTACTTAATATTTTGTAATAACCTATAAAGGAAACTAATCTGAAAAAAAATAGATATATATAAAAAAAGAAATGTCATCTAAAATCTGGTCTATTATATGTTTGTATGCATTTTATGATGATATCTAGGCTATTTGGGTCATGAATTAACATTATTTGTGCTGATTTCAAAAGCTACAGTATCTCATCAAAAGAATTGATCTTATCGGAAGAGTTTATTTTCCTCCCAAGAATTTGGCAAAATTTTTTATGGTACCAAGAGTGAATGGGCAGCATAGGTGAACTCTGAGGATCTTTGCCACCTCTAAAGTAGGTCAAAAGTTTTCAGAATTATTCTTCTTGTTTAGCAAAAATCAAGAGACAGAAAACCTAAAACCCAAACAATTCTGTCCCACCACAAGAAAGGTGTGAACCAGAAGCACTTTCAAAAGAAAAGTGTCCTGCTTAGGACAAGGCATCATCCTGAAAGTCTACAGACTCCATTTCCTAGGGCTTCATGATTTAGTCGGATGTGCACATTCTGAGAACATCAGGCACAGAAACATCTGGGAATCAACAGAAAAAAACATATTCCAAAGTCAATATAAACTCTGTTTAGATTGTTGCCATACTGAATTATATGTTCCCCTTTAATTAGTGCAAATAATCAAAAGCTAGCAGGATTTACAAAAGTCTTAGCTATGATTTATTTTCCTCAAGAAAGAATTACACCCACCAACTGCAAATTGGGAAATAAAAGAAATCAGACTCTAATCAAGACTGTAGCCTAAAGGCCTCAGAAAAATAGGCCATCCAGAGGATATTTCCCAAACATTCCAGCGTAGTTTTTTTCCTCAAATACTTCTAGTGTCCCGTATTACCTGATGAGAATTTCTTTGCTTTTCATCCCTGTACCTCCAGGAAGACTTCCTGATACCTTGACTGTGTGAAGGACCCCTCCTCTGTGTACCCCCTTCATTCAGTAAGCAGACTCTATTCCTGTTTAACTAGTTTTAAGCCCGCACTGCCTAGCACAGAGCCTGGCACACAATAGTAACAAGTAATATGTATTGACTAAAGTGTACACTGGACCCACGATTTTCATAACATTTTGCTCTTCCTCATATTGTGTTTATTAGACAATTCTTTTTGATTTATTAGACAAATCTTTTTGATTTATTTTCTCTGCCAACCCCCCTTTATAGCTCTTATTCTAAAAGTCTATGTTTCACTTCAGTTGTTTGGATCAACTGAAGGCAAAAAATAGGACCAAAATCTCCACATTTCCACTTAGGCTGTGAGAATACTACAGCCAAAAAAAAAAACAAAAAAACTACCATGTAACTTTATTCCCACTAGGATAGCGATATGCAAAAAATAGAAAGTAACGAGAGTTGGTGAGGATGTGGACAAATTAGGACTCTCATATATGACTGGTGAGAATGTAAAATGGCTCAGCCACTATGGAAAACAATTTGGTGATTCCTCAAAAAATTAAACATAAAAGTACTGTATGACACAACAATTCCTGCCCTGCTTACTTACCCAAAAGCATTGAAGACAGGTGTTCAAGTAAAAACTCATACACAAGTGCAGCCCTATTCACAGTAACCAAAAAGTGGAAACAATCCAAATGTCCATTAACTAGTGAATGAATAGATATACAAAATGTGGTATTTCCATACAGTGGAATACTATTTGGCCATAAAAAGGAGTGAAGTAGTGATATGTGCCACAGCGTGGACAAGCCTTAAAAACAGTATGCTAAAAAACAGAAGCCAGTCACAATAGACAACATGTCATATGATTCCATTTATATGAAATGTCCAGAACAGGCAAACCTACTGAAACAGAAAGTAGGTTAGCGGTTGCTTAGGGCTGGGAAAGATGGAAGGATAGGTGGATAATAGCTAAAGGGTAAGGGGGGGTCTCTTTGTGGTTATGAAAATGTTCTAAAATTGACTAGTGATGGTTGCACATATCTGTGAAAAGCCATTACATTGCACACTTTAAATGTATGGTCTGTGATATACCTTAATAAAGCTGGGTTTTTTATAAAAAAAAAACTATATGTAGCCTGAGGGAATTCACTGAGATGTTGCAATTGCTCTGTATCCTATCTAGGGTGGTAGTTACAAGACTCTACCATGTGTTATGATCCATAGAACTTTATACTCCAAAAGGTGGATTTCAGTGCATGTAAATTCAAGAAAAAACAACCACATGCTTAGGTGGAATTATAAGCTAGGATCCATGGTTAACTTCAGTTGAGCCTGGTGCAGCTAATTAAAACTTCCTGTGTATGGGCAAAGAGAACACTCAGACCCTAAGAGCCAAGTCTGAACCAAGTTCCTTGGGCTACATTCTGCAGTTGAAATCCAAACAAGTACAAAGTCACTTCTGAGAGATTATCACCCATGGAGTCCTGTCTCCACTTCATGCTTAAAGCAGAGCTGTTGATTCTATGGTCCAAGGTTTCCTTCCAGGTCCCAGAACAACCCCTGGGATTGCTCTGAGTTCTCCTTTTCACATGTACCAGATTCTGAATTTGGGCCCAAAATGTAGAGGGGCAGGTGGGATGGGAGGAACTAAACCAGGTCACTATTAACATCTCACGTGTGCTAAGGATGCCTCAAATCCTAATCATCAAAATACCTGCTGAGCCTTTTTATAATCCCAGCAATCAGCTCCAGTCCCCTGTGACTCTGGCTGGAGACTGATAAACTCTATGGTAGGGACCACATGAACTTACCTGAATGTGCCAGACTACACTGCACCCAGAGACATGAAGTTTCCTGAGAACATGGACCACCTTTATCAACTGGGATCAGATGTAGCAGCATATAATGGAAAGCCCCAAATAACTGAGACTTAAACACAAAAAAAGTTATCCTCCCACAAAAAAGAGGTCTGTGGGGAGGCAGGCTAGGATTGATATGAAATCAACAGGAACTAGGATTCCTTCCCACTTCCTGCTCCATCATTCTCAGCGCGTGGCTTCCACATTTATGGTCCAGGATGACCACTGAAGCTCCAGATACCACATTCAAATTCCAGGCAGCAGGAAAGAGAAAAGCAAGAAGGGCAAAATGGGCACCCTTCCCAGCTGAATCAGCTGTCTTTAAATAGCCCTCCTGGAGAGCCATGCAAAGGTTACAGTTGGATATCAATGACTAGAGTGTGGTCACAGGCTACACATAGGTGCAAGGAAAGCTAGGAAATGTTTTTAACTGGGCACGTTGTTGCTCTCAGTGATACATTTCTGTTGGTTGGGAAGAAGAAGGAATGAATGCTGGGCAGACCACCTGCAGTGTCAGCTACACCGCCTCGTAATTGTCTGGAGCACCTTGCACCATCCCTGGGAGGAGCTCATTAAAGGCTGTTGGTTTGATCTGATTGTCGGCAGCCAGGAGGTCTGATCTAGAAGTGGCTTTACTTTCTGCTTGCGTCAACAGGCTTTCTCTAGTCTGCTCCATGGTACAGGGACAAAGCAAATAGACATGATCCTTCTAGTTTTTGTGAATTAAGAATTGGTCAGAAACATTGATATTTTCTCTTGGAAACCACAGCTACATGGGAAAATGAAAGAAAGTCATTTCAATTTTCTAAACCACCAAGACTTCTCGGTTAGATTAGAAATGAAAACTCAATGTGTCATTCTCTGACCTCAGACTCACCCCATGATTCTCCCACCCACAGAGTCACACAGACCGATGGAAAGCAGTTTCATCTGATGGGGTATGGAGTCGAGGGTATAGATACCTGATGTACCGATTCTCTCCGAAGGGAAAGTCCTGCATACATATTCCCTCAGGAGCAGAAAGATAGATTCATGGACGAGCTCCTCTTGTCCAGTCTTTGTATTTGTAAAAACTCCTTCCCTATAAAGCAAGGAAAATGAGATGCAAAATAAGTTAATTGATGAGTCTACTTAGAGAGGCAAGGCTAGGACTAAAATGTGGATCTCAGCTCCCAGTACACTGCTCAAATCAACACAACCCAAGATATTATTTTTTAAAAATCTACCATTGAGAACCAAATGCTTGATATTCTAATTATCTTGAATTGCTATCTACACTGATCTAGTTATCCAGATAAGAGTCTGATTCTTGATTTCACCTTTCCCAAACTGTGTCTTGGCTTGGTCTCTTATGAAGTCATCAGTTTAATTCAATCGTTGGTTATTGAAAGCTTACTCAGTGATCAGCAATCAGTTATGAGGGGGATACTAAAGGATCATAAGATACGGTCGTATAAAATTATTGTATTGTTAAGACACATGAATTAATGAGGCTAATTTTTAAATAAACACACCAAAGACTATATCCATGTGAGTGGTACCTCACCTTAGCAAGCATTTAGCCCAACAATGGTGTCATTGCTCAAAATGACAATAGGTGAACCAAATTCTTTTCAATAGGTGGACCAAATAGTACTAAACATCCATAATGGCCATTGGGTCTTTTTGCTTGGAGAGTGCAATTTATTTTCTAAGAAAAGCCAAAGTGATTCAGAGCCAAGTCTGGTAAAGTAGGTGGATGATCAATTTGGGTTTCTGGTGACATTCTATCAGCCCAGGGTGGCTTTCCTCCAGACCTCCTTTTCCATGATAGAATCATCCTTGTGTGTTTAGGCCAAGGGTTATGAAAATTCAGCATGCATCAGAATCACTTGGAAAGCTTGTTAGACCATAGATTGCTGGGCCCCAGTTTCTGATTCTTCACATGTGGGTGAGGCCTAAGAATTTACATTTCTAATAGGCTCCCAAGTGATGTGGATGTTGCTGGCCCAGAAACATTGGAGAACCACTGCTTTAAGACAGTTATTTTAAATTTCCCATTATATAGCTACACCTTATCTGATATAAATCATCCTTGCTCTCAGGGAACTCCTTTGCTGCCTCTCATGCTACGTCTTGGGTACTTTGGGGCCTTGCACATCCCAGGGATGCAACTAGACATGTGCCCATGGTCCCTACCAAGAATTTATATCACCTTTCACCCAGAGCGACAGAGGATGGAGCTAATGTCTGTGACTGAAAGGGCTCACAAGCATTTCTATGATTAGAACTTGATCCTTGCCCAGCATCCAAGAAAGTCATAGAGGGTTAGAACTAGAAGGGATGTTAATAACATTTAGTCTAATTCCCTCCATCCCGACTCCTCTCATTTTAGAGCTGAGGAAACCAGGGCTTAGAGATGCTAAGTGAAGTGTTCAAAGTCACCCAATAAGTAACAGAACAGTTACATAGGATCCATGAGAAAGTATCACAGTCCCCTTCCGCCTAGAGAAGACAGGATTACATCTCACGCAATCAGGACCAAATGCAACTGAGGGAGGTCTAATGTGATGTGTGCATCCCCCAGAGAACAAGTAGTGCAAACCAGACTGTGTATTTCTACCCTTTCCATCTTATAGTAACGGGGACTGGAAACATCACTATTTACACCCTCTGTGGTAAAACATTCCTTATACTTAAGCCATAACAATTTGCTCCGTGGTCACCGCTAAACCCGAATGTGTAGGAGATGGCAGGGGGAGGTGAAGTGAAGGTCAGCTAGAATACTCCCACTTTTTTAGTGTAAACATTCACTGTGTTTACATGTCAGCAGAGAAATGGTCAAGAAACCACAAATAGTTGATCTGGCTGACCCCCAATAGTGCTTTAAGCATCAATGCAAAGTCAGCATCTGGTCTCGACCTCTTTTCAATCTGGCAGCAATTGGTGGAAAGGCACCACCGTTTCAGAAGTTACATGCAAGGAAAAGGCTGCCATGGAGGGTAATGGGGGTGCAGGGTGGGAAGAAAGGCTGGAAAGTACAGGGAGGACAGAACCTGGGGAAGCCTTGTTTCTGTTTTGTTGTCTGCCTACTCTGGAATTGGCCGAGTTTCTAATGATGGATTAGGGCTGCAAACCTCAGCCAGCTGGCCCCAGTGCCCCGTTCCATTCACTCTTCCTCACAGTACCCTCCCCCCCCATCCGTGCCCCTGGAAAAATACATAACCCCCCTGAAGGAACTATTAACATTCCATTTTTCGCCGCCATCAAGCTTTGCCCCTTTCCACCCTCAGAAACTTGCCTTCTCTAGAAAAATATCTCTGACTAAACTGCCTACCTGCCATCCCTGAGCAAACTTTTAGGCATAGTTCCTTACAGTGGGTTGAGCGATTCTTGAACATGAGCATTTTATCTTCTCCTGATTTTAGTGATTAAAGCAGGTCTCTTCTTTCTTTAGTGGGCTTTGGCTTATGTTTCCCTCATCACTTTCCCAGTTCTTCCAGATCCTCTGCTAAACTCGTGAGGTGATGATTATTTAGGTACCAGGAAAAAGCAGGCAGGTCAGTACTCCTGAACTGCCCCTACATGTTAGGGCTGAGATGGTCTCAGAATGCTGCTTTGGTACAGGCTGGGAGAGCTTGAAAAGACCGGTCTGGGAAAGGTCTGGAGAGGTGCCTTAAAGAACCCACCAGGGCAGGTGTGCGTGGTTGCTACGGTTACCAGGCAGCTTTGGAGGTCTATCCACCTCCTCCTGACAAGGCAATCTTTCTCTGCGAAGCACAAAGAGAAGACGCTCAGGGGCTCAAACCCAATCCACCCCAAGAGCTGGGACAGCAGTGACAGTCACATCAGTCCACCTGTCACATGCCAACAGCCAAGTTAGGGGTCACCAGGGCTGTGAGGGGAACACACGTGGAAAGCTGCTTTATGAATATTTGTTCAGATAGGATGAGATTAAACAGTGAAGTCAGAGCCAATGTTCCCTACACTCTCTGAGTTTTGTTCTGTTTTGCTTGGTTTCTGTTTTCTCTCGAACCAGAACTAACATCACATCTGTCTGTATGGTTCCCGTGTGCCCGGCAGCCAAGCAATTGGACACAAACAGGGCTGGGGCAGTGGGGAAATAATTGGGCTGGGACCCAGTCAGGACGGTCTCCTCTTTCTACCTGAGCCTCAAACTGTGGTTCTCCAGGCTCCAGATGGCGATCATGATTGTTAAAAAGCAAGCATTATCCCTGTTAATGAGGATAATAAAGCTGAACAATTCATGAGCCCCGACAACATATGGAACACCCTACAAAACACAGGTTGACCCAGCATTGTCAGGAAATGAGGTTTTCCACATCAGGGAATTTTCTGGCAAATTAGGCCTTACCTCTTTAGTACCAATATTTTTTCGAAGATATTAACCATTTGGGATGGAAATATGTGTCAGATATGTAATATACTTTCCTGTCTTGCTAAACAGTTGATCAGATACTGCATACGCCATTTTACCTGGATGTCTCCTCATGAACATGCACTGAAGCACAGGTGGGAGGGCTCGCCATCATGTTTTGGTCTTTATTGGGACAGCCCACTTCACCTTGACTTAGAGGCAGCTGTATGCAGGTCTCTCTGCGGGCCACAGTAAGCTCCTTATGTGGAAACCAGGGCATTTTATCCTTGACCTTATATCCCCTACAGCCTTGCCACGCAAAAGGTGGTCCCCAGAAGAGCAAGTCAGCACCACCTGGGACATGATTAGAACTGCAGACTCTCTGGCCCCATCCCAGACCTGCTGGATGAATTAATTCTGAATTTTAACAAGATCCTCAGGTGATTCATATGCACATTGAAATTTGAGAAGTATCCTCCTCCAGCTGTGCTTGCCAGCCTGTTCCCCGACCAGTTACATCATGCTCACCTGAGGATGCCTGTTAGAAATATAGGACATGGGGCCCTGTTCAGATCCCAGAATCAGAATCTCTGGGAGTGAAAGCCAGAAATTTATTTTTATCTCACTCAAGGGGCAATTCTGATATGCACCAATACTAAGAGTATCCAGCCCTGTGCTTTGCTCATAGGAGGTACTCGATACGTTTTTTGTGTGTTTTTAAACTCACTTTACTTCCCCTTTTAGTAAACAAAGCAAATCCACGAACTTTGGCAATGCCTTGTAAAGGGTTGCTCACCACCGAACCATCATTTCTGGAGGGAAAGTAACCATGGCTTCAGGCACATACCTGACTTTTGGCCGTGTCCCACGATCGATTCTCTAACATCACCAGGGACAAAAGGCTCAGCGTGAGATCGCCTGCCCAAGCCTCCCTAAAAGAAGTATTACTTCTTCAGCTCCTCCATCCTCTCTTGAGGTTCCAGGAATTTGAGACAGCGCGGGGGCCCTTCTTAATTTCCGCCGCGAGCTCCGCGCTGCGGCGTCCGGGCTCAGCAGCGCCCCCTCTGCCAGCTGGCCCTCCAGGCTTTGGCCGGGTTCGCCTGCGCCGGGAGCTCTGGCGCCTCTGCGCGGCGTGGAGCTCAGAGACGCTGGTACGATGCTCCGTAAGGACCATCGCGTCCTCCCATCCCTTCCCGCCGCTCGCCAGCTTCTCCCGCTCCTCGGCCTCCCGCGGGAAGCATGGAGCCCGGCCGGAACGCGGCGGACCTGGGGCGGGAATAGGATGGAGAAGCGCACCCTGAGCGGAACCCGGCAGTGGACCCCCCGCCCCCCAATCCACACCGCAGCCCAGAAACTCCGCTCCCCGCGCGAAACCTCCCCTCGAGGGGCACACCGTGTAGCCCGGCACACCCGCGGTCTTCAATAAGTTTTTATTACATTGAATGGAATGCTTGTCTTTGTTTTCATGGTTATCCTGTCTCCTCCTGCACTAGCAAGCTGACAGGTGTTAGTCCTTTTTGTCTAAGCGACAAAAAGCCCGTTTCTAAGTTTCTGACATAGTGGTTAAGCTCTCTGGCTTTACTAAGTGAAAGAAGGCAGACACAAAAGGCCAGATAGTGTATGATTGCATTTACATGAAATGTCCCAAATAGACAAATCCACAAAGACAGGAAGTAAATTAGTAGTTGCCAGGGAAGGGAGGGAGGGGGAAATGGGGCATGGCTGCTAGTAGGTATGGGGTTTCTTTGCCGGGGGCGGGGGGCGGGGGGGAATGATAATAAAATGTGGAATTAGAATTAGATAGCAATGATGGTTACACCATCTTGTGAATATACTAAAACCCACTGGTTGTACATTTTATAAGATGGAGATGTGAATTATATCTCAATTTTTAAAAGATTTTAGGGTTTAGAATCAGACCATCTGAGTTTGAATCTGGCCCCTTCCACATCCTAGCTGTGCTACCCTGGACAAGTTAATTTACCTCTTTGAGACCCAGTAGCATGGTCTGGAAAGAGGATAATCAAAGTGCCCATGTCATAGGTTTGCTGTGAGATATAAAGAGGGCAGTCTTTGAAAAAGTGCCTGGTACATCATAAGTGCTAATGAATGTTTGCTGCTGACTTTGAATCCAACAATCTCAAACTTTAAGATGCATAAGCATCACCTGGGGAACTTGATAAGATAAATACCTTTTAAATTTTCAGATTTATAAGCCTAGAGTTTGGCTTCAGAATCAGCATTTTTAATAAACTTACCATTCTGATACAGATGGTCTGGGAATGACACTAAGAGAAATACTGTTCAACACCTTTGTAAAATGGAAAAAAATGATAATGTTTTTAAGAAGCTTCCCACTTAGGATGTAGAAAACTGGGGGAAAAAATCACTCCTTACACCAAAAAAAAAAAAAAAATGTTGGGCAATCTACAAATCCACAACTTTTCTTGAACCCATCAGAGAGCTGGGACTGAAGGGCGACCAATTAACCCAAAATTTAAGTAAACTACAGGCACCTCCCAAAAGAGACAAACACGAGCACTTGATAATTTGGAGCAAATACCACTAGACCCAGATAAGAATAATTCAACTAAAACTTTCAACACTTTGCTAAAGTCTGAGTTTAGGCTGACAAGAAATATAGAACCCCTGGAAACACAGACAAAGGAGAATTATACACACTCTCACAGGCTCTTCTCCATAGTGGAAAAGGTGGGAAATATGCATGATGAGATGAGTAATTTGTATAAAGAGAAACCATAAGGAAGAATCAAATGGAAATGCTAGAATGAAAAACACAGTAGCAGAGATAACAAATGCCTTCAATGGGCTCATCAACAGACTTCAAACAGCCAAGGAAAGAATAAGTGAATTTGAAGATACATCAATAGAAACAACACAAACTGAAACCCAAGAGAAAAAAAAAAAAAAAAAGAGTGGGTTAAAAAAAACAGAATAGAGCACCCAAGAACTGTGGGACAATATCAGTCTAATATGCATGTAATTGGAATCCCAGAAGGAGGAGAGAAAGCAAGGTAGAAAAATATTCAAAGAAATAGTGCCTTTAAATTTATCTTCATTCATTCCATTTTCAGTGCTTCATTTCTTTGTATAGATCCAAGATTCTGTCTGGTATCATTTTTATTGATACCAGAAGAACTTCCTTTAACATTTCTTGTAGTTCTAGGTCTGCTCGAAGTAAATTCTTTGTTTTTATTTGTCTTATAAGATTCTTTTTTCTCCCTTAGTTTTGAAAAATGTTTTTGCTGGATATGGAATTCTGGGCTGACAACTTTTTTCTTTCAGTGCTTTAAAAATGTTACTCCATTGTCTTCAGGCTTGAATAGTTTCTGACAAGAAGTCTGCTTTAACTAATACGTTTGTTCCTCTAAATGCAATGTATCTATTCTCCTTAGCTGCCTTCAAGAATATCTCCCATCTTTGGCTTTCAGCAGTTTGAATGATATGCCTAGGTATGTGTTTCTGTGTATTTTGGTATTTATCCTGCTTGGTGTTCTCTGAGCCTCTTGGATCTGTGGTTTGGTGTCTTAATTTTAGATTGATCTTTAGCTACCATGAAGGTGTAATTTTCAGGCTAGGAACTGAAGAATGAGTAGGTCTTAGTCAGAAAAAGAAAGAGTGAGAAGTGTTTCATAAAAAAGGGTTCTGAGGAGATGGAAGAAATAGCATGATTGATGGCAAGAGGTGAGGAGAGATCCTCACATTTGGGGCAAATAAAAAAGACCATTACAGCTAAGTAAAAAGAGTGAATGGGAAAGTACAGTAGATAAGATTGGACAGACAGGCAGAGGATACATTTTGGAAGACTGTGTAACCCATATTAAACATTTATTCTTAGGGTAGACACTGAAGGTTTTTAAGCAGAGGAGTGAAGTAATCAGATTTAAGTTCCTAAATTCATAATTCATAATGATCGTCCTGCCTCTTGAGTAGAGAGTATATTTTGCCTAATGTCTTAGACCCGAGGGTCTACAATTTCCTTGGATAGAGTTTCAAGCTCTTCTCTTCCATCTTCCTTTGCCCTATACCCTCTATCACCTAATACATACCTCTTAGTCTCCCTGCAAAACTTACCTATACTATGGTCCATTCCTTTGGGTCTTACTAAGTGTTTTTCAATATCCTCTTTCCTCCACAGAGCTAAACTATATTTTCCAGCCTCCCTTGCTGTTAGGTGTGGCCGTGTCCCTGAGTTCTGGTCAATATGAGCAAGAAATAAACTTTTATTGTTTTCCATTACTAAGACTTAGGAGTATGTGTCACAGCATTTAGTCTACCCTGACAAATATACATTAAGTAACTACCTCGTTACAAGTAAACTAATTTTTAGATAACTAATGAATTCCTTGGATTGATATATTATGTGAAAATATTATATTTTATACAACTGCTGGGAATTTCAGAAATAGGACTATAAGTAAGTAAAATTTTGTATATTCTCCAACTCATGCAACATTGAGGGTCACATGCATTACTTTACCAATCTACCTCTTGGGAGTTCCTGACAAAACTCCTAGGATTTGTGCTCTTAAGTCAGCATGGTACAGTACAATGGAAAGTGCCTTGTATTTGTAATCTGAAGACCAATATTCCAGCTTCTGAGATGCTACCAATCAGTCATGTGGCCTCAGAAAGTTTTTTACCTCTTTGGTGTCCGTTTTTTAAATCTGTAAAGGAAGGGACAGTAGTACCAATCTTCAAGGGTAAAGGATTACACTATGAGGATTAAGTAAGGCAATTATCTGTGTGTTAGATTGCTGTAATCTCACCAATGCTTTTCTCTTCCATGTATCTACACCCTTTGCCAGATGACTCTACAATTCCTCCAACAAAAGGAGTGGAGTACACTTCCTCACACCTTGGCACTGACATCCACGTGACTTCTTTTGGCCAGTATAAGAGGCTTTGCATGTTTCTGCCTACTCTCTTATGCCTCCTCTATCACCTCTTTCTTTTTTCTTTTTTTTAATTAATTAATTAATTAATTAATTTATTTATTTTTGGCTGTGTTGGGTCTTCGTTGCTGCGTGCGGGCTTTCTCTAGTTGCGGCGACTGGGGGCTACTCTTCATTGCGGTGCACAGGCTTCTCATTGCTGTGGCTTCTCTTGCTGCGGAGCACAGGCTTCAGTAGTTGTGGTGCACGCGCGTAGTTGCTCTGTGGCATGTGGGATCTTCCCGGACCAGGGCTTGAACCCGTGTCCCCTGCATTGGCAGGCGGATTCTTAACCACTGCACCACCAGGGAAGTCCTACCACCTCTTTCATCACCATGAGAACATATCTGGGTTAGCTTGAAGGAAGATAGGAGACATGGATCAGACCTGAGTCATCCAAGTCATTTCAGCTGAGGCCATCCTAGATCAACTAACAGACAGCTGACCTCCAGCTATATGAGCAAGCCTAGCCAAGATCAGCAGAGCCACCTAGCAAACCTCCAGACATGTGAGCAGTAAACACTTATTGTTGTATGCCACTGAGATTTCATGGTTGTTTGTTATACAGCATCATTGTGGCAATAGATAACCAATAGAGTCTGTGAAATTAGGCTCCCACAAACTGTAAAGTGCTGCACAGGTGAAAATAATTAAAGCTCAGGGGGAAAAGAAAAAAATATATATATATAAGAAATATATATATATAATTAAAAAAAAAAATATATATATATATATATATACCCCCCCAAAGACTCCCTTGGTCTATGAGATAGTAGAGCCTATGAAAAAAATCTCATTGAGTCCTGATTCAGGGAGTCATGAGATCAAAGTCTGAGTTGGACAGAACCTTGAAAATGGTCTGATCTGTCCCCTACCTGTGTATGGAGCCTTTTCTTTTCTCAGCCACATTGATTCTCTTTTGTGTATACCAACAGATTTGTTCCTTCTAGCAACTTTATAAAAGTTATAAAAACTTCATCCTTAAATCATGCCCTCTCTCTAGCAATCCCTGTGTGGACAAACCAGGAGGCTGGGTGCAGTTCCATCCTTCTCAATTCACCATTTCTCTGCCTTGGCATCTGTCGGTTATGCTCTGACCATGCTGTGAGTTACAATTTTTTCAGATGCCTTCAATATGCAGCCACTTTACAAACTAAAATCTGCTAATGCTGTATCATTTATCACATTTTCCTGCATATTGCATTAATCTTAAAGATCCAGCTTAATGCACACAAGGACACCCTCTCTGAATATAGAAGGGTTGGTCTACAAAAGCTCATAAAATAAGCATCCTCCTAGATTTCCAAAGGAATGGAAGACCACAAGAATAAATTGGAAGAGAAACCAAGCAAGCTGTTTTTTATTTTCTAAAGGAAGGAAGAAATTATTCAGCCTGATTCAGGCCTCTTTCAGGCACCTCACACATTATTATCGCTGAACAAACACGTTATTTTTCTTAACAATCAGGTAACCCTAGATGGACCTTTTCTTCCCTAAAAGGAGTAAGGAATATTTCCAGGTCCCATTTCTGCATCCTAAATGGTATCTCTACCTTACTAGCTGAAGGATCTTTTTTTCTCTAACTGAGAAGAAGGCAGGAGGCAGAGTGCCTGTCTAGAAAAATGACAAATCAGACATGACATACATACAGACCCATTAGTTCTGTCATATTTCTCCTCTTAACTTTTCTCAGCAATTAAGGTTTCCATGAGCCTCCCACTCCTTTTCAAATCCTGCTCGTGAGGCAGTTGTAATTAAATCCCTTGATTTCCCAATGCTTCTTTGTAAAATAACTTTATCTTAGAAAAGTTCTCTTTTACATTTCCCCAAACACCCTTTCCTGACTTGGGCTGTGATGGTCAACAAAATCTCTTCCTCCCTCTCTTTGGTGTCTAAATTCAGGTCAACCACTGTCTCCTCCAGGAAGTCTTCCCGGGACCACCTAACCCAGGCTCATTTTAATGCTCTTTCTCTGGGCTCCCACATCCGCTATTCTTGTCCCTATCATAATATTTACCACACTGTCTTATAGTCATCAATGTCCTTATTGTCTCCCACACTTAGCCTGTGCAAAGAGGACAGGGTCAAGCTTCGGTTGACTTTGCATTCATGGAGCTAGTTTTGGCAGTAGAATTCTAGAGGAGGAACACTGACCAGCTCCTTATCTACCCTCACAGCAACTATTTTGTTCCCCTTGAAAGTACTCTCAATGTGCTAAGCCTAAATCCAGCATCGCCTTTGTTTCTGCCTTATTAGCCTCACAAAGAGAATAAGATGCCATGATTTACCTGGAAATGAGCTTCATGGAATCCTCTGAAATCATCGCATTATCAAATAACCTTTGGGTACCTGGTATGGGTCCAGATTTGTACTGGGCACTATTGTGGGGGGTTGGGGTAAGGTAATAAGGAAATATAAAACTAGGTCTCAGACAACAAGAAATATATTATCTACTTGGAGATGTAAATATATGTGTATAAAACACTAATTAACATTAGGGTATATGAGTACCAAATAAGTTACATAGACACAATAGCTAGGGGAAAAAATTCAGATAGAGGGAGATTACTCTAAAAAGGAGGAAAGTTGGAAGGGTTTTCAAGGCAGCTTTACAAAAGAAGCTAGAATTTGGTCTTGAAGCAACAACATAAATGCAGGCGAAGAGGCGGGATCTGCACCATCTATTTAGATTTAGAGAATAATGAATAGACTTGCCTGGCTAGGATGAAAGCCCTGTGATGAGGAACAAGGAAAAAGTAGGTTCCAAAGCCAGACCAAATTATCTTCATTTTTCCCCGCTAAAAAGAGCTGTCCAAGTCACCTATGTTTAAGAGGCCCCGTCAAATCCATGTCCTGAACAGGAAATGTGCACTTAGCAGGGAATGCACAGTATTACATAACTCAGCCACCACCAATGACTCTTCAAGAGCACCATGTTAACTCTTGGTTAACCAAAGGCTATTTCCCTAGTCTGTGCTTTACCTAATTCAACCAACCAGTATAAATTGTACACCCACTATGTCCTACTCTTTATACTAAACTCCCTAAATCACTAAAGAATGAAGGAGATATAATTCCTAATTTCAAAGAACATATTTTTATCTCATTTTTCTTCTTCCATACTTCTCTATCTTCCACCATTTCTTTTTTTTTTTTTATAATTTTATTTATTTATTTATTTTTGGCTGTGTTGGGTCTTCGTTGCTGTGTGCGGCCTTTCTCTAGTTGTGACGAGCGGCAGTTACTCTTTGTTGCAGTGCGCGGGCTTCTCATAGCAGTGGCTTCTCTTGTTGCAGAGCACAGGCTCTAGGCACGCGGGCTTCAGTAGTTGTAGCGCGCGGGCTCAGTAGTCATGGCTCACGGGCTCTAGAGCGCAGACTCAGTAGTTGTGGCACACAGGCTTAGTTGCTCCGCAGCATGTGGGATCTTCCCAGACCAGGGATTGAACCCATGTCCCCTGCATTGGCAGGCAGATTCTTAACCACTGCGCCACCAGGGAACTCCCCACCATTTCTTAAGGACAGTATTCTTTTAGGGATTTCATCAAATTCCAGACCTTCTGTAGCCCTTCCCTATTAAACACATTTTAATCACACTAATAGATTCTAAAAGAGAGGAAGGAAGAAAAAAAATCAGGAAATATTAATAATTTGGCTTCAGAGGTGAAATGGTTACATTTTGAGAGACTTCTTTATAATATTAGGTCTACAGCTATTCTTTCCTCAGTGGTTAAGAATTGGTTCTATCTGCCAGAAAACTTCTTTTGCATCTCTTTCTCTGATGAGAAATAAGACATCTCTCTTCCTGTCTCAATGAAGAGTTGAAATCGTGGCCAGGCCAAGACAGAATCATCCAACTCACCCTTCTGAGCCTAACTTCTACCAGCCAACTCCAAGACAGCATGGCACGCCTGGAAAACCCTCCCTATCACCATGCCAAGCCATGTGTCTCCTATCATTTAAGGAATTCCTGAAATGCCACCCTCTCTGTGGCCCTTACGACTTCAGAGAAGAATAACCAAGTGCTTTCCCTCATCAGATACTGTCAACTCATGCAAGGCATCGGCCACTTTCCCTGATTGATCACCACCCCAATCCCAACCCTTCCCACCTGACCCCTAAACATATGTGCCCTTGAGCTGGCCTTACTATAAACAGCCTACATTGAACTCACCTGTGGCATCATGAAACCTTTCTGTGGGTCCAAGTAGTCTTGGGTTTGTTGGGATCTAGGGAGCTAGCCCTGTGGGGATGTTGTTTTCATAAGGGCACTGGGACAAGACTACACCAAACAAGCAAGCATTCATTCACACGTTATTTTCTTATAACAACTGGAAAAAACAACATTTCTATAGCATTTATAGAATGCTTTCATATCCATGTCCTCATTTTTTTCTTCAACCTAACCCTTCAAGCTAGGATTTATCTTATCCTCTCTTAATAAAGAAATGGAAGTTAAAAGAGGTTAAGTTATTTGCCTTTGGTCAAGCAATAAATGGTGGTAGGAAAACTATTTGGGAATAACGTCATCTAGACCCTTCACCTGACGCCATAAAACAAAATAAATCTCAGATGGATTAAACATAAAAAATAAAACTATTAATGGAAGGAGAAAATATAGTTGAAGATTTGCCTGATCTCTGGATGAAGAAAGATTTTTCAGGCATAGAAAAACACTGGACGAGATGGCAAAAGAAAAAAAATTAATAGATCAGTCTACGTAAAAATGTAAAACTTTTACTCGTCACAAAGCCAATTAAAAAGCAAACAACAGTCTGAGGGGAAATGGCCAGGCTATTGTGGCACAGCCTTGCTCAGTCCCAGCTGGAGACACCTCTAGAATGTAGAGACGTTGGTGCGAATGCCAAGGCCAGTCCCAAAGGCGGTCACAGCTGGATGCCAGGTCTCTCATGAAGAGAGATCTGAGTAGCACATCTACACAGAAAAAAGACTGGAAATGCACCAAAATGTTAACAGTGGTTATGGAATTGTGTATTATTTTTATTTTCTTTTTTATCCTTTCCATATTTTCCATGTTTTGGCAAAAAGCATAATAATCAGAAAAAAAGGTGTTATACTCAGGAAAATAGTGTCTTTTATTTTAAAATGAGGATTATCAAGGGATTTCTGTTTTCCTTAATCTCTGTTACTCTTATCCCCACACATCTTTTGAAAGTGATAGTTCTAATATATTCATAGTTTGCTTGGAGACGTTTGTGTTAAGATATTATTGTCAGAACAAGACAAAGCTTTAAATCACACACATACACACAGAGCACTGTCTTTGGTTCACTTTCTGAGGTCTTGCTTCCTTCAATGTTTATGAGGAAGTTTCCAATATCTCTCTCGAAACAACTGCATTGGGAGGAAGGAAAATAACTGGGGTCGGGCGGGTGAGGGAGTTCACATTTATAGTCTGCTACATTCAGGGCTGGGGCAGGGGTTTCCAGCATCACATAGTGATAGGTAATATCATTACCAGTCTACAAAAAACAAGGTTCAGAGTCAAGTACGTTGCCGCACATCTAGTAAGAGCTGGAGATGGAATTCACTCCAGGTCTGTTTGGCTCCAAATCTGTGTTCATTCCTCTACACCTCACTCCCTTCAATCAGAATATATCCATATCCTGCAGCTCAGCAAATCTGGGAGAGCTGATCATTGGAAATGCCTTGGCTTGCAATGTGGAATTCTGCCAAGAGTGGACTGAGGGTCAAGCAATTGTCTTCTAACACTGGCTGTGGCCAAGGTGCCAGATGACTTTGGACAAGTTAGTCTTCTTGCCCATAGAAGGAGTGGCTGGGAATAGTGGTTTCAAAAGGGCTTTCCTGCTTTTAACCTCTGGCTCCCTCAATATTCATTTACATATGTGTGAGCGCTCATGCTGTCAAGAAGCCAGGGCTACTCATTGTGCTGCAAGAGAAAACAGAAGTCTTGAAACAGTTTCCTGTGAGTGCCTCATCCAGAACTACTGATAAAGTCAACCACACACCAGCAAAAGACTGGTAACAATCCAAACACCAGTGGAGAGAGGACTAGTTAAATAGTCCTCTATGTTATAGCCATACAATGGAATGCAATGCAGACCTGAAAAAGAATTGGGGGAGTTATCCAGCACTTTCTATGCTGGGCTTCCAGGATGCCACATCTCCTTCCTCCCTGGTTATCCCATCTTGGTCTCTGTTGCTGGCCTTCCCTCTTCCCAACCTCTAAATGTTAGAGGTACCAGGAATCAGTCCCGGCCTTCTCTCTACATTATCTCTCTGCATTCAATCTCTGATGGCCATCTGGGCCCAGGGTTTAAAATATCTGATGACACCCAAATTTCTGTCTCCAGCCCTAACCTAAGCTGTGCCCTCTAGACTCATATATCCTACTGGGACAGGAAACAGCCATCCTGAGTATAACACTAAGCCAGAAAATGGCAGTCCCCACCCTACTGGCCCCTCCATCACCATTTTCCCCATTTTAGTAAATGGAGAACATTCACCCAGTCGCTCAGGTCACTTTGCTTTCTCTCACACCCCACATTATGCAGGCTCTACTCTCAAAATATAAATCTACTGTTACCACCCTCGCCCACGCCACTGTCACCTGCTTCCTGATTATAGCAACAGCCACCTGCCCGTCAATGCCACTCCTGCCCTTGACAGTCTGTTCACCACACAGCAGGTGGAAGGATCTTTTAAAAACATATCAGCTATTATCCCCTGCTCAAACCACCCAATGGATTTATATATCACTTAGGGCCTCGTGGGCTGCGTCCCCTGCCTGCCTCTGTGACCCCCTCTCCCATCACACCCCTGTCTCATTCTGCCACATCCACAGCGGACTCCTGTTCCTCTCACATGCTTGACACATCCCCATCCTCAGGTCTTTGTGTCGTTCTGGCCATCCGGCAAGCTCATGCTCCCCACCTTGGCATGGGTCATGCCTCTCTTTTATGTCATCTCCCCAGGCTGGCCCTCCCTGGCCTTCTTAGCTAAAAGAGCCCCCATCACTTCTATCCTTACACTGTTTTTATTTTCCTTCATAGCACTTCTCACTACCTGACATTACATAATTACCATTTGCTTGTGCATCTTCTGGTATTGTCACTAGAATGTTAAGGAGGACCAAGATCTTGTCTTGCTTTCTTACTGCTATATTCTCAGGACCTAGAACAGTCAGCACCTTAGTAAGCACTCAAATATACATCTAAATGATTAATGAATGTATGTGCTGTGATAGGATAATATCTAACACATATGCTACATAAAAAAGCCAAGTGAAGAAGACACCCAGAATACTTCTAGAAGGAAATACTAATTGTAAAAAGATGGTTGCCTCTGTGAATGGAGACCAAAGGGCGAGAGTAGGAGGGAAATGTATTTTTCAGTGATAATCATTGGAGCTGTCCAAATTATTTCCCATGGGCATGAACTAGCTTTTCAATCAAAAAAAGAAAATGCCCTTTTGTCTGGTCACGTGTTGTTCTCATTGGACACATTTTGCCTTATTAATAACACTCCTCAGCCTCCCCTATGGCCCTACCAGGGTCTTCAAACGTCTCCAGTCCACCTTGATTTCTCCAAATGGGACCACCACATCCCCCAAGTTTTGTTTTGGTTTAGTGTTGTTTTGCAGTGGGGGAGGTTCCTTACTAGCAAGACCAAAGACCAGAGTTTGATTTCACATATACTATTCTGACAGCTCCAGGGACAGTGGCTCCTCTGCCGAAGGACATTTCTCCACTCCTCTCCCAGGGAAGCTCAGAGCTTTGCTGTGTCCCAGTTACATCTCCCCTGCTCTCCCGGTGACTCTTGATTGTTCTAAACCCCCAGGCTGCCAATTCCAGTTTGCACCAGTCTCAGAATCACGCTTCATTAGTTTGGGCAACACCGTTTGTAAAGGACAGCTGGGATGTGTCTTTCAGTAGGAGGTGAAGGGGTTGTTTCCTGCCCCGCTGTTTGTCCCTGGCCTGGTCCACAGAACCTGAGACCTGCAGACATAGCTCCTGTGTTTCTCAGATGACCAAACAGAAGCCTAGAGCGAGGTATTTGCCCAAGGTTGCTTGGTGAGTTAATGAAGCACCAGGACTAAATTCAGGTCCCCAAGTTCCCAGTTCTAGGCTCTTTCCAGTCAGATCACCATCAAGGGGCAATCCAATTAGGCTGCCCCTCAGCCCCAGGCTTGGTTTTCAGGGGAATTGAAGGAAAGGGAGGGAGGAGATCAGGTTCACAGCCAGAGCAGGTTCTGGAGTCTCTGAAGGGCACTGGCCTCTCATGGATTTAACCAGGGCATGGGGCCAGCTCCTGAGTACACTTGGGACCTATAGGGACATGCTAGTAATTTCCTCAGACCCCAGCCTCCTTCACAGACCTCAACACACATATAATTTCTCTTTCATGATCTAGAATTGGATATACTTTAAGTTGACTGTAGAAAACTCTTACCTCTAAAAAGAAAAAGAAAACAAAGTATTGCAAAAGCAGAGGTCATTAAACAAAACTACTCTTCTCTGTGGTGATGCCTGATCAGAGAAGAATGTTTAAGAAAACACCAGAAGCATGGGATTCCATTTGTAATGGATTTATCCATCAGAGATTACACACTCACACACACTCTCATGGTCAAAATGAGTGATAAGCTTTGGTGGTTACAGGTCTGCTAGGGAAAGAGTCAAGAGGCAGCTTCAGGTGTAGCCTTCACTTAATGTTCCCAAGAAAGTTCATTGTCAAGAGTTTCTCATCCAGTGCAAGGGGCAGTGATCTCATACAATCCAGTGTTGTGTGAAGAGAGATTGCCTGCATTGTGTGTCCTTTATGAGGCTGTGTTGAAGGTCTGCAGCCACGAGCTGTGCTCCAGCCTCATCTAACACACACTTGGGCTGTTTGGTCCTGGAACCTTGTCTGCTGGTCTTGCTGTGCTCAGAACCATAGGTTATCTGAGCATCTTCTCTCTGTGGGATGGCCTTAGCTGAGCAGCTCTTTTGGAATTCTTCTGGGACTGGCTCTAACCTCTGATGGTGTCAAACAGCTACTAAAAACAAACTAAGTTCTAACTCACCAGAAAATTAGTCATTATTACTGCAATATTATTTATTTAGAGGAACTTAAATTATTGTATTATTCTGTATTGGCTATGATACATTTTATTAATAACTCATAACAATTCTAAAATCAAACAAAAATAATAGCTACTGCCTTTTCTGAACACTTTCCTATACGCCAGATGCCCTATTAATTATGTCGCTGAATATCAAAAAACTGTTGTAGGAATAAAGTATGATTATGCCCATTGTACAGATAATAAAACTGAAGAGGGGTTCAGTGAGCTGTCAGTCACACAACTGATAAATCAGGTCCACCTGACTCCAAATTTCATGTTTTAACCACCATGTTATATGACCTCCCATTACTGAGTATTTAGAGCATTTATAAGATGCTATTGGCATCATGGAGGAAGTGATTCTTTGGTGGCCTCTAAGTTTGACCTTTCTACCCATTAACCAAAGGGGTATCAGTGAACCCTAGTTTTAGCTTCATGCTACTGCTGCCAGGTATGCAAAGACGATCTTCCTTCCACAGGACATTGTGGAACTTTTTTTTTTTTTAATTTTTTAATTTAATTTTATTTATTTTTTTATACAACAGGTTCTTATTAGTCATCAATTTTATACACATCAGTGCATACATGTCAATCCCAATCGCCCAATTCATCACACCATGATCCCCACCCCACCGTGGCTTTCCCCCCTTGGTGTCCATACGTTTGTTCTCTATGTCTGTGTCTCAACTTCTGCCCTGCAAACCGGTTCATCTGTACCATTTTTCTAGGTTCCACATACATGAGTTAATATACGATATTTGTTTTTCTCTTTCTGACTTACCTCACTCTGTATGATAGTCTCTAGATCCATCCACGTCTCTACAAATGACCCAATTTCGTTCCTTTTTATGGCTGAGTAATATTCCATTGTATATATGTACCACACCTTCTTTATCCATTCGTCTGCTGATGGGCATTTAGGTTGCTTCCATGACCTGGCTATTGTAAATAGTGCTGCAATGAACGTTGGGGTGCATGTGTCTTTTTGAATTATGGTTTTCTCTGGGTATATGCCCAGTAATGGGATTGCTGGATCATATGGTAATTCTATTTTTTGTTTTTTAAGGAACCTCCATACTGTTCTCCACAGTGGCTGTATCAATTTACATTCCCACCAACAGTGCAAGAGGGTTCGCTTTTCTCCACACCCTCTCCAGCATTTGTTGTTTGTAGATTTTCTGATGATGCCCATTCTAACTGGTGTGAGGGGATACCTCATTGTAGTTTTGATTTGCATTTCTCTAATAATTAGTGATGTTGAGCAGCTTTTCATGTGCTTCTTGGCCATCTGTATGTCTTCTTTGGAGAAATGTCCATTTAGGTCTTCTGCCTATTTTTGGGCAGCACCACAGAAAAGACCAGGGTCATAGTCACTTCAAAAATTCACTTCAGAAATCTTTATAACATCATAATGCATACTATTAACTGGCAGTATATTGTCATGAACTTAATTTCCTTCAACAAGAGTGATTCAGGACCTACTATGAGTTAGACATTATACGAATATACAAATATTTATGTAATGAATAGGTCCCTGGGTCCCAAGGAGCTCACAGTCTAGTGGGAAAATGTATAATTATGGTACATTATGATGAGAACTGTCATAAAGTACAAAGTTCAAGAAAGCCTAGGGTAGGTCTGTCTGGAGGAATCCCGAGAGGCCTAGCATGTAAACTGAAGGAGGAATTTGAACTGGGTCTTAAAGAGTGAGCAGGAATTGCAAAGCCAACAGAAAACAAGAAAAAGAATCCAAAGGGTAAATAACGTAAAGAGGCTGGGGAACACTGTGAGCGCCAGGGGGTGCCAGCAAGCACCTAAAGGTCTAGTGGTAACAAACAAGCTTGGGAAGGAGGTTGGGTCAGATCCTAAAAGGCCTGGACTCGCGTGTTAGGAAGATTGACCGTCATCTGTCCACAGGACAATGGAGAGCCATTCAAAGTTTCTGAGCAGAGGAGTGGAGCAATTAGAACGGTTTCCTGACAAAGAAAGATCACTCTGGAGGCTGTGTGGCCAACAGATTAATAGGTATCTGGGTCTGGGTAGATTTGATGGTCCTGAATATTTAATTAAATGAATTTCCTAAACACAAAAAGTATGATGCATTTTAATGTGTTTCTTTCTCTCTCTCTATGGCAACTAATCTTAATTATCTCAGAACTCTGAGCTCAGGAAGATATCTCACCTGTTTATCTTCAGAGGGAACAAGTTAACGGTTTACTCTGAGTATTAAATGTGCATTTTTATAGGTTAAGAGCTTAATTAAATAGCGTTGAGATCCATATGCAGCTTATTGAAAGTGAAAGTACCTGGAATGATAGAGGGAAAAATATTTAAAAGTTGCCATGTTGAAGCATTGTTATTAAAAGAACAGAAAACTCCTGTTAAAAACCAACTCATGGTACCCTGGTGTCTTAATCTGTTCAGGCTGCTATAAAAAATGCCACAGACTGGGTGTCTTATAACAACAGAAATTTATTGCTCACAGTTCTGAAGGCTGGAAGTCCGAGATCAAGATGCTAGCATATTTGGATGAAGGCCCTCTTCCAGGTTTCAAACTTCTTGTATCTTCACATGGTGGAAGGGGCCTCTTTTATAAGACATTAGTTCCATTCATGAAGCCTCCACCCACATGACCTAATCACCTTTTAAAGGCCCCACCTCCTAATATTATCACTTTGGTCTTTAACCATAGCACCTGGATTGCATTTGCTGCAGGTAAATTCATGTCCTTTGGGTTCTTAGAGCATCTTTCCCCATTACAAAGAAAGTCTGTGGAGGAAATATGATCCAGCCTACACCTGCTGGTCCCCCCACACCTGCTCCCTCCTACCCCCTCCTCCTCCCCCAGAACATAGATGGGCACACACCCAACACCAGTGTTATAACCCAGTCTACCTTTGTGGTTTAGCTGACTCCAAAAGTTTAAAGGAGTCATCCCCAAAGCAAAATAAATTGGGGTAATCACCCAGGATAGCAGGACAAGTGAAAAAGAAAGAAATCTCAGTAGAGTCAAACCAAAGGAGTGGACCCTGCATCACATACACCAGTATATGCAATCGGCTGGTCATCTATTCATTCAGGAATCAGAGAGCACCTGGTATCTGCTCAGCTCTGGCCCAGGCACTGGGAATGCAAAGAGAAATCAGAAACGGCCACTCTCCTCAAGGAACGTCTATCTGTATCTTTTGATGCTTACTGCAGTTCTGTAACTGCTTAAGTATTCAGAGGAGGAAGCTGAGGCTCAGAGATACTAATTCACTTTAAGACAGAAGATCCCAGCCTGGAGGTGGAAGGCCGAGAGAAGGTGGAAATGAGGCAATAAGACCAAGTGTGAGAGCGGCACACTGAGCCACTGACTGAGCACGAGCTCAGGAGAGCAAGTGTCATAAAAGAAGTCCCCAAGCCAGGCGCCAAATTTACACACAGGGACCCCAGATGAGGGGCAGAGCACTGTCTAGACTGGAAGCCATGCAGACCATTATGTTCCCCAAAGACCATCTTAACACTAAAAGCATTAAATAAATAAATAAATAAATTTAAAAAGACTGACTTCTTAAATACAGTAAAGATACTTAGGAGTCAGCGGGTATAGTGGTAAACTGTGTAGCCTCTGGAGACACAAAGATCTGAGATCAAATCCCAGCTCTGCTACTTAATAACTTCGAGCAGGTTACTTGATTTTGCCATGTGTTAACAATACTTATCTCAACGGCTTGTTGTGAGAATTACATGAGATAATGCACCTAATGTGCTTAACACAGTAGCTGGCACTCAGTGAGAATCAGTAAAAGTGAGTTAGGACACTTCAAACTCACCAAGCTCAAAAAATGAAAGCATGGTTTGTTCTCACAAACCTGTTCCTTCTGCACCTGGATTCCCTACCTGCGTGATTTCCACCCATTCACCAAAATCAGGAGCCATTCTCAATTCCATTTCTCATACCACCACCCTTCCCCCTTTCTCTGTCATCTTCATCATCACAGCTAACATGTTTGATGTATTTCTATGTTCAATGAATATGTTCGTATTTTTTCTGTGATGCTAAGCACTTTAGAAGATCTTTAATTGGGCAGAGAAACCCTTATGGGGAAGGTACTATCATTATCTCCATTTTGCATTTGGGGAAATTGAGACTTAGAGAGGTTAAGAAACTTGTCCATGGTCATACAGCTAGCTCCATTAGACTAATTCCAAAACCCATATGCTTAAACATTACACTGTATTGCCTCCTAACCAACCAGCCACTAGATAAGCCCTATGGATTCTCCTTGTTTAGTTCTTGTTGGATTTATTTCTTGTCACTGCCCGATGGCCACGACCTGCTTTGCTAAAGCCCAGGGAGGGCTGTGGGTTTTAGGAATGGAGGTGTGGGCCACCATGGGGAGCTCTGAATGTCAGGCTGATGGGGAAACTGACCAACACTGAATCTCTGAGCTTGAGAAAGCGTGCTGTTGAGCTGGAAGCAGCCCCAGAGGAGAGGGTGGGCAGGAGGTACTGAGGCCAGGGAGGAGAAGAATACATTAGATGTGAGGTACATGGGGCCTGAAGTGAGGGGGTGGGAGTGGGAATGAAAAGAAAGTCTGGATGCGACAGACATTACCTCACCAGGCACAAATACTCCCGAGGCTGGAACGTGGTTTAATAATTCTGTTACTAGGGCAACAGCAAAAGAATCTATCTCAGAAGGAACCCAACGTGGACTGTTTCTGCACAGAAGTGTGGCAGCTGTAAGCTGGGAAAACAGAGGTGACGGCAAGTGGCCAAACGATGCAGCAGGATGTATGGACCAGGATTTTCTCATAGGCATTTTTCTGACCTTTCACCTTCTACAGTTTGGGGAGTGGAGAGACATCTGAAGCAAGCTCTCCAGGAAGAAAGACAGCAAGATCTATGAAGCAGAGGCTATTTAAGCCCCATGACAGACTAGGGACCCTGCCGCTGATGCTTAGATTAATCTAAGGACACCCATAAGCGAGGAGGATGCCGTGCCCACATCCACCCTCAGTGAAGCTGAGCAGGACCCTGTGGGGCTCCTGGGCATGGAAGCCTTTCCGTGTTCCCTGTTCCTTGTTTGTAGAGAACACATTCCAGCCGCCAAGAACTTCCCTGAGTCCCAAAGGGCAGATTCAAACAGTTGCTAATCAGGGAAGGGAGGGGATGCAGAGACAAGGGAGGGGCAGCCAAGAAACAATCGTGCAGCCCTGGGGCAGGGTCCTGGTTCTGCCTCAAGGGATGCACATAACAATATCTTTTGAGCTCGTTATAGAACTAAAACCCCAAATAAATGGAAGATGTCAGTATTCTTCATTCCAGAGAAGACCACCTGAGGCCAGATTAAAAGGAACCAGAGAAGCTCATCAAGAGATTATCTGAGACCAAATTAAAGGAGTGCAGGTCCTGCACACACCCTAATCTTATCAGCAACCCCAACCTTGAACCGTTGCTATAAAACTCCTCACCAAATCCTCCCAGGTTGGGACACACAGTTTTCAAGGGCAGGAGCCCACTGTGTCGCCCTTTGCCTGGCAAAGCAATAAGGCTATTCTTTCTACTTCACCCAAAACTCTATCTCTGAACTTCAACGCAGCACCGAGAGCAAGCTTTCGGAATCAACAGGAGCTCTCACGGAGAAGAGCTCGGATGGAGAGCATGCCTGGCGGATGAGGCAAAAGCATTTATCACAAAGTTAACCTGTCACTCAGCTACCTACTTTCCTCTGACTTGGTATCACTGGGACTATGGCCAGGTCTTAAAGGTCTATTTTTTCAGTCTGTCCAGGAAGTGAAGTGCTAGGAAGACCTGCCCATAGGAGTGGGTCCGTGAGCTCTGATGGGAAGTACTGATGCTTCTTGCAAGGCCCATAGTACAGTAGGCTTTCTTCCTATGAGCTCCCTGCTCATCCCCGCCTTTTACCATTTGTCCTTGCAGAAGAAGCATGATGAGATACCCATATCATTCCATGTAGCTCTGATAGCCAGACCTTCCAAAAAATTAACAGCCTTTGAAAAACACTAGGAAAACTTTGAGATTTAGAGACATTCTCACCAGCCTCACTCAGGAGTAGTGCTATCCTTTTCAATTTCCAGATCAAATACCAAGTTGACTGCTCTACATACCATCAAGCAAAAAAAACCTCTAACATCTTCCTGTAGCACTTGTGTTCAAAGTTTTTACCTCCCACATTATATATTTTCTTGAAAATCTGTCCATGAGGCATGCTGAAGGAGAGACAGGACTCAAATTTCCTTCAATCCTCCTCCTGACTTCCTGTGAGCCTATGTGAGGTGTAGATTAAGAGACCGCCAAAAGCTTTCACTGTTTTCAAATTTCAGTATCAAATATTAAAAGAATAGGCCAGGGGGTAGGGTGGTCACACTTGATTATGGAGAGATTTCCACTTGAGTGGTTCTGCCCTATCAGGGGCTTCAATAAGTATGCACTGCCCAATGGTTTGCTCAAGGGATACAGCATGTACCAGATTGTCTTCAAAGGTGTAATGAATTCCTTCTTACAGGAGAGGCTACATAGGGAATTTGAGTCACCTCAGTGACTCAAATATTATACAAACAGTCTCAGTCTTTAGTATAAGAATTTCAAGCTGATAAGTGTCATAAGCCTTTTGAAAGACAAGGAACCCCAAAAACATTCATAGATCCTATGACAACAGTGGTTTTGATCTTGTCTGAAGTCAAGGTACCATTCGGTACTAGGAGGCAACAAGTTATGCCATGGAGCCTGTAAAAACAATCATGAACATTTTGAGGCATTTGCCCATGATGCGGTGGTAAGGTTTAGTAATTAAGGGCTTGCACTCAGAAGTAAAGCCTTCTGAACCAAATCCTGTCTCCATTATTCACCACCTCTGTGACCTTGGGCAGATGGCACCTCCTAGAGCTTCTTTGTCTTCAGGTGTAAGATGGGGGTCATGCTACGTGACTCACTGTGTTGCTGGGAGGATCACATGCCTGACACAAGGGGATAGTAAACAGTAGGTGTGTTATATTAAATCATATGCAATCTTTTTTTTTAAAATATCTTTTATTGGAGTATAATTGCTTTACAATGGTGTGTTAATTTCTGCTTTATAACAAAGTGAATCAGCTAGACATATACATATATCCCCATATCTCCTCCCTCTTGCCTCTCCCTCCCACCCTCCCTATCCCACCCCTCTAGGGGGTCACAAAGCACCGAGCTGATCTCCCTATGCTATGTGGCTGCTTCCCACTAGCTCTCTATCTTACATTTGGTAGTGTATAAAATCATATGCAATCTTTATAACAACCCTGGAAAAGCAAGATTTGTCATCCTTATTTTATCAAAAAGGAAACTAATGCTCCTAGAACTAAGATGTTTGCCCAAAGTCACTCAATGAGGAGTCTTCTCATCTCAAAGCTCACACTGCACCACAGTCCTCTCAGATCCCGTGTTGAAATCTACAAAGAGTCCATATTCTCCTCCCACATCCATGGGCTCAGGCAAAGTCACCATGTGAGTTTCAGGCATAATGACTACTCATCTAAGACTAGCTGTGGGCAATAGGATATAGATTTGTTACAAGCTGAAAATGTGATCCTATCCCCCCAAAACAGTGTGCAGTTTTGAGGCTTCCCTTTGGATTCCTCTGGATAATGAATGTTGTAGAAATGTGTAATGTGGATGAAGCCTGAAAACAAAGGCATCCCTGGGGAACACAGCAATTGGCCTGATTTCCCCTGGCCTGCACTCTGTAAGGTTCCAATCTCCTGAGTGGAACTCAGGCAGCCTGAAGGAAAAAGACAAAAATAGTTCATACCAGGTGGTACTAAAAACAGACCCAAGGCTCACTATAGATTGATAGATAGATAGGTAGGTAGGTAGATAGATAGATAGATAGATAGATAGATAGATAGATAGATAGATTTGGCCCTTAGGCCCCAGGCTTCCCAGCATGTCTTGGGAGTTTTTTGTGTTTTTCTTTCTTCCAGGCTGACCCTCCTATTAATTTTCATCTGCTTTCCACGGGACTTTCCCCAAGCCTCATACCTGCTAAGATGACCTTGCTGAAAAGGGCTCAGACAATGTCAAAAGTCTGGAGTGAATTGGATACCATCAGCAGCTCCTACAGAAATGTCCTTGAAATTTTGACATTCTTTAGACCTAAATTCACTAAATTCCCTGCCCAGGAAGCAGGACAAAGTACTAACTTGTATGCCCCTCGGTTCCTAACCCCATGTAAGTACTGACTTGAACACATTAGTAGTTTTAACTTAATGGCACATGTATTATTTTCTGCTATTTTTCTCCTGGGCAAATAAACGTATGTCAAAATTACATTTCGCTTAGCACCTATACCCATGCATCTGGGTGGAATATTTGCTGGCTAACATTTACGGACTTGCTTACACTGTGTCAAGCACTGGGTGGTTGCTTGACTCTCTGTCCCTAGTGTTTGGATCTTAAAAGCTCCAAGCATCTGTCCTCTCCCTGCACAGACTGGGTCTTCATAGAACTTTAAATTTGGAAGGGCCCTTAGAGAGCATCCTGTCTCATTTCACAGAAAGGAAATCAAGGTCCTGGGAATCACAAAGTCACACTGCTTTACAGCGAGAGAAATCGAGTGTCTCGGTTGAGTCCACTTTGCTCTATGTCACACTGCCCTTTCCTTTTATAATATCAGGGGCCTTTTGGATCATGAGAGAGCTGTTTGGAGGCACGCTGGTACCTGCGAGTGATCGTTAAGCTGGGAAGTCAGTGTCTCTATCAGATACAGCTAAAAATAGGAGCCTGCCCAAGACCAGCCTCAGCAAGAGAGATTGTACTGATACCAGGGGCTTCTCAGCGTGCTCACCTGATACCCCACTTGTGCTACGGGAAGGATCGTCATGCCGGCCACCTAGGGGGCAGAGGTGGGCTCATAAAACTGCTGTCCATACTAAGGGCAACTTAGCTGCAGCTGAAGCTGCATGAGTAGCTCACTGGGAAGAGAAATTCTGTCTTTGCAGCCACCTGACAGGTGGGGCTACGTGATGTGATTGGAAGGAATAGAAAGGCTCTTCTCTTGGCTCCAAAATTCTTCCCCTACTGACTCACTGGGTGGTGCCTGAAACCTCTCCATTAAGAAGGAGTTTGGAAGTCCTAAGGAGATTTGGAAATTATCTTGTCCATCTCCCCCAATATGTAGATGAGAAAAATAAAGCCCCAGAGACCTTAAACAACTCCACCAAGGGCAAACAGCCTCATCTAGAATTTCCCAAAGCAGGATCCCTGAGATAGGAGTTTCACAAGATGTTCCTTGAAAAAAGAATTTTTAAGGTTCTGAGATCAGGTAGTCTGGGAAAGGCTACATTCCTTACTCTCCTTTTTCTCATCCACTCATTCACTAACACATATTTACTCAGTCTAAAAATGAAGAACACATTTTAGGGATCTGGTCTAATCTGGCAAAGCTGAAATTAGCCTGTGGGTATTCAGACTTCAGGACCAAAAAATACACAGCTAGCTCAAGCCAAAGGACTATTCTTTGAGGTTACCACTCATGATGCTTTGTTAAAATGATAATACTTCAGAGAGAGAGATACAGCCACTGTGTGTTGGTCAATAAGCTTTAGTATGCTTTATTCATCTAAGGCTTTTCTAAGTGACAACACTTGTAATCTTATGGCCAGACAGGTAAGCCTGAGCCTGAGGCTAATGTCTTGAGAAAGTTAGTCTACATGAGGGGCTGGAAATTCAGTAGGGCAACATGGAGACCCTGGTTCCCTGAGGAAAGGAAGAGTCAGAAAGAGAGAGAAAGTCATGGAAGAAAAGGTGGACTTACTTCACTCAGCATGACCATCTCTAGGTCCATCCCTGTTGCTGCAAATGGCATTACTTCATTCTTTTTTATAGCTGAGTAATATTCCATTGTGTGTGTGTATATATATATATACCACATCTTCTTTATCCATTCCTCTGTCGATGGACACTTAGGTCGCTTCCATAGCCTGGCTATTGTAAATAGTGCTGCTATCAACATTGGGGTGTATGTATCTTTTCGAATTATGGTTTTCTCTGGATATGTGCCCAGGAGTGGGATTGCAGGATCATATGGTAGCTCGGGAGATTGGGACTGACATATACACACCACTATATATAAGACAGATAACCCAGGGAACTCTACTCAATACTCTGTAATGGCCTATATGGGAAAAGAATCTAAAAAAGAGTAGATATATGTATGTGTATAACTGATTCGCTTTGCGGTACAGCAGAAACTAACACAACATTGTAAATCAACTATACTCCAATAAAAATGTTAAAAATAAAAAATAAAGCATTGAGAAGATTTTTTTAAAAAAGAAAGAAAGGGTGGAACGTCAGTGAAATCAGTCCACGAGCCCTGGTAGGCCAGGCAGCATCATCTCTCATCAAAAAGAAACACAACACACACAGCGCCGTCTAAACAAAGCATCCCCACCACACCCCACCATCAAACCACACCTTTGCCCCAGCCCCGAAATGAAACAGTCACTTTGGAAATTAATTCTTCTCCATAGACTTCATGTTCCAAATTCCTCTCCTGGGCAATCATGTAAGATCTGGCCAGGAATTTATTTATTTTTTTAATCATAAGGAGAGGGTGACACGTCTATCAATAAAATTCTCCTTCAATTAGTACAATTATCATTTGGGTCATTATTTTAAGTGTTTAAATTTCTACTTAAATAAGGTCACTTTCAATTCGGTAAACACACCGAAGTCATCATCCTAATTCATGGCCAGTAACCCTGGGAATGCTGAGTAAGTAAACACAATCAAGCATTAGCTAACCAGCCAAACTCAAATCCACTTGAGTTTATTAATTTCTCTCTTGGCAGAGAAACAAGAAAAGGGAGCAAACCATCAGAGACATTCACGCATCATTCATTCATTCAATATTTATTACATATCAGGTGCCAGGCACTGTGCTAAGCTAAATATAGATTTCATTACTTTATTAATATTCAAGTTATGTTATCTATGAATGTTTCAAAGAATGAAATCCTATTTTCCCCAAAATAAAAATTTTAAGTCCTGAGATGCTTTTTCTTTGTTTCTGCCCAATGTGCCTTCTTCCATAGAATGGGTGATACATCCTAACACTTAAGCTTCCAGACTCTCCATCCTTCCCTCCAAAAGACCCCCTCCCATTATCCCTCAAGCAGCTAATGAGTATAAACTCATACTAGAAGCACTAGTGAGGCCCTCCTTATTTTAAAAGTCCTAGAATATAAATGGTAAGAAATAGTTCCTATCATTGCACTCAGATTTTTTTTAAATACATTTGGGTTTTGTTTTAGGGGGAATATTTATACTTGCTCAAAAGGCTTTAAATACTAGTACACATATATATTCCAAATGCAGACAGGGTTGTATGCAAACTGGGAATACAGTAGTAAGAACACCACCTTATCAGGGAATTTCCCTTGCCTCATTTCAAAGGAGCTCCCCCCTCCTCCACCCTTTCCCATCTTCTCCCGACAACACCCAAAAAATGACACCTATCCAAACTCAGTACCTAAGGAAGAGACCCACGCTGAGAACTGACCTCAGACAGGTCACTTTTCACATCAGTAAAAAAAGGGAGTTGGACTGGAGATTTCCGTGATCCCTCTATGGCCTGCGGATTAGGGGGTCCCATCTAGTCTAATCCACTGCACCTCCCTGGGGAGCTGATACACACGCGCACACACGGTGAATCCGTGCGCTTCCCCCCACTCCCACGCCGCACGCCCCCACTCCCCCAGGGACAGCCGGCTTACTGAGTTACACAAAACACCCTCACACCACCCAGAAGAAGAGTCAGGACTCTCCCTCCCTCAGCTGGGCAGTCTCCGGAGGCTGCTGACATCACAAAGGTGTCAACTGGCAACCTCATTGTCATGTGGCTCTCCCCTGGCTCCCCTTCACTTGCGAACGCAGGGAAAGAGTGAGACCTTTTAGAGCCGCCAAGCCGGCAGGCTTCCAGCGGCAGTCTGGGAGTGAGCAGTCGGCAGAGCCACCAAGCCGGGCTGCAGGGCATTGGGCCTCGCGTTTCAGCTTCTGTTCAGTTCTCCTGTAATGGAAAATCGCTTCGCCCAAAGCCAGAGTGTTACAGTTCTTTCCAGCGCCCCTCCCCCCGCCCCACCACGCCCCTCGGCAACCTCCCGATCAGAGGGACAGCGCCCGCTGGAAAGTGGAAGGAGGGTAGTCGCCGCTTCTTACTATGTCCCGTGCTTCAGGCCCTGGGCCTGGGTGGTTACTCTTTTCCTTTGGAATGGGACTGGTATCGGGGTCAAGGTGTCCAAATAATTGTCAGTGTCAAGCCCAAGAAGTGATCTGCTCAGGGGTCCAGTTAACTGAATACCCCTCTGACATACCCCTGAACACCCGGAGGCTGTACCTGAATGATAACAGCATCCGTTTTTTGCCAGCGATGAATCTAGGACTCCTCAGTGACCTTGTTTACTTGGACTGTCAGAAGAACCTGATTCAGGAGGTGATGGATTATACCTTCGTCGGGGTCTTCAAACTCATCTACCTCGATCTCAGCTTCAACAATTTAACCTTGATCTCCCCATACAGTTTCTCCGTGCTCAGCAACCTGGTGCAGCTGAACATCTCCAGCAACCCTCATCTGTTATCGCTCAACAAGTACACCTTTGCCAACACCAGCTCTTTGAGGTACCTGGACCTCAGAAATACCGGCTTGCAGACCTTGGACCATGCCGCCTTCCATAACCTCATAACACTCCAGACCCTGTATCTGAGTGGAAACCCCTGGAAATGCAACTGCTCTTTCCTGGACTTCACCGTCTACTTAATAGTGTCCCCTCTGAACCATCCAGGTGAGGACTTGATTGGGTGTGGGGATGAGGATGTGATGGCATAGGAGGAATTGGTTCCAGAAAAAGTGAAGTCAAAAGATGGTCAGTGTGGGAGAGAAATCTGGGTAAAGTTGATTGAAAGCGTACTTATTGCCCTGCAGGATCCATCCTCGGGTTGACTGAAGAGGCAGTAAGGACCAGTAGAAAAAGTTCTAGAATAGCCATCCAAAGAGCTGAGTTCTGCTCCCACACTCAGCCCTTACTACTTGGCTGCCCTTGGGGAAGTCACAATTTCTCTGTGCCTCAGTTTCCTGATCCATAAAGTAGGGACAATATTACCAAACATACAGAGTTGTCATGTCAACAGGAAATGATATGTGTGGAAATGGTAAAGTACTGTTACTGCAAAGTGACAAAGTAATACAGGGACACTGTATTCCATTGGTAAACTACTTTAATCTGTTTAAGTCAGTGACTGACTTTTTTCAGCATCTAAAAGTAAATTCAGTCATTCATAGCCAGCGGAAAATCCAGTAGTATGATATACAGAAGGGAAAGTTCAATAGAGACAGAGGAGGGGCTCGTGAGCGACCTGGACATGAATGAGAAAGGGAGGAGAAGAGAAGGCTTTAGATATCTTCTTTGTCTTCAGATGCTAACCTCACAAGGAAGGAGAGCACGGCATGAATGGGTGGCGAATGGACCACCAGTGTCCACTGTGTCAAGCAGGGAGATTCCAGTCTCACAGACAGACTCTCAAGTCTTACCTGGTAGAGTTCCAAGCCAGTTGCTGCCACTCTATCCACTGTCCCCACCCCTCTGCCTTGGTCCCTGGGGCACTCCGGTGCCTCATCCCTTCTTCTTTTCCATGACTTTACTGTCCCATTCTCATCCTTCAATTCCCCCACTCCACCAATACCACTTTCACCCAGGGAAGTCAGAGCTTCGGAGAAATATGAAATAACCCCTCACAGAAAGCCTGGAGGCACTGATGTAATTAAACCCTATCAGAGCCATGTCTTCTCTGCCTTCCCTGGGTGTGTGTTTTTGAAAATATTTTCATGCACCAGCTTCACAAAAGTCCTGCTGAAGTTTTCACCCTGAAGTCCTGCCCATGTGGCAATATTCTAGAAAGATTCCTGACCAAAATGACAGACTTTAAGGAGCACTGGGGGAGAAGGAGCTGGGTGGTGAGAGCGAGTAAAAATGTGCCCTCTTGGCTTTCCAATGCACGTGTCTTGAACTGTCTTCCAGGCAGGGGCTGCACTGTGGTGAGGCAAGCAAGGCTCCCAGGATGCAGAATCGAAGGTGGCACCGAGACTGTCTCCTTAAATTTTGTGCCCGAGGCACCTGGCCCTGCTGCCAGGTACTTCAACCTGAGTTAGAATAAATCAAAAGGAACAAACTTTGTCAGACCATCTTAACAGTACTAATCATAAAAGAACACAGGAGCAGTTTCTTGGGGGGCTTGTCTTGCCTCTCCAGTGATCATGCCTTCCACTTTTCTCAGTGACTGGTGCTGTGCTGGTTTCTAGAAAGCTCTCTAAAAGAGGGTCAATATTAATCATTCTCATCATCAAATGTGATTCCCAAATGGGATTCTCCCTGTCAGTGTTCATGTAACTAGCCTGTGGACCAGCATCATCTTATCTTGCGCCCTCCCCACCGTTCATACACATTTTCCTTGAGCAGAAACCACCAATTTGCCAGGAGGACCCCCTACTTAGTTGAAAAGGATAAGTAGCTTGGCTTCTTCCCCAGTGCCTAAGCCTATCACTTCACCTCCCACCAAATCTCCCATAATCAGAATTTTGCTTATAAAGTTGTATCTCCTCAGAACTTTCAGGCTAACTACTTTGGACTCCCTGACTCAATTCAATCCAGGATTGAAAAGGATTATAAACCAGGTCTGTTTCACTGCATATTTTCAAAAACATCAGAGGCGGGTGTCTATCTATCTTGTCAAGCTCATAAGCTCCTCGTGAATGAAGAATCTGGCTTTTGAGGTAGACAAAGCTTTCATCCACTGGCCAGTGGGAGCTCCCCACCCTGACACACACACATACACACACAGCTGCTAATCTGCTCATCTCCCTCTGCTGTTTGGTGGCGTAGAGGAACCCTCCCAGTTCACTTCATACAGAAATATGGTCTCATTGCTCCAGCTCACTATTATTATCTCTTAAAAACAGCAGTGAGCCCCAGGCCAGACATAGAATAATTTAGCTTTGTACCGAGCTTTGCAGCTGCTGAAGTTTTTTCACACATGCTGTTTCAGTTTCTTTACTTGAGTGTCACACCAACCCTTAAATTTTGTGCTCTAGGACTGTGGAAGAGTCTAGGATGGGTATTTTTAACCCCTATCCTATGGTTGAGAAGATAGACTGATTCACCCAAAACCACACAGCTACTAAAAGGCAAGAAAATGGTTTGAACCTCCTGATTTCAAATTTAGGTCTTTTCCCATGTGGCTACTCTCTCTTAAATCCTCAAATTACATAACTATGATCCAATAAGTCACTTTAGTTATAAATATAAGTCATGTTATAAGCATATGCCCACAGCACCTAAATTTCAACTTTATTTCCTATCTGTCTACACTTGGAACTCACACTAGATCATTTTCATTGGATAACAAGCCCTAGTCATCATAAACTCATATAATATTGCCTGCACTTCCCTTGCAAACCTAGGTTTCACCCCAATCTACCCGAACTCTAAAAGAATGAACCTAACCTCAGTGTTTGCTCTCCTTTGCATGTTATTCAGTCTGGTTCTCTCTTCCCGTACACACACACACACACACACACACACACACACACACACACACAACCACAAACATACACATGAACACACATGCAAACACATACATACATGCACATATACAAACACAAAGTTGTATCTACACAAACATACCATACATACATATATACATAATTACATACACGCTCACCCACATATTACATATGCATGACACACATACACATATAAATGCACAGATACACATCAACACATGAACACACACACACACACATACACAAAAAGCTGAAAACACTCACACAATAAAATTCATTAGATGCTTCTCTTGCCCCTTAGCCAGACCTCAACATAATGGAAGATGTTTATTTCATGTGACTCTCATATGATGATTCATGTCTCTGTTAGGTGGAAATATCTTTGCTGTTTACAAACACTCTAGTTGAACTCTCAACCTTTAGCCCACCTATTATACCACATTTTCTATCAAAACGGTACTCTCTGGCATGTTCTAGAATGGGGTCTACACATCTCTTCCCCATGTGCCCAAATTTCAGGATACAGGAAGAATTTCTATGAAATAAGCTAAATAACCTGGTTATTTATAAAGGAGAATCCAACTTAAAGATGGGTTTCATTTTAGACCCAGGAAGATACTAAACCTCAGTATTGCGAGATTTTGCCTGCAGTGCAGTATTGAGGTCTGTATGACAGCAGAATTCCAGTATATAGACCCCTTGAAAAACAAGGTAGTGAAGTAAGGGACCTCCATGGTACCACTCAGCTCACGCATCCATCCATTTAAATATTTCTTGAGTGCCTATTATATGCCAAACAAGTGTTCATAAAGGTAGCTAGCCAAGAACCCTGGGGTTGTGTATTGAGACTCATCTGACTATGGGCCACCTGCACCTTATGTGTCCCACGGTCCAATTAGGTGCAGCAGAACTAACCTCACTGGACACAGCAAGACAAAAAAGGCAAGCATGTGCCTTTTGGGGTAGAACAAGTACTTGGGACAGCCTCAGCTGCAGGTGGTGAAGGACGGCCACCATACAGGCAGGAGAGCCCAGTGTGAAGAGCTCAGGTTCTGGAGTGTAACAGATGTGGATCATGACCCTAGCCCTGCCACTTAGTATCTGTAGGAGATCAGATAATTTACTTAACCTCTCCACACTTCAGTTTCCTCATCTTTCAGACAGGTCTAGTAATAGAACCAACCTGTCTAGGGCTGGTGTAAGGATGAAATGAAAACATTTATAAACTGCCATTAACATTAAGCCTGGCACACCATAAACATTCAATAAACAAATGGTTGGCAGATGTAGGAAAGACACAGGATACTAAGAGAGTAGCAAATATCAGTCAGGTGGTCCCTGGGACAAGCAGTGGACTTCAGGAAGGCTCAGCCTTATTGGTGGACAGTGTACCCTGTCCAGGAGACATGACCATACAGATGCACATGGGGATATAAATAGGAGATGGGAAGGTAGACAGCAGGTTCCAGGACTCTAATCCCTGAGAAAATGGGACAGAGGGAATCCGTGAGTTGAATATTGGATGAGTTATGAATACAGGAGTTCAGACCCTGGGGAATAAAACCAGAAGCCCAAATCAAGGCTTGGTCTCAGCCCAGGCCATGAGACTCAGGGCTGGGCCAGCAGCAGCAAGGTGGCTCTTCCTGAGTCACCTGAGTCTGGAACTGAAGTTCTACCTTAAACACAAACCCCATTTCCAGAAACAGGTGTGAACATGCAGACATCTTTCAAGGGATGAGGGCAAGGAGGTCAGTTCAGCTATGGGGCAGACATGGCCTTGGGAGAAAGAAGTCACCTACATGGTGTAATTTTGTGATCTGAAGAGTAATGAGCAGTATTTTTGCCCCAGTCTCTCCCCATCCACTGCCTACCATTGGGCTAAAATTAGCCATTAGAGATTCATCCTTCTGGGTCCCTAAAAGTGCCCCAATCTTGAAAAGGACTGTGAACAAATATGTAAGTTCCAGGGAAGAATAATACAGGTGCCCCTAAGCTTTTATCAACTTTCATATCAGAGGGAAGAGTGAGTTCTTGGGAAATACAATTAGCTAAGATTAATTCTGCAGCAGTGGGGGAACCTTGAAGGAAGCCAAGATCCAGGAAAGAAATGGAGAGGTGTTAAAACAAAAGACATGAGGGCAATAATATGTCCTTCCCCTATGTCACACCTTGGCTAAGTTCACCCCCCACAGAGGGGCTGTAGAGGAGGCTGAATGTTTTATTCACCTTATTTCATCACAAGGCTACAGCAGATAGGAACATCAAAACTTTCCCATATTGACAAGAGATTTGGCGCTATTATCAAGAGTCTTCCTCAGAGGAAACCCTCCAATGATATACTCACCAGATGCACTGAAAACTGCCCAGTCCTCAAAGAGTTCATGTATTCACTTTCCAAACACAAAAATCATAGCAGAAATGGAGGTGAGTTGAAATGTGCTGGTTGCCTGGATGCTCTGATCAATACAGAGTTAAAACAGGTTCACAGATTCCATTTCCTTTTGGGCTCAGGTCAGAAAATAGGAGAACTAGTTCCTGGCTGGAACTGTAATTTTCCAGTCATTAATGCTGTTTGAAGGTGAGAGTAGAAATTGAGCTCTTCCCAGGAGAGAGCTCCCCAGCAGGACAGGGTTGAATGCCTCTGAAGATGCTCTCAAAAACTCACTAGCTCTAAGCTCCTGGACAGAAAAAGCCTGGCTTCCTACATCCCCTCCACCCTCAAAGTCTGGTCCAGCACTGTCCAACAAAAGCTTCTGCAGCAGTAGAAATGGTCTAAACCTGTGCTGTCCAACACACTACCCACTAGCCACATGTGGCTATTGAGCTCTTGAAATTAGGCTAGTGGAACTGAGGAACTGAAGTTTTAATTTTACATCATTTCAATTCATTTAAATAGCCACATGTATGGCTAGTGGCCACCATATTGGTGGGCGAAGCCTTTAATATAGGAAGATATAGGAAGCTTAAGCGGGAACTTTAGAATCTAGCCACCTCCCAGGTAAGTGGCTATAGAGCCCAGCCCAGCGTGGAGATCTTCTGACACCCAAGTTCAATGTTTTCTCCCCTGCCATGATATTTCCTTACTATCAGGCACATCACAGTCTATTCAACTCTGAAACATTTATTGTATGTTTATTACGTGCCCAACACTGTATTTATGTTGCTGGGGTGCTTTATCACAGGGAAAGAAGTCATAATTCCTGTCTTTGATTAGGCAAATCTAGGGATACCAGAGAGAGAAAATGCAGTTGAAAGCCAGGAAGCCTCATCCCAGCCGTGCCACTGTGTGATTTGGGGCAAGTCATTTTTCCCTCTGAGTCTCATTTGTCTCTGAAACAAGGGAATAGGATTAGATACTCTATAAATCCCTTCTAGTTGGCAGCCTATGGACCTAAATAGAAAGATAAGATGCACTTAGATGAAGGAAGAGGAGAGCAGTGGTCAGCAGACAGGGTCCCAGGTGAGCAAGTGCACAATGAGTCCCTGTCGAGGTGCAGGTGTTCCTAGAGATGAGGGCTGTGGTCACACAATTAGGAAGTGCGACCTCTAGCTCCTGCACTCTCCCGCCTCCTGTCTTAAGCACCCTCTCCTGGCCTTGAACAATGCCTCCACCTCCCAGGGACTCAGTGCCCTGGACTTTCCTCCCAGGCCTGGCCTGCTCCACCAGCGGTTCTCAAACTCTAATGAGCACAGGAGCTCAGGCTCCATGTCCAGACGTGATGACTCAGTGAGATGTTGGGGCAGGTGCTCCTTAGGCTACATTTCGAGAAACCCTAGGAAAATGGTCTGGCTTCTAGCTCTATGGTGGCTGCTCCAACTGGTGAATAAATTGATTTGCACTAAGGTGTTAGTAGCTGATAATGTTTTGACATGTCTCCCTCAAGGGGCATTTGCAATGTGACAGGGAACAACCAGAAACAGTGAGAATTCAGAAAATCACAGGCTACTAGCGTAGATGTGGAGGTAGTCTCAGGACAGAGGGTCCGTCTGTGTCAGCCCTTAAATTATAGTCCTTAGGCAGTCCTGTTTAGTCCGATGGTGGGGCCCACAAGTCAAAAAGAGGAGTCCGGGCAGGAGTGCTGCCGAGGCAGGGGGACAAAGCCACTCAGGGACATCTGCAGGGAGCAGATGGGTTGGGTCATGTGCTGGTTCAAGTCCAAGTCATTTTGAGGGCATTTTGAACAGGGAACATCTCAGTTTCATTCTGAGGCTATTTCATCCTGTATTCAAGGCTGCTCTCATATGATAATGGCCCCATTTCAATCCACCAAGTACAAAATCATCTACAACTGCGCCAAAACTTAGATTTCCAGAATGAATTCAGGTCCTCACACCCTTCCACTATTAATGCTAACCCATCTCCTCCATCAGGGAAATTGCAATAAAGACCAGACACCAAAAAAGGGAACAGCTGGGCAGCAGTCATTGCCAAGGCTGTCAACTGCTCCGCTAGCACATCTCTCCCACCTTATCACAAACACGCTGGCCTTGTGGCTCCCTCCTGCTGAGAGCTAGAGGAGCAGCCTTATGAGGACAATGAGGGGGCTGAGAGGGGTGCAACTGGGTCAATGATCCCTAAATCATCCAGAAAATTCGAGAAGGGATGGGGATGACAAGGATGTGCAGTTTGGGAAGGACCTCTAACTCAGCCCTGTTGGAATCCGTGAGGGTGGGTGATCTAAAATTCCCTCAAGCTCAGAAATGCCAGACCTTTATGCATGGTCCCTCTGATCACCTAACACCACTCAGGCCCCTGGAAGGAGGCAGTGCAAGGTCCCCCAAAGCAGCCAACCTCAGTTTCTTCATCTCTAGAGATGAAGAATTCCCCAGGCTATAAGGAATCCAACAAAGCGTGGATGCAGCTAGAAAGAGAAACAGGGGTCCAGCCATCTAGGGCCTTTGTTTATGGTTTTTCTAGGGAACATGCAATGTATCCTGAGAAGTTTTGCCAGGCAGGCAAGATGGATACAGGGCTAGGAGGCTCGTATGGGCATTCAGACAAGAGAGGATGGCAGCCTATGGCAACAGTGTGGATGAAGAGGTACAGACAGGTCAGAAGGAACTGTTTAGAAGGTAGAAGCAACAGGACTTGGGACTGAACTAGACCCTCCCAGAGTTCCCTGTACTCCCTTTGTGACTCTTAGCACAATTAACAGATTTGTATTAATTTAACATTTGTCTTCCCTGATAGACAGGAAGGTCTGTAAGAGCAAGGAGCAGGTCTGAATCTTCAGAAAGATTCAGACACAGAGAAAATGCTCAAGAAATATTTGAGTGAATAAAAAATCAATGAGACATGGAAAATAAAGGAAAGGAAAAAAATCAAGTATTGGTTTGGACAACTATGGGGGCTCCACTGAGAGGAGGGGTAGTGAAGGGGTTAGGGGAGAAGCCAAGTCCTATCTTGAACGTGTTGAGTGGGAGGTCTTTGTGAGCCAGGAGGCATTTGGATATTCTGACCTGAAATTCAGAATACAGAATAAAATATATGTTTGGAAATCATCAGCTCACTGGTGATCATCAAAACCAAACAAAGGATGAGATCAGCCAGGGAAAGAGTTTAGAGTGAGAGGGTAACAGGGCAAGGACAGAAGCTTTGGGGAATGCCAACATATTGAAGCATCAAGTAAGAAGAGCAGAGAACTTAATAAAGTGAAGGGACCAGCAATGGAAATATGGTGCAGGGTGGTGTGGTCTTTCTAGACAGAGGGAAGAACAAGTGCAAAGGCCCTGGGGTGGAATGAGCTCAATGTAGCGGAAGGTGGGTATGGCTGAAGTGGAGTGAAGCCAAAGTAAGAAATGAGGTAAGAAATCAGAGGCCAGATCTTATAGGACCAACAGGCCATGGAGAGGGTTTTGACTTTATTCTAAATGTGACAGGAAGTCATGAAAGGGTTTTGAGTGGGAAGTGACACGATCTATGGTTTACAGCTGGCTCCCACTGCTAGATGGAGAGAGACTGTGGAAAGTGGGAACACAAGTTAAGAGGCTGTCACAGTTCAGGCGAAGGGAAGACTGTGGCTTGGCCCAAGGGAAGACTGTGGCTTGGCCCAGGGTAATGGTCCAGAAGATAAGAAGAAATAAGAATTGGGATATATTTTGAAGGTAAGACTAACAGGATTGTCTCATGGCTTAAATTATGGGATGTGAGAGAGGAAACAGGAAGGGCTCCCAAGTTTCTGCCTGGGTGACTGGTGAACAGTGCTGCCTTCCACCACAGAACTTTTCTAAATTGCCTATTATCCATGAGGATAATAACTGTCCACTCTCTGGATTTTTCTGAGAAGATGAGTTATTATTCAGCAGGTCCAGCTCTAGACCAAACTGAGAGCAAACTAGGGTTTGCCATTAGCTTCCAGGAACTGCCTGGTACAATCCCCCAGACCTGTCATGTAGCTGGCTTCCCTCCTCCAGCAAAATCTGCTCAAGAAAGGCAGTAGCAGGGGTTCCCCAGGGAAGGGCTTAAGTCATTGGCTTCTTTTTCAGAGGACTTTACACTTTAAGCCTTCTTTTATCAGTGGAATGAAAGGTTCTATCTCCTGCTGACAGAATTTTGGGCACTGACAAGCACATGAGAAGTATTATGAGGAAAAGGGGTCTTTCTACCTCTAAATCTTGCCCATATACAACCACTTATACAAAAAAACCAGTCCTGTAGACTAAAGGACCTTTAAAGCACAGGAATAATCAGGTTGAACTTGCTGGATTTCAAGGTTGTTCCTGTAATGTTCCAAGAGTCTATGAATCAGGTTTAACCTTTACCAAAATATGAACTCCTTATCCAAGGGAAAATATTGTATCAGATAAGAACTGTACTGCCCAAGCCCAAATCATCCAAAGCCAAGGATGCTTCAGACCAGGAGTCAGCACACACTTTCTATGAAAGGGCAAATAATAAACATTTTAAGCTTTGTGGGTCTTTGTTGCCACTATTCACTCTGTCATTTGTAACATGAAAGCAGCCATAGAATATACATGAATGAATGGGCATGGCTGTGTTCCAATAAAACTTTATTTACAAAAACAGGCTGCAGGATGGATTTGGCCCACAGGTTGTAATTTGCTGAAGCCTGGCTCATGCCATCAAGGGAAGACAGCTGGGTGATGAGGAAAAGGAGCTCTAGGGAGGCAAAGGTAGGAGCCAATGGAGGACTAGAAATGCTCAGAGGACCATGCATGAGGGTCTAAGAAGGGGGCCTTGCTGGCCAGTTGGCTTTGGTGGTGCTGGGTTGCTATACAGTCCAGTCTAGGTTTCCCTCTAGGGAGTCTTCTCCTCTGGGCCACCCATAGTATAGCAGAATATGATAGTGATCCCCTCAAATTCCATCAGAAACCAGTCCTAAACAGCAAGGCCAAAAACATGAGTTTAAGAACTGCTGTATGAGATTAAACCAATAATCCACCCATTCTCTATGCATTCAATAGACATTTATCAAACCTCTATTGTGTACCAGGCACTAGGGATACAAAGGTGAACAAATAGGGTCTCTGCTTTCAAACAGTAATTGGGAAATAATAATAACTACCTTTTGCCATCATGCTGGCAGCCCTTGCATCCTCAGCCCCTTCCCCAACTGCACTTACCCTCATTTCCTTCTCTGCGGTCTCAGAGGACACTTCAAGGCTTACCCCTCCATTTGAACAGAACAGTCATCTGTTCCTGCCTCCTCCAGGACTTCACACCCCTTAGCTCACTGAATCCTTCCCCAGACCCTCACGAGGTAAGCAGGGATTGGTATTGGCCTAGTGTAGAGTAGTCCAAGGTGGCAAGACGTTAGCTGACCCACCTATAGTCTTCTATCTCCCCAGGTTCCCTTTCCTCCAGCCGAGCATTATGTCAATGACATTGACCCTAAGGGGCATTAATAACAAACAATATTTAATTCACTCAACAAACATACTTTGAGCTCTAGTATGTGTTAAGCACTATTCTAGATGTTGAGGACACAACAGTGAAAACAAATCCATGTCTTCATGGAGTTCATAATCTAGTGGGTGGAGGCAGACAAATGAATAGGTAGTTGACAAATACATAATTTAGCTGGAGAAAAAAACACTGAACATCTAATGATGTTCAGGCAAGCTAGGGCCTAAGGAGGAAAAATGAGGGAATTAGACCTTTCTCTATGTTCCAGGTGGAAGTTTCATGACAAAGTGCTTAAGCTGATAGAAACTGGTATTTGCTCTCCAAGGAGCAGTTGCAGTGTAATTGAGAGAGGTCTCCAAATTCTATCCTCTCCTCACTTTACATGGCCACCACATGGAGGCTGGCCTCCTCCGCTCAGCCCAGACAGTTCCTAAGCAAGACTGCCCAGGGAGCTCAGAACAGCCTGCTCCTCCGGAGAGCTAAGCAGACCCCAGAACTGTGGTCACCTCTGCAGGCCAAGAAAAGGAGCAGTTCCTCTTAAAACCACCAGGTTCAAGCTGGCTTTTTGAAGGAAGGCTTTCTGGGCTCCTGCATTAACAGGTGTGGTTCTGGGCCCCAGAAGCTCTTGCTCCTCCATGCATTCGATTTTGGCGGACAGGTTTTCCACCTGTGAGCAACGTGCCGCATGTGGAACTAAATAAGGGGGTAGTTTATGTTTCCTTAGGAACTATTTGCAGGAAGAATTTAAACATTAATGATACCTGTAATTGTACCTGGGCGCTTTAACTGGGGCAAATGCCCTGCACCCATGAAGTAGAGCTGAGGAAGTGATAAGATGGGGCTTAGTCACATGTTTGTAATGTGATTGAAAGCCCTGGGATTGTGCAGCGCACAGAATACACAGCAGTACCTGGTAGCCTTTTCTCAGAGGCAAGGAGATCAAGAAAGTCAGAGACAGAATAATTGATGAACAATTTATTCATTCTGTAGCCTGGGAATAATTAAAACTACTTAGTGGGGTGCTCAAGAATAGAGTTTAATTTTGTGAAGCACCTTATATGGTGTCTAGCATATATCAGACATTCCAGGATGAGTAGATGGGTTTATAAACTCTAAAGTCATCATACTAGACTAGGAAAAGAATGCATGACTAACAAGCTAAAGAAGAGGAAATGAAATAATAAAATAGAAGGAACATAGTCAAGGGATAGGATCATTTAAAAAGTAGGACAAATGGAAAACAAATAGTTAATCCAAATATATCAGTCTAACATTAAACATTAATGGGCTGATTAAAATACAAAGTTTGCTAGATTGATGAAAAACAAAACCCAACTACACCCTGCTTACTAAATATCCCTTAAGTATAGAAACATAGAAAGATTAAAAGTAAAAGGATGGGAAAAGCTACACAATGCAAACACTAACCAAAAGAAATTTGGTACAGCCATACTAATGTCATCAAACAGAGTACGCTTTAAGGTACGAAGCATTACTACAGATAATAAGTGATATTGATCAATGAGAAAAGGGTAAATCTACCAAGAAGAGGTAACTTTATATGCATCTAATAACATAGCTTCAAAATATGTAAAGCAAAACTTGACAGAATTATACAGAGAAGTAGACAACTGCATAATCATAACTGGTGACTTTAACATACTTCCCCTGTAACTAATAGACAACTAACAATCTAATAGTAACTGAGACAATAGTTTTGAAAAGTCAATAAAGTCAATAAAAAGTCAAAGAATATAAAAAGTCGATAAAGATATAAATAAAAATCAATAAAGATACAGAAGATCTGTATAAAACCACACCCTAATCAACATACAATGTACTCAACAAAGACAGAATACATTTTTTTTTAAATTTACTTATTTTTGGCTGTGTTGGGTCTTCGTTTCATGCGAGGGCTTTCTCTAGTTGCGGCAAGTGGGGGCCGCTCTTCATCGCGGTGCGTGGGCCTTTCACTGTCGCGGCCTCTCTTGTTGCGGAGCACAGGCTCCAAACGCGCAGGCTCAGTACTTGTGGCTCACGGGTCTAGTTGCTCCGCGGCATGTGGGATCTTCCCAGACCAGGGCTCGAACCCGTGTCCCCTGCATTGGCAGGCAGATTCTCAACCACTGCGCCACCAGGGAAGCCCCCAGAATACAGTTTTTTTCAGTGCACATGCAAAAACTACTAAAATCGACTTTATGTCCAGCCATAAAGCAAATTCTCAATAAATCTCAAAGGACTGAAATCATAAAGAGTATGTCTCCGACCACAGTAGAATGAACTAGAACTCAATAATAAAAACATTACTAGAAAATCCCCAAATACTTAAAAATTGAGTAATTCATTCAGTGAATGATAGCTCTTATTATCAAGAGCAGTAATGATCAGACATGGATTATGTCGTCAAGAGCTAAAAGTGTCTCTAATAGAAGAGAAAAGATGTACCCCTTTTCTAGCAAATAACCACCAAGCAACATAGAATGTGATAGGTGCAGTAAGAATGATACTAGGAAATGCTATAGATGAGTTCGGAGTGGGAACAATCACATGACTGCCCTCTGACGTGGTTTGGGAAGGATTATTGGGGGTAGATGCATTTACACTAGACCTTGAAGGATAGGAAGGACTTGATCATGCAAAAATTAGAGGAAGAGATATTTGATGCAAAAAGAGCAGTGTAACAAAGCTAAGTACAGATAAGGGGGATATGTAATCAAGGAATAAAGACAGTTTAATTTGACTGGAACAAAGGGCGGGGTACTGGGAGAACTCAGAAGTAAGGTGGGAAAGGCAGGAGGGGGCAGATCCTGAGGGCTCTGAACACCAGGCCAGGTGATCTGGATGTTATTCTGAGCCCCACAGGGGAGTCAGAGGAGGGTTTTGATCCAGAGTGTGCCTGGCAAGAGCCTAGCTTGCAGAAGGGAAATCTGGCAGAAGTGTGTGAAATGGTCCGGAGCTGGGAAACTGGGAATGGGTGGAGACAGACCTGCTAAGAGTTGAGAGCTCACACCTTGGCGGTGACAGGCAATGAAGGGGGGAGAGTGAATGCAGCAGTAGAAAAACCCTCCCCACAGATCCAGCCACATCCCTCACTTAAAAGCAGCCTAACAATGCATTAAAATCACTGCCTAATTGCTCCTTTCAAGGTAATGCTCCAAAATGGAGAAATATGCGTTTAATGTTTAGTCTCATCTCTGCCACCCAAGCCCCAATTTAAAAGCCTAATCTTTTTAAAAATAGAATGAGATAAACTCCCATAGGCACACTCCAGACCCTCAAAATCCCACGTTCTCCTTTCTCAAATACATCTTTCTTCGTATATTCCCATGTGGTGTCTCTGGCAGCTTGGGCAGGTGACTTAAGCCCTCTCTTGCTAGAATTCCTGAAGATGGCAGGAGCCTCCCCTCCTCCTCCCCAGCCCCACTCTTGGGCCTCCTGGGCAAAGCCCCAGAAGTCCTGGAACCAGGCTGACTAGAGACAGGTCTTGAGGTGTAATTGTGTTCCTGTCCCTTTACAGCACCCTGAGATGGAGGCCCAAGGCCCCTTTCCCTCTCCCATGGGCTAGGGTTGCCCTGAGGGCCACTGTCCCACACTCAGTTCTAGAGAGGGGCTTCTTCCTCTCCTTTCCTCTGTAGTCTTTGCAACCAGTGGATGTGGCAGCCCCCAGGCTGGCTCCCTCCTCCTATGTCTACAGCCTCCTCCACCAGGGAGTCCTCACAGCATCACAGACTTCAGGCCATCCTCCTGAAAGTAACAAATGACTTCACTACAGGTGCACTGACCCAGAACCAGGGTGCAGGGAATAGTGTCCAGCTTGGAGAGGACTTAGCGCTCAGCCTGGACAGCTCTCTCCAGCCACCCAAAGCCAGCTGCCTCCTACCCAGTCACCTCACTTCTGTATTCCTTTACCTAATTCTCCTGCTTCTAGCTCCAGTCCAAACCTGATTTCCCTCACGTCCTTGGTCACCAAGGCTATCAGTGTCTTCACATAGTCTGGAGTTTCTACCCTGATCTAGGTGAAGCTTCTCCCCACACTTGCCTCTCTCTGTATCTCCCACTTCTGCAAAAAAAATCTCAGATAGCTCAGTCTGGGTTTTCTCTGTCTCCTGTCCCCTGCCTGGATCCTGCAGGTTATCCAAAACCTTCAAGTTAGGAAACCTTCCTGAGTCTCAGTTTCCTTATGTGTAAAACAAGGATGATAGTGTGTGTCAACGTTGCTGTAAGAATTCAACGAGATAGCATTTGTATATCACTTAGCATGTAGACAGAACTTGGTAAATATTAGCTGCTATTATGATTTGGATCATAGTTGTCTCAAGCCCTGGTCTCAACCCTGAATGTGAGCTCATTTACCTAATGCTCATTTATATTCACCTGGACACCGCTCACAGGCACCTCAGCATCAACACGGCAGAGTATATGGAGCTAGAAAAATGCAGGGCTGACGACAGAGCTCTGAGTCATCTGTGTATCTGTTGTGCACAGTGTATTGTGTGCACTATTGTGTACAATAGCTTGCTTTCTCACCTGCGTCAGTTAAATCCTCCTAACTACCCTGAGAATAGGTATCATCCTTTGTAAGATGAGGCAATGGTATTCAGAGACAGAGTCAGACATCCTGCTGAAGTTTACCAAATTAGTAAGTAACAGTGGGTTTGAACCCTAGTCTGTCTGGCTGCAGAGCCCACTTTGCCTTCTGTTATATACGGAAGTCCGCAGTGCTTGGTGCGGAGAGGTGCTCAGGGAAGGAGCCAGGCAGCTGAGTCAGTGGCTAAAAAGGACTGAAGGCTCATGTAGATCACATGATCATCCAGTGATACCAACATCATCACTGAGAAACAGAACTGCTTCCGGTATTGGCTGTCTCTTTTCCCTGAGCTCCCCCTTGATTTCTTCAGGTTGCGGGCAGGTGGGGCTGAGGGTGAGGCATAGAGAGCACACAGTAGGCATTTCCAGAGAATTTTGTCCCTCCTAAGTGGCGTGCGATGACATTAGGTGGCCTTAGTGATCCCTGGCTGGGCTCAGGAAAAGGAGAAGGGGAAAGGACAAGGTGGAGGGGGAAGGATGGGGTCAATAAGAGGAAGGGGAGACAGAGATGATGAACATTGGTGGATTTCTGTGGCGTGTCAACACTCCACGGCAATCTTGCTTAAGTTTCCAACCTCCCATCTCCTGCTGTGGTCTCTCATTCCTTGAGGAGCCTTAAAAAACAAAGCCCATTTTCAGGAGGTGAATCTGAACACAGCTAAGCCTTGGGCAAAAAGCAGCCCAGGAGCAGTCTCAAACCTTAATGTGCCCAGAGATCACCTGGGAATCTTGTTAAGATTCAGATTCTGATTCAGGAGGGCTTGGGGTGGTGCCTGAGATTCTGCATTTCTAATGGGGTCCATGTGATGCCAATATCGCTGGCCCGCAGACCACACTTTGAGTAGCGAGAGTCCAGACAGCCTCTCCAAGTCCCTGTTGGCCTCAGGACCCTGGGAGTTCTGCTGTTTCAGCACTCTGCCTGCTGTGTGTTTCCTCTTAGATGAACAAAATGCCACGTGCCTGGAGCCCACAGAACTGGCAGGGTGGCCCATCACGAAGGTGGGGAACCCGCTCCGGTACATGTGCGTCACGCACCTGGACCGCCAAGACTACATCTTCCTGCTGCTCATCGGCTTCTGCATCTTCTCTGCGGGCACCGTGGCCGCCTGGCTGACGGGCGTGTGCGCCGTGCTCTACCAGAATGCCCGCCGCAGGTCGAGCGAGGATGAGGCAGAGGACGAGCACGGGCAGAGGGTGGAAGTCAGCAGGAGGATTTTTCAAAGCAGGGTGGACTCTAGCCAGGACGGGTTTCCTCAGCTGATTTAGTTGCCAGGGGCTGCTGTCTGATGGACCTTTCCCAGGCTCCCTGCTTTCCGTCTTGCCCTCCCCTTCCCACTCCTCAGAGCTGTCTTAGAGATTGAAGCCTACTAGTAAAATAAATAAAACATTTGGTGGCCATTTCACAGGTTGGTCCTTTCCTGTTCAACCAACCCAGGGATAATTCCTTGATCTCAGAAGGATGGCATAGAACAAAGTCTAGAGAAGCTGTTGGAGGCATCTAAATGCTGTGGAAGGCCACCCCGAAAGCAGGCCAACTTGTGTTTGATGAGCACCTACTATGCTATGCCCCTAAACTAAGTGCTGGAGGGAGGGATGTGACAAATACAAGATTTGAGATCCGTCCTCAAAGAGCAACAATTTAGGGCAGTGGGGGTGGGGGGCAGTCAAGATTAAAATGATTCAAATGGAGAAAAATACAAGGCAAAATGACAAGGACTAACATGAATGGAATATGTCTATGGGCTATCTTCACACTTTACCTGCTAATTATCACAACAATCCTAGTTTACAGTGACACTATTTTACTCAAATGGTAAGCAGTACAGCCTCCCAAAGTCCACATTCTTTCCTTTAAACAAAGCTGCCTTTCAAAGAAATGTTTAGCAACATAACCAAAGGTTCGTCATGTCAGCCTTGGACAAAACGAAGGAGAGAGGCACACAGAGCCGGCCACCACTTACTGAGGCCTTACCAAATGCCCGGCATCCTACCACGCATCAGACACATTTTCTCATGGGGTTAATCCTCACAACAACCAGGTCAGGATGTCATTGTTTCCTCATTTTTCTGATGCTCAGAGAGACCAAGTAACCAGCTCAAGATCACACAGATGATAAGATGCAGAACAATTGCTGAACCTCAGGCTGCCTGACCCCAAAGCCCATGCTCTATGCCCTGTGACCTCCTGTCTCTGATGAAGCAACAGAATAGCTAAGTATGTACCCATATGGTCCTGCTCTCAGGACTGCTTAGAAGAAGGGAAACAGAGCAGAAGGCAGGGGTGGCTTAACCCAAAGACCCGTTCCAGGTTTTCCCTTTCTCTCTACCCAGATCAAATCATGCTCATATCCAAGACTAGATCAAAGGTCCGCCCATAGAGCTAGCTGTCCCTAAACCCCCAACCACACCTGCCTTTACCTCTGCACTTCCGCTGTGAACTGCACGTTATTCCCCCAAATTTGTCTGGTGTGATGGTTAAGAGCATGGGCTCACACATAGGATTCCTACCCCTGGTTTTGTCCTTACACCTGTATGAACTTGGGCTTCCTACTCGTCATGACCTTGAGGACAGAGCCTGCCTGTTATTCTCCATGGACACAGCACATGCCTTACACAAAGTAGGGGCTCAATAAATGTTTATTATTGCATTCTATTTAAATCCCAGCCCACCAATCATTCTTATTCTGTTATCCTGATTGTGAGGGGTGACCATGGACAAGTTATTTAACTTCTCTGTGCCTCAGTTTCTTCATCTGTAAATGGCACTCATTATAGTGCTTACATCATAGAGGGATATTGTGAAACTAAAATGAATATCAATTATAATAACATATCCTGGAATAATTTTAGACTTACAGAAAAGTTACAAAGAGAGAACAGAGAATTCCCATATAGCCTTCACCCAGTTTCACCCCTAAAGTTAGCTCATATTACAGTTATCTCACAGTACATCTGTCACAACTAAAAAACTAACATTGGAATATTACTATTAACTAAATTTCAGACTTTATTTGGATTTCACCAGTTATTCCCCAATGTCCTTTTTCTGTTCCAGGATCCAATCGAGGTTACCACATTTGCATTTAGGATATTCTTAAAAATAACAATATATCTAACATTTATTGGGCATTTCTGTATGTCAAGCATTGTTCTGAGTGTTTCTATATATATCGACTCATTTAACTGTCAAAATAACCCTGTGAGGTGGATATTATCATTATTATTGTCTCCATTAGATAAGGAAATTAGGGCTTAAGTAATTAGCTCAACATTACACAATAAGACCAGAAGTCAAACCAGCTCTGTCTGACTGTTTCCCCCAAACCACTAGTCAATAGTAGCTCTCAAGAATTTAAACTACCAAGATAGTCTTGGCAAAAGAAATCTGAATTGCAGCTTTGCACAATAGTTTCTCCCCTAAGAGGCCCTGGATCTTTCCACAAAAAAAAAAAAAAAAAAAAAAAAAAATGGACTCAGCATCTTCTCTGACTGGCCCTGAAGAGACTGCAGTGAATGGTCAGAATCAAGATGTTCGGGGATCCTACAGTCCAGTTAGTTGGAGACATAAGTAAACAGGTGATTTCAGGCCAGAGTGGTAAGTGAAGGATAGGCCTCGGGGTTCAAAAGGACACAAGGGAGGGATACCTAACCCAGAAAGTAGTAGGGAGTCTTGAAAGGCTTCACTGAGGAAGAGACATCTAAGCTGAGACTTGAAGGTTGGGTTGGGATGAGCCAGGCGAAGTGGCAAAGAATATATGTGGGCGAGGGGGGACATTCTAAGTAACACGAACTACACATGCAAATGCCCAGAAGTGGGAAAGAGCCTGACACGTCATTATAGCTAGAATATAGAGTGGAAGGGAAGGAAGGCAGGAGAGATCATGTAAGAGAGAGACCCAAGGCCAGACTCTGAAGTCCTTACGCATACCTTGTGTTACTCAGGGTTATGATAGGTTCTGCTGCAGTAACAGATAAACCCCAAAGTTTCCTTGGCTTAGCACAACAAAGACACTTTTCACTCAGGTAAAGTCCGATGTGGGAAGGGCAGCCCTCCTCCATCCTGCAGCTACAGCCTCTAGAACACGAGCCTCAGGTCCACTGCAGAAGAGAGAAGAGATGTAATAGGCATGTAGCTCTTAGCTCCCCGGGCCTGGAAATGACACATGCCACTTTCCCTCACACTTTGCATGGCCCCAACCTCATGGCAGTCTGTGTGCCAGGAAAGCAAAATGCAATGGTAGACAAAATACTGCGTCTAGGCTACCGTGATAAGGAATTTGAAGTGTCCCCTGGGCACCCCAAGGTCCACTCGAGAGTTTTTAGCATGAGAATCACATGGTCTAATTTGTGCTTTAGAAAGCTCACTCTGGCTGTAAGGTCTTCACCTTAGGTGAAGGGAGGGAGGTATGATGGCAAACAAGGAAACTAGCATATTGCAGTTTTCCAGGGGAGACAGAGGGTGACGGAGCAGGGGCCGTGGCACTGGGAACAGAGAGAAGCAGATGAATGTCAGTTACGTCGGAGGTAGAGTTGACAGAATTCTGTGAGTGACTGGACAGGGGAGGTAGGGAAAGAATGGATGGGCGGAGGATACAGAGAAAGTAGAAGGAGTTAAGGAGGGTGCCCAAACTTCTGATTTGGACAGCCAGGGGCCTGGTAGCACCAGTCACCCAGGCAGAGAGAACCATCGTGGTGTACTGGATGTAAAAACTGGCCAAGCAATAAAACATGAGGAGTGGGACAGGGCATGAGTGGAAGGTGTGGGGGGAGGTGGGGAGACAGAAGATTAAGTCATTATTCTCTTCAGTGGAAAGTCAATAGACAGTGCCTAAAATTGAAAAATCAGATAGAAGCAATGTAAGCATATTCTTTAGAGATACCAAAAAAAATCAGTCAAAAGAGTTTCAAGTGTCTGCCTCTGGGGAGGGAAAAGCATGGGGGAAAAGAATGGAAGATTGCTGTTTTTCATAACAAATTTTGTAGAACTACAACTCTTTAAATAAACTATGTGTTTCTGTTTTTGATTAAAATGTTTTTTTTTTTTTAAAGAAAAGACTGGCTTGTCTAGGGTGTTGCTACTTTCAAGAGGTGTCTTTAACCACCTTTTTTATACAGAGGGGTATCCTCATGATTTCAAAGGCCAATGTGCCTGCAAAGGGAATGTTCCTACTCCCTGCCAGATTTCTTCATTCACACTGTGCCCCTGAGCTTGAGTCCCAGAAAAACCAGAGAAGGCTTTCTAGAGGAGACCATGTTTAGCCTAGATCTTGAAAAGTCATAGGATTTCATGGAGGAAGGGACACTTCAGATGGATGGTAAGGGTGAAAGCATGGAGGTATGACAAAGAGAGATGTGTTTGGGGAATGATTGTAGTTCTGTTTGGCAGCCTGAATGACATATTGAAGTGACACTAGGATGGAAACAGAAGATCAGTCAGGTAGCTAATGAAACTGATTTTCACAAAATCTGGCCCATGGACCACCTGTATCAGGGTCCTAAGGATCCCTCAGTGCTTCTAAATCCTCAGGAGAGGGTGAGACAGTAATCTGCATTATAACATGTTCTCTCGGTGAATCTTATACATACTAAAATTTGAGAAACACCGGTCAAGCACGAGGAGATAAAGTCCTGAAGTAGTGACCATGTGAATAGGAAGGAGGAAATGGTCACTAGACCTAGGACCTCATAGACTGCCAGGGCCTCTTGGGTCCAGAGTTGACCTCGGCCATCAGGTCAGAGTAAGTGGCCCTCCTGCCTGCAAAGAAATGCATATGCTGGGGAACCAGCAACACCCAACAGCTCCTGCCCACCACCTACGGCCATTCCTGCCTCACTAAAAGGACCCCCACTTCACACGATATGGTAGGAGAAGTAGTAACTTCCAGTTTCAGCTTTTCCATTACACGTGTGATCTTAAAGATGTCGCTTCATTGCTTGGGTCTTAGTTTCCCCAAATGTAAAATGAGGTGGTTAGACTAGATTACCTCAAAGCCCACCTCAAGTCTAACCTTCTGAAAACAACTATGGTTAATATCCAGAATATACAAGGAACTCCTGAAAACCAAAAAGATAAATAACAAGAACCCCAATAAAAATATTGGCTGAGAATATGAATGGGCAACTTATAAAAGAAGAAACCCCCCAAAACTAACTAGCGTATAAAGAGGTGCTCGCACTCATTAGTATTCAGAGAAATGCAAATTAAAACAATAGATGTTACTTTACACTTATTAGATTGGCCAAAAAATTGCGAACTGGATCATGTCACATGTTGGCAGGGCTGTGCACTGCTGAAGGAAGTAGAGATGGATACAGCCAGCCGGGAGAGCAATCTGTCACCACTTAAGTTGGACTGATTGTGTGCCTACCCTACCACCCAGCAAGTCCACTCACTCCTGGGTAGATCTCCCGCAGAAATGATCACACAGCCTATAATGGAACACACATGAAGACATCCATTGCAATGTTATGTGTAGTGGCAGAGAGTTGGAAGAGTGACTAGGTTAAATGTATAGAGTGCTATCGAACAGTTATAAGCAACTAACTAGATGTACGTATAGCAAGATGGGTGGATCTCAAAAACACAATGCTGAGTGAACAAAGGGAGAAACATAATGAGAAACCCCTGTGATTCTCAAAATCCTGAAACACTGTGGTAAAATCTAAAGTTCTTACACTGTCCTACAAAGCCCCTCATGATCTGCCTCCCCTGTCTCCATCACTCCACTTACCTCACTGACATCATCTGCTACCAGTGTCCCCACTACTCACTCTGCCCCAGCCTCACTGGCTGCCCTGCTGTTAACACAGGCCAGGCACTGAGACTGCAACAGAGTCTTTGCACTGGCTGTTCCTCTGCCTGGAATTACAAGCCCTCAAAATCCCCTCCACACACACACACACACACACACACACACACACACACACACACACAGTCCCCCTCGCCCTGCTCTATTTTTACCTGAGACAATAATGAAATGTAATAATAAGTAAATTTTATAATCGTCTGAAAGGTAATGAGTATTGTCCCACATTTACCACTAGAAGGTGAGCTCTGTGAGGGCAGGAACGTTTGCCTGTTTTGTTCCCTGATGTCTCTCAAGGCCTAGAACAAAGCCTATCATAAAAGGGGCCTTTATAAACTTTGGTTGACTAAATAAATGAATGGTGAGTGGGAATGAGAGTAAAGAGTATTAAATAAAAAAGAGAGGCACCTAGCACAGGAAAATGATGAGGAGGCTCAATTTATTGAGGGATATGAGTAATTTAACTTTGTGTGCCCAAGATTTACAAAGGGGAGTGACAGGCGAGCAATGTCTCATCACCCTCCCCACCCCCCAACCCCAGCCCATCTGTTGGAGTTCTTCTTCCTGCCAGGTCTTTGTGGAATGAGCAGGAAAAGTCCTGGCTGTGGGAAGAACCCTCTGCTTTGTCTACACAGCTGCTGTCTCTGAGATTTCAAGGCTGCAACAGGGCTGAGGGCACCTCCTGGCATACACGACCCCACCCAGCATCTCACACTCCTCAAACACAGGACCTACCCGAGGAGGAGAGGACTGGGATCCACACAGAACAGCACCTAATATTGTTAGAGTGACTTCCAACTCACAAAGGCTTTCCACAACTTTGAAGGAAATTACTGTCCCATTGGATGGATAAGAAAACTAACATTTAAAAAGGTTAGCAGATGGTCAGAATGGCCATCCTCAAAAAGTCTACAAGTAGTAAATGCTGGAGAGGGTGTAGAGAAAAGGGAACCCTCCTACAATGTTGGTGGGAATGTAGATTGGTGCAGCCACTACGGAGAACAGTATGGAGGTTCCTTAAGAAACTAAAAATAGAGCTACTATATGATCCTGCAATCCCACTCCTGGGCATATATCAGGAGAAAACTGTAATTTGAAAAGATACATGCACCCCAATGTTCATGGCAGCACTATTTACAATAGCCAGGACATGGAAGCAACCTAAATGTCTATCAACAGAGGAATGGATAAAGAAGATGTGGTACATATATACATTACTCAGCCACAAAAAAGAATGAAATAATGCCATTTGCAGCAATATTGATGGACCTAGAGGTTATCATACTAAGTGAAGTAAGCCAGATAGAGAAAGACAAATGTCATATGATATCACTTAAACGTGGAATCTAAAAAAAAAAAAAAAAAAGATACAAATGAACTTCTTTACAAAATGAAAAGGAAAGAGACTCACAGACATAGAAAACAAACTTATGGTTACCTAAGGGGAAAGGGAGGAGGAAGAGACAAATTAGGAGGTTGGGATTAACACATAGACACCACTATATATAAAATAGATAACCAACAAGGACCTACTGTATAGCACAGGGAACCATCCTCAATATTTTGTAATAACTACAAGGGAAAAGAATCTGAAAAAGAATACACACACACACATAACTGAATCATTGTGCTGTACACCTAAAACTAACATGATATTGTAAATCAAACTTATGGATTTGATACAGGCTATCTAAAAGCTAATGTTAGAAAATAAGGCCAAACAAATCATCTCCTACTATTAAGACTTTAAAGGGATTATCCATTCCTTGCAAGCAGCCAGATGGCAGACACTGTATACTAGCCATCATCAGCTCTGGCAATAATAGTTCTGGTACTTGTGGGGGTTAAGGGAGGAACCACCAGGAATATGGGGCAACCTAAAGGCAATGCTAAGTGCAGTCAGATTAAGAAAGGGTGCAGGCTGGTTGGTTTCTTAAGCAGGCCAATTATTTAGGCCAAGAGATTAACGTTTAAGAACAATACAGTCTGGTGTATGACTTGGGGTCTTCTTGGATATCACTCCCTGGACTCATTTAAGTGACACTGGCCTCATTCCCAAAGAGCAAAGTGGATCAGAACTGGCTTAATCCTTTGATCTGGTCTCCCTCAGAAGTAGCCCATGGCTTGCAGTTCTTTATCTCCAGTGAACTCGGCACCACGCAATGCACATGGCAGGAGCTCCATAAAGCTCCCTGAGCTGCAGACTCACTGAAGCCCACACGGCACAACTTTACATTGAAGCACTGAAACCCTGCAACTCTCCTTCTAAGAAGCCTCTTAGGGATTACCAGCTTCCAGTAAAAATCGATTTAGGCTGATCTTGTCTTAACCCCTCAATCCCACCCAGCAAACAACAAGTAAAAAGAAATTCACCATAATGATCAGTGTTACCTACATAGTGAGATATTTCCTTGTAAGCTGCATGAACCTTGAACACATTATAATCTCTGTCATTCTCATCTTCCCTCAAGTTAACTCAGGGGATTAAACTCCGTTTGCGGTTCTAAAACTGAGAGATTCTTTACATAAAGGACCTATACCCCAAATCACAAACACAGAAATTTAGAGGTGTAAGAGATATCGGACCTCTTGTCCACACCTTTATTTTTATTAATGAAAACATTGAAGCCCTTTAGGCTTCACCTCTTTAAGGTGAAATGACTAGTTTAAGGTCACACAACTGGTAGGTGTCAAGTAACATTAGTCTCTGAGTCCCATCTGAAAGGCAAGCTCCCTGTACATTGGTGCTAAGGTGGTTCATTTTCTCCCTGAAGTTCCATAGAAAAAGTTCATTTTTCTAAGGCCTACATTGTTCCAGGGAGAAAATGAATGGGGTTTAGTCCAAAAGAGTTCTACAAGCAGAGAATTTTGGTTTCTCTTTGGAACAGTTTTATTTAAACTCAAAAGAATTTTTAAAAACATTGTTTGGAGAATAAGACAAAACTCTTTCTCAGACCTTGAAGCCCAGACAGAGAGTTACATAAGCAAACAATAACATTGCAAGACACATTCTATGCACATAAAGATACGCATAAACGTTTTTATATCATAAAAGAGAAAACAGCTCTCAGCCTGGAGAGGCTGGGGAGTGTTTCAGCAAGGACGGGACCTCTGAGCTAGGATTTCAAGGATAGAGGTCAGGGTCAGAACTTTCCATACAGAGGGAAGCATGTGCAAAGTCCCCAAGGTAGGTGAGGGCATGACACACTGAAGGATTTGAAAGGGGAAAACATTGTAGTGTTCAATACAGACAATGAGAAGAATAATGCAAAATAAAACAGGAGAGAGAGAAAAAGCCAGATCACGCAGGACCCTCAGGGCCGTGGAAAGGATTTTGGGCTTTATCCTAAAAGCTATAGCAAGTCATTGAAGAGTTTTAAGCCAAAGAGAGAAATGGCCAAGTTCACATTTTTTTTAAATGACTCTGGCTGTAGTTGTAGCACAGAAAACAAATTAGAAGGGGAAGGAAAGAACACAGGGAAACAACTGGGGCTATTGCAGTAGTCCAGGTGACAGAGGATCATGATCTGGGGTGGGGGTGGGGTGGGAGGAGATGGAGGGAACTGGCTGATCAGAAAGGCCCTTAAGAGACAAAGGCAAGGTAACCTACAAATGGACTGGATAAGCGAGGGAAGGAGAAGGAGGTAGCAAGGATGCATACTAGTGTTCGATGTATACAAATGGCTGGATGGTCTGGTCCTAGAGGGTACACATAGAGTAACAAGGGTTGGGTTTTGTTATATTGAGATTTATATATCATTATAATAGGATGCCATGTGGGCAGCTGGCCATATGGGTCTGAGGCTCCAAGGCATCTGAACTGGGAATGTTGAAAAAAGATTCCTCAGAGAGTAGTCAACTAGAGCCATGGTTCTGTATGAGGTCAGCCAGAGAAAAGAGCATAGAAGGAGAAGAGAAACGGGCCTAAGAAAGCCAACATTTAAACCAGTAAAGAAGGATGGATCAGCAAGTGGCTGAGAAGAATAAGAGGTAGGAAAATATTTTCTCAGACACTGACAAGTTATCTTTTATCAGCTTTGCTTTTAAAAAGAAAAACTGAAAAAGCAGACAAACTGCCACAGCCAAAGAGAAAGATAAAAACAAAGAAGCCCAAATATTCCATGTATATAATTATTAATCTTTGGATTACCAAGAATTGCCTCCATCAAAATTCTTACTTGTTAATATAGCTTGTTTATTCTTTTACAAAGCCCATACCATGCTTCCCTTTAGGTAAAGTACACTTCCCCACCAGCTGACGTAGGGTTTGGCCATATGACAATGGATGTGAGCAGATGTGATATGCACCATGTCCAAGAAGAAACTTTAAATACACTTGTATTGCTTGGCTCCAGCTCTTTTATTTCTGCCCTCTGCCATGAGAAAAGCATGCTTCCTCAATCAGGATCCTGAAATGAAAAGATACAATAAGCAAAACCAAACCCAGTGCAGCCCAGCAAAGGAACAGTTAATTCAGCCCTCAGGTGACATGAGCAAGAAACAATGTATGGGATTTTTAACCACTGAGCTTTGCAGGCTATTTGTTACTGCGGCAAAAGCTGACTAATATACTTGGCCACAGTGAGATTTCTTTAAAACTAAATATAGTTATTTCAAACTCCCATAGAAGGAAGCAAAGGTACTCTTTGCCTAGAACATATTATACCCTTGGCACTAATAAGCTATTTATAGACATTCTCTCATTTTACTCCTTGTGGCAATTATTTTCACCATTTTACATGAACAAACTGAGGCTTAGATAAGTTACATATATTTCTCAGAACCACAAAACTAGCAAATAATGGAAATGCAACAAAAATTCATCTAACTGATTCCAAAGCCTAGGCACTCTCCATAATACCCTATTAAAGGATTTGCTAGAAATCAAACCTAGATCTCCTACATGGGAAACAAGAAAAAAACTGGTGAACCATCAGACTCAGCTTTAGACTACACTCATATACATGGATGGTTGTGCTGCTGTTGAATAAGCCCAGAGTAACCAGCAACTCTGGATCTGAAATCTCACATTGTCACAACCTCCACCTTCCTCTCACCAGTGATATCGTACTTGAGAAAATGGAAGCTGTATGGTGGAATTTAGTGCTCATCAGGTCACACTGAAAATTGGAAACAAAGGTTGCCTTTTTATCTCCATCTCTATAGCTATGTAAACCAGGTGACTTTTTGTAATACCTCACTGTGATCAACCCTTATGAATTCAGCTTGGTTTTCCCATCTAATCCTTGGTCATGAAAATCACATCTGCCATCCTTAATCTCAAGGCAGAATTAAACCTTTAACATGTTAATTAAGATAAACAAGATACATTAATCACTTAACAGTATCCATTTTTCCATTGAAGAGTTATGTATGTGTTTTGTCCAGAATTTATCATTGTCTTGTAGATCTCCTGATGAGACTTGGTGGGGGTAATGGGGGTGGTGAGGTGTAAAGGAAAAGCAGAAGCTTTGAAGTTAGAAAACTCTGGGTTTAAATCCTGCTCTGCCTCTTACTAACTCTGTGACCTTGGGAACTTGACTTTATCTTTTGGAACATCAGTTTCCTTGGTGCAAAATGTGGATGAAGATAGCTAATTCAGTAAGTTGTCAGAACAGAGAAAGACAAATACTGTATGATATCACTTACATGTGGAATCTAAAAAAATACCAAAAAAAGAAGCAGACTCACAGATACAGAGAACAAATTAATGGTTACCAGCGGTGGATGGGGGGAGCAATACAGGGATGGGGGAATGGGAGGCACAAACTATTGAGTGTAAGATAGATTCAAGGATGTATTGTACAATACAGGGAAAATAGCCAATATTTTGTAATAACTGTGAATGGAAAGTAACCTTTTAAATTGTATAGAAAAAATTTTAATTTTTTAAATAAAAATTAAACTTTTAAAGTTGCTTGAAGATCAAATGAGATGGAATGTTCACTTCCTCACTGTGGATCATTGGCATCTGCCTTGAGCTACAAAGAGACTCAGTGTCCAGGATGAGAACCCTTTAATAGCACACACACAATGCTGTATAATCATCATCATTATCACAGGCACCAACAATGTCAAGCACCAAATAGTGAACACCCATATATTCCAACATTTTTCCAAGTCTTTCCACATATTATCTCTAATCCTGACAACCTTGAAGCAAAATAAATGCTATTATACTCATTTTAGAGAGCAGCAAACTGAGAGGTTAAGTGACTTGCTAAAGATCAGGGTTGATCCTCCTGATCCTCAGGCCAGTGCCTTTCCCACTCACCACATTGCCTCCTGCTCTTGGCTGCTAAGCTATGCCTCACTCTCTCCATTGTTGTCCATGAGAGCTCTGGGGAGAAAAAAATTACGAGCAAACAAATTTCCCTAGCAGTACCACACAAACGCTCAAAAAGTATTGATTGTAAGACTTGCACACCAAAAACTATAAATTATTACTGAGGGAAATTAAAGAAGATCTAAATAAATGGAGAGACATTCTGTATTCATGGATTAGAGAACTTAATATTGTTCAGTTGGCAACTGTCTTCCAAATGGATTAATAAGTTCAACAACACACACACAAAACAATCCTAGCAGGCTTTTTGCAGAAATTGACAAGCTAATATTTACACAGAAATACAAAGAACCCAGCATAGCCAAAAAAATTTGGAAAAAAGAAGAACAAAGTTGGAGGGCTTATACTTTCTAATTGCAAACTTATCACCAAGCACATAACCAAGGCAGTGTGATACTGACCATAAACATAAACATAAATAAATGGAATGAAACTGAGACTCTGGAAATAATCCCTTATATTTATGGTGAATTGATTTTAACAAAGGCACCAAGGCAATTCAAAGGGGAAAGAATAACTTCTTAAAAATGGTATATGAACAAATGGACATCCACATGCTAAAAGATTAGCTTAGATTCCTACACACATCATATCTGAAAGTTAATTCAAAATTAATCAAATGTCGAGGAAGCTTTCACAAGCCTCTTAGATAGCCTCATCCACCAGAGGGCAGACAGCAGAAGCAAGAAGAACTACAATCTTGAATCCTGTGGAACGGAAACCACATTCACAGAAAGATAGTCAAAATGAAAAGGCAGAGGACTATGTACCAGATGAAGGAACAAGATAAAACCCCAGAAAAAAAATTAAATGAAGTAGAGATAGGCAACCTTCCAGAAAAAGAATTCAGAATAATGATAACGAAGATGATCCAGGACCTCGGAAAAAGAATGGAGGCAAAGATCGAGAAGATGCAAGAAATGTTTAACAACACCTAGAAGAGTTAAAGAACAAACAAACAGAGATGAACAATACAATAACTAAAATGAAAAATACACTAGAAGGAAGCAATAGCAGAATAACTGAGGCAGAAGAATGGATAAGTGACCTGGAAGACATAATGGTGGAATTCACTGCTGTGGAACAGAATAAAGAAAAAAGAATGAAAACAGCCTAAGAGACCTCTGGGACAACATTAAATGTACCAACTTTCGCATTACAGGGGTCCCAGAAGGAAAAGAGAGAGAGAAAGGACCAGAGAAAATATTTGAAGAGATTATAGTTGAAAACTTCCCTAACATGGGAAAGGAATTAGCCACCCAAGTCAGGAAGCACAGAGAGCCCCAGGCAGGATAAACCCAAGAAGAAACACACCAACACACATAGTAATCAAATTGACAAAAATTAAAGACAAAGAAGAATTATTAAAAGCAACAAGGAACTCCCATAAGGTTAACAGCTGATTTCTCAGCAGAAACTCTACAAGCCAGAAGGGGGTGGCACGATATATTTAAAGTGATGAAAGGGAAGTACCTACAATCAAGATTACTCTACCCAGCAAGGATCTCATTCAGATTTGACAGAGAAATCAAAAGCTTTACAGACAAGCAAAAGCTAAGAGAATTCAGCACCACCAAACCAGCTCTATGACAAATGCTAAAGGAACTTCTCTAAGTGGGAAACACAAGAGAAGAAAAGGACCTACAAAAACAAACCCAAAACAATTAAGAAAATGATAATAGGAACATACATATTGATAACTACCTTAAATGTGAATGGACTAAATGCTCTAACCAAAAGACAAAGGCTTGCTGAATGGATGCAAAAACAAGTATGCTGTCTACAAAAGACCCACTTCAGACCTAGGGACACATACACACTGAAAGTGAGGGGATGGAAAAAGAAAGGTGGAGTAGCATACTCATATCAGATAAAATAGACTTTAAAATAAAGAATGTTACAAGAGGCAAGGAAGGACACTACATAATGATCAAGGGATCAATCCAAGAAGAAAATATAACAATTATAAATATATATGCGCCCAGCATAGGAGCACCTCAATACATAAGGCAAATGCTGACAGCTATAAAAGAGGAATCAACAGTAACACGTTAATAGTGAGGGACTTTAACACCTCACGAATGGACAGATCATCCAGACAAAAAAATTAATAAGGAAATACAAGCTTTAAGTGACACAACAGACCAGATAGATTTATTGATATTTATAGGACATTCCATCTGAAACCAGCAGACTACACTTTCTTCTAAAGGGTACACAGAACATTCTTCAGGATAGATCACATCTTGGATCACAAATCAAGCACTGGTAAATTTAAGAAAATTGAAATCATATCAAGCATCTTTTCTGACCCCCACACTATGAGATTGGAAATAAATTATAGGGAAAAATATGTAAAAATCCCAAACACATGGAGGCTATTACTAAATAACCAAGAGATCACTGAAGAAATCAAAGAGGAAATCAAAAAATACCTAGAGACAAATTACAACTAAAACACGACGATCCAAAACCTATGGGATGCAGCAAAAGCAGTTCTAGGAGGGAACTTTATAGCAATACAATCCTACCTCAAGAAACAAGAAACATCTCAAATAAACAATCTAACATTACACCTAAAGGAACTAAAGAAAGAAGAACAAACAAATTCCAAAGTTAACAGAGGGAAAGAAATCATAAAGATCAGATCAGAAATAAATGAAAAAGAAATGAAGAAAACAATAGCAAAGGTCAATAAAACTAAAAGCTGGTTCTTTGAGAAGATAAACAAAATTGATAAACCATTAGCCAGACTCATCAAGAAAAAAAGGAAGAAGACTCAAATGAACAGAATTAGAAATGAAAAAGGAGAAGTAACAGCTGACACTGCAGAAATATGAAGGATCATGAGAGATTACTACAAGCAACTATATGCCAATAAAATGCACAACCTGGAAGAAATGGACAAATTCTTAGAAAAGCAAAACCTTCTGAGACTAAACCAGGAAGAAATAGAAAATATAAACAGACCAATCACAAGCACTGAAATTGAAACAAACAAAAGCCCAGGACCAGGTGGCATCACAGGCGAATTCTATCAAACGTTTAAAGAGCTAACACCTATCCTTCTCAAACTCTTCCAAAATATAGCAGAGGGAGGAACACTCCCAAACTCATTCTACAAGGACACCATCACCCTGATACCAAAACCAGACAAAGATGTCACAAAAAAAGAAAAATACAGGCCAATATCACTGATGAACATAGATGCAAAAATCCTCCACAAGATACTAGCAAACAGAATCCAACAACACATTAAAAGTCATACACCATGATCAAGTGGGGTTTATCTCACGAATGCAAGGATTCTTCAATATACACAAATCAATCAATGTGATAAACCATATTAACAAATTGAAGGATAAAAACCATATGATCATCTCAATAGATGCAGAAAAAGCTTTCGACAAAATTCAACACCCATTTATGATAAAAACTCTCCAGAAAGTGGGCATAGAGGGAACCTACCTCAACATAATAAAGGCCATATACGACAAACCCACAGCCAACATCGTTCTTAATGGTGAAAAACTGCAACCATTTCCTCTGAGATCAGGAAACAAGACAAGGTTGCCCACTCTCACCACTATTATCCAAGATAGTTTTGGAAGTATTAGCCACAGCAATCAGAGAAGAAAAAGAAATAAAAGGAATCCAAATCAGAAAAGAAGTAGTAAAACTGTCACTGTTGGCAGATGACATGATACTATGTATAGAGAACCCTCAAGATGCTACCAGAAAACTACTAGAGCTAATCAGTGAATTTGGTAGAGTAGCAGGGTACAAAATTAATGCACAGAAATCTCTTGCATTCCTATACACTAACAATGAAAAATCAAAAAGACAAATTAAGGAAACACTCCCATTTAGCATCACATCAAAAAGAATAAAATACCTAGGAATAGACCCACCTAAGGAGGCAAAAGACCTGTATGCAGAAAACTATAAGACACTGATGAAAGAAATTAAAGATGATACAAACAGATGGAGAGATATACTATGTTCTTTCATAGGAAGAATCAGTATTGTGAAAATGACTATACTACCCAATGCAATCTACAGATTCAATGCAATCCCTATCAAACTACCAATGGCATTTTTCACAGAACTAGAACAAACAATTTTACGATTTGTATGGAAACACAAAAGACCCCAAATAGACAAAGCAATCTTGAGAAAGAAAAACGGAGCTGGAGGAATCAGGCTCCCTGACTTCAGACTATACTACAAAAAGTTACAGTAATCAAGACAATATGGTACTGGCACAAAAACAGAAATATAGGTCAATGGAACAGTATAGAAAGCCCAGAGATAAACCCACACATATATGGTCACCTTATCTTTGATAAAGGAGGCAAGAATATACAATGGAGAAAAGACAGCCTCTTCAATAAGTGTGCTGAGAAAACTGGACAGCTACAGGTAAAAGAATGAAATTAGAATGTTCCCTAACACCACACACAAAAATAAACTCAAAATGGATTAAAGACCCAAATGTAAGGCCAGACACTCTAAAACTCTTAGAGGAAAACATAGGCAGAACACTCTATGACATAAATCACAGCAAGATCCTTTTTGATCCATCTCTTAGAAAAATGGAAATAAAAACAAAAATACACTAATGGGACCTAATGAAACTTAAAAGCTTTTGCACAGCAAAGGAAACCATAAACAAGACGAAAAGACAACCCTCAGAATGGTAGAAAATATTTTCAAATGAAGCAACTGACAAAAGATTAATCTCCAAAATATACAAGCAGCTCATGCAGCTCAATATCAAAAAAAAACCCAAACAACCCAATCCAAAAATGTGCAGAAGACCTAAATAGACATTCCTCCAAAGAAGATATACAGATTACCAAGAAACACATGAAAAGATGCTCAACATCACTAATCATTAGAGAAATGCAAATCAAAACTACAATGAGGTATCACCTCATACAGGTCAGAGTGGCCATCATCAAAAAATCTACAAACAAGAAATGCTGGAGGGGGTATGGAGAAAAGGGAACCCTCTTGCACTGTTGGTGGGATTGGTAATTGGTACAGCCACTATGGAGAACAGTATGGAGGTTCCTTAAAAAACTAAAAATAGAACTACCATATGACCCAGCAATCCCACTACTGGGCATATACCCTGAGAAAACCATAATTCAAAAATATACATGTACCACAACGTTCATTGCAGCACTGTTTACAATAGCTAGAACGTGGAAGCAACCTAAGTGTCCATCAACAGATGAATGGATAAAGAACATGTGGCACATATATACAATGGAATATTACTCAGCCATAAAAAGAAACAAAACTGAGTTATTTGCAGTGAGGTGGATGGACCTAGAGTCTGTCATACAGAGTGAAGTAAGTCAGAAAGAGAAAAACAAATACTGTATGCTAACACGTATATATGGAATCTAAAAAAAAAAATTGTTCTGATGAACCTAGGGGCAGGACAGGAATAAAGACACAGACGTAGAGAATGGACTTGAGGACACAGGGAGGGGGAAAGGTAAGCTGGGATGAAGTGAGAGAGTAGCACTGGCATATATACACTACCAACTGTAAAATAGATAGCTAGTGGGAAGCAGTTACATGGCACATGGAGATCAGCTCTGTGTTTTGCGACCACCTAGAGGGGTGGGATAAGGAAGTTGGAAGGGAGATGCAAGAGGGAGGGGATATGGGGATATACGTATGCATATAGCTGATTCATTTTGTTATACGGCAGGAACTAACACAACACTGTAAAGCAATTATATTCCAATAAAGATGTTAAAAAAAAAAAGAACACTCTGACATAAATCACAGCAAGGTCTTTTTTGACCCACCTCCTAGAGTAATGGAAATAAAAACAAAAATAAACAAATGGGACCTAATGAAACTTAAAACCTTTTGCACAGCAAAGGAAACTATAAACAAAATGAAAAGACAACCCTCAGAATGGGAGAAAATATTTACAAATGAATCAACAGACAAAGGATTAATCTCCAAAATATATAAACAGCTCATGCAGCTCAATATTAAAAAAACACATATATATGGAATCTAAAAAAAAAGAAAAAGAAAAAAAATGGTCAGAAGAACCTAGGGGCAAGGCGGGAATAAAGATGCAGACCTACTAGAGAATGGACTTGAGGATACAGGGAGGGGGGAAGGGTAAGCTGGGACAAAGTGAGACAGTGACATGGACATATATACACTACCAAACATAAAATAGATAGCTAGTGGGAAGCAGCCATATAGCACAGGGAGATCAGCTCTGTGCTTTGTGACCACCTAGGGAGGTGGAATAGGGAGGGTGGGAGGGAGGGAGATGCAAGAGGGAAGAGATATGGGGACATATGTATATGTATAACTGATTCACTTTGTTATAAAGCAGAAACTAACACACCATTGTAAAGCAATTATACTCCAATAAAGATGTTAAAAACAAACAAACAACCTAATCAAAAAGTGGGCAGAAGACCTAAATAGATATTTCTCCAAAGAAGACATACAGATGGCCAAGAGGCACATGAAAAGCTGCTCAACATCACTAATTATTAGAGAAATGCAAATCAAAACTACAACAAGGTATCTCCTCATACTGGTTAGAATGGGCATCATCAGAAAGTCTACAAACAGCAAATGCTGGAGAAGGTGTGGAAAAGAGGGAACCCTCTTGCACTGTTGGTGGGAATGTAAATTGATACAACCACTATGGAAAACAGTATGGAGGGTCCTTAAAAAACTAAAAATAGAATTACCATAAGACCCAGCAATCCCACTACTGGGCATATACCCAGAGAAAACGATAATTCATGCACCCCAATGTTCATTGCAGCACTATTTAAAATAGCAAGGTCATGGAAGCAACCTAAATGCCCATCAACAGACAAATGGATAAAGATCATGTGGTACATATATACGATGGAATATTACTCAGCAGTAAAAAGGAAAAAAAACTGGGTCATTTGTAGAGATGTGGATCGATCTAGAGACTGTAATACAGAGTGAAGTAAGGCAGAAAGAGAAAAACAAATATCATATATTAATGCATATATGTGGAATCTAGAAAAATGGTACAGATGAACTGGTTTGCAAGGGAGAAATAGAGACACAGATTTAGAGAACAAACATATGGACACCAAGGGGGGAAAGTTGGGGCAGCAGTGGGATGAACTGGGAGATTGAGATTGACATGTATACACTAATATGTATAAAATAGATAACTAATAAGAACCTGCTGTATAAAAATAGAATAAAATTCCAAGGCAATACAAAAAAAATTAATCAAATGTCTAAATACAAGAGCTAAAACCACAACTGTTTTAGAAGAAAATCTAAAATCTCCTAAAATCTAGGAGAAAACCTTCATGATCTTGAGTAGGCAAAGATTTCTTAGATAAGACACCAAAAGCAGGATTCAAAAAAGAAAAAATTGATAAAGAAGGTTTCATCAAAATTAAACATTTTTGATCTTCAAAAGACACCATCAAGGAATTGAAAAGACAAGCTACAGAATTGGAGAAAATATTTGCAAATCATATATCCAATCAGGAACATTATCTAGACTATATAAAGAACCCTTGCAACTAAATAATAAGACAAACAACCCAACTTAAAATTGGGCAAAATATTTGAAGAGACCTGTAGCTAAAGAAGACATATGAATGGCAAATAAGTGCTTGAAAAGATGCTCAACATCATTAATCATTAGGCAGATGCAAACTAAACCATGATGAGATACCACGTCATACTCACTAAAATCAAAAACGCAGAAAACAAGTGTTGGTAAAGATGAGGAAAAACTGGAACCTTCATGAATTTCGGGTGGAAATATGAAATGATACAGCCACTTTGGAAAACAATTTGGCAGTTTCTTAAACATATATTACCATACAAATTAAGAAGTCCACTCCAAACTACTTACCCAAGAGTAATGACACCATATGTCCACACAGAACTTATACATGAATGATTATAACAGCATTAGTCATAATAGCCAAAACGTGGAAACAATCCAAACGGCCATCAGCTGATGAATGGATAAATAAAATGTGGCACACCCATACAATGTAATACTATTTAGCAATAAAAAAGGAACAAAATATTGATACATGCTACAACATGGATGAACCTCAGAAATATTTGCTAAGTGAAAAAAGCAAGACACAAAAGACTACACATCGTAGACTCCATTTATATGAAATGTCCAGAAAAGGCAAAACTATGGAGGTAGAATGCAGATTCGTGGTTCCCTGGATCTGAGCTGAGAGTAGGAACTGACTGCAAACAGGCACAAAAGATCTTTCAGGGTAGGGGTGACAAAAATACTCTAAAACTGGATTGTGGTAATGGCTGCATAGCTCTGTAATGTTACTAAAACTCATTGGACTGTACAGTTAAAACAGATGAAGTTTATGTTATGTAAATTACACCTGAATAAATCGGTTTTTTAAAAGTCTTAATTGAGTTCCTCTGCAAAATATCTCAGACAAGGTGAAGGAAGAAGCCTGGGGAAGTCTGCTCCCCAGCCTTGCTCCTTTCTGTTCTCTGGGAAGGACACATGAGCCCCTCTGTCTCAGTGCTAAGAGCTGTTTCCCCAGGAGCCTGGAGCAGCTGTGCCTGACTCCTCTACCTTAGTGACTCCTAACTGCCCCAATCCAGGCCTCTGGCAGCAAAGCTCACCTTTCAGAAATACTGTACGTGTTATAAATACTTTAGGTCCTCAGGGAGCCCTGTCAGTTCTCTAGTATGGCATCAGCGACCTAGGGCAAGGGAAATTCTATTTCTAGGCATACTGAGTGTCTGTGAGCTGCCTCAAGACAATAAACTGTTTCTTTCAGGGCATGGTTTGGACCCTTAAAATACCCGTGCTCTCTTAAAAGCTAATTTCTACAAGCTAAGTACAGCCAATACCCCAGAAAAACAGGATGAATACATGAAATTCAAACTAAAGCCCATTCACCAGGTGGAAGGGCTGTGGAACCTGGGTTTAGATCTCAATCTGGGCTGCATAATAAAACCATAAAACCACCTGGGAAGCTTTTCAAATGTATTAGTGGAGATGAATGTCCCTAAATGTATTATAACTGCCAATTAAAATATATTTTGTTTGATCAAATTAATAGTAATCAGTAATAGAATAAACACATAAAATCTAAAAAGTAAAAACAAAAAAATGCCTATTACGCTTTTTGAAAATACTATAACTGTGTGCCCCTTAAAGAGATTTAGATTTAACTGGCCCAGAATATGGTCTGAGCATCAGTATTTTTTAAAGCTCCCCAGTGAACGTGCCGTGCATCCAGGGCTGAAAATCACCAGCTTTAGAAGGAGATGGGTGTCAAAACAAGGTCTTCCATCAGTTACTCATTCACGCCTTAAAATGCATTTCTCTCTGAATAAGCACCTTCTTCCCATCTAGCAGCTGGACAGAGCCAGCTGAATGTTGGACCCCAGGATGTTGTCCTTTGCAGTGTAGATGTTGCCAATTCATCTCTGTTTATCCTAAATGAGTTCACGTTGATCTGTACATCCTTAAACATGACACTCGAAAAACGGGCTAATGGTACAAACGTAACTGGTGGTGGAGAGGCTAAAAGAAAAAGACAATCTTTATTATCAGTATTCAAGGACTTTTCTTGACACCAGGGACCAAGAATAAAACCAGTTAGGACCTAGTGCAATAGTAACACAATATTGAATATCAAAGGCAATCAGACGTTCACCTCATCATGAGAATTTAGGGTAGAGTTCCCTGCTGGTTTGAGTGGACAAAAAAAGCTTTGTGGATGAAGCAGAACTCCAGCTGGGCCTTGTAAGATTGACAGAATTTGAACGGGGGAAGGGGAGGAACAGTAAACATAATCTCCAATAACAATCATTGCAACAGCCTTTACCATAAAGCAGCACTCTTACCCAAGCATCATTTTATTTAAACCTCACAGCCGCCTCATGGTCCTCATTTCACAGGTGAGGACATGGGGGCTTACAGAGCTTAAAACACTTGCCCAAGTCCAGTCAGCAAGCAGGACTTGAATCCATGCAACTTGACTCCAGAATCCAGGTACCTGGGCCAAGGCAGAGAAACAGAAAGGAACCCATAATTTGTGTGATATTGTGCGAGGAATCCACTATGCTGGGAAGAAAAAACAGCCTAACTGGGACGAGACTGGATCACCCACCCAGCCTATGACCAAAAAGGGGGATACCCAGATATTAAGCCAGCTACAACAAGGAGAACTGAATGAAAAGCAAACTAAAATAGGATTTCTTTTTTTTAGAAGCACAAGATGAGAAAAGCATCTGAAAAGGTGAGCATGACTAGGGAAGCACAGGTCTGGAGATTCCCAAGGGGTGAGATTTCACCAGAGGCTGGGAGAAATGCTGAGAACTGGAACTGGAAAGGAATCACTAAGCATCAGTCTACATTCTACCCATCTAGGACCCTCCAGGATCACTTAAGGGGCAGAAGAGGTAGAGAGGCATAGACTAGGAGGAGAAAGAACACAGAGACAACATGAAATGTTAAGGCAAATAGCTGAGCATACATACCTTGGCTGAATTACAGTTTTCAAAATGCCTAGTTGTACTCAGAAGGTAACAGGTACACAGTGTGTGTTTTATGTTTGTTTGTTTGTTTGTTTATTTATTTATTTATGGCTGTGTTGGGTCTTCGTTTCTGTGCAAGGGCTTTCCCTAGTTGTGGCAAGCAGGGGCCACTCTTCATCGCGGTGCGCGGGCCTCTCACTATTGCGGCCTCTCTTGTTGCGGAGCACAGGCTCCAGACGCGCAGGCTCAGTAATTGTGGCTCACGGGCCCAGCTGCTCCGTGGCATGTGGCATCTTCCCAGACCAGGGCTCGAACCCGTGTCCCCTGCATTGGCAGGCAGATTCTCAACCACTGCACCACCAGGGAAGCCCCAGTGTGTGTTTTAATTGGGGGAAGGTACCCATGTAAGTGTCTGTGAAAGGCACAGAGAGTACACAATCCCTGCCTGCAAGGAATGCACAGTCTTGTTGGAGAGTCAAGGAATAGTACTTATGCATAATCTCCTCAAATCATAGGAACCAAATCAACAGAAGCCTCAAAAGAAAGAAAGGAAAAAAGGAAAGAAGGAGGGATGAAGGCAGGGACAGAGGGAGGGAAGGAGGGAGGGAGGGAGGGAGAAAGGAAGGAAGGAAGGATGGATGGAAGGAAGGAAGGAAGAGCACGGAAGCAGAAGGAAAGTGAAGATGAAAGGTTAGGAAGAAGGAAGGAAATGAAGAAGAAAAAGAGAAGGAGAGAGAGGGAGAGAAAGGAAGAAAAGAAAGAAGGGAGGGAGGGAAGAAGAGAGAGAACCAAGTTCACATAAGAAATTCTTTTAGGGTAATGTTCATCAAAGTGTGCACCACATACCATCTGCATCAGAATCACCCAAGGTGCTTCACAACAAGACAGACCCTCAGAAGTGGGGTCTGGTAGTCAGAACCAGCACGGGTCTCCCAGAGGAACATTACACACTCTGAAACCTGAGAACCACTGGTGTGGGCATCGCCTATGGTCAGTCCACACACTCAGCCCCCTGCACCTCCTGCTACATCTCCAGCTACCAAACTGTACAGAACAATCTCATGTTCAGAATGGTGGGCCTCAGAAGAGATGAAGTCCTGAGCCATCAGATAGACATGAAATTATATTCATAGTAGAGCATGGTCTTTGTCTGGAGTGAGGCAGATTCCAATTCAAATCCCAGTGCCACTTCTTCGTAGCCTTCCAGATTTCAGGCAAATTACTTAAACCCACTGAGTTTCATGTTCCTCATCTGTAAAATCTTCATAAGACTGTTGGGAGGAATAATTGGGCAGAACCCACTTCTTTCTCTCAGCTGCCTTTTATTTGCTGACTTTTAAGACAGGACATCCTAGAAGGATTCTTTAAACACTAACCTTAGATATCAAAAATTGAATGCCTCTCCTGGCCACAACTAATGGGGAAAAATTACCCTTAAGTATTTCATCATTTTCATGTTTCTTATTCCTCAGAACATTCTCCTGACATCCATGGTCTCCAAACCTTCACACATAAATTTCTCTCTATCTGAGATACACACACACACACACACACCCCTACCTCCATACCCTCTTTATTCTTGTAAATTCCTACTCTTCCTTCAACATCCTGCTCAGGCTTCACCTCTACATTAAAACCTCCCCAAATCCCACACCCCTGCCCCACCTCACCCATATTCACTGCCTAGGATGGCTCACAGAACCCAAACAAACTCCACAAGTGTGATCTCACCTCATTGTGATGACTGATCTTATTCTCCCTTCACACCAGATGATGGATCCCCCAAGAAGAAATACTTATTAATCTTTGCAACCCCTCCACTTAATATCATGCCTACTATGTAGCAAGTACCCTGTAATTTGAGTTCATATACTTAATATGTAAAATATGAAATTATGAAACTGATTTTTAGAGTGTTACAACTTACTCATCCTGTTGTTTTCAAAGGCCAGTCAGAGGCGGGGGGGAAAATCACGCTAGTTTAGTTTGATTTTTTAAAATCTGAATCAGAATTACTCAGCTTGATCCTTCACCTTATTCATTAGATTTGGCTCTGAATTACAAAATCCACCCTCCTAGAAGGAAGATTTGCCACCATTGAAGGCTTAAGAAGACTGTCTCTGAATCTGAAGGCAAGTCAAGTCAGTGCAGCAAACACTGATCAAGGAAAAGGCACTAAGCCAGGCACTGTAATTCTACAAAAAGAATACTTCCAAAATCACAGCATCTCTGATGGAAACTTCCAAAGTGCTGACCTCCTGGCTGGCTGACAGGCTCTTCTCTAGACTATCCCCTGGGGTCTGTCTTTTTTTTTTTTTTTTAACATCTTTATTGGAGTATAATTGCTTTACAATGTTGTGTTAGTTTCTACTGTACAACAGAGTGAATCAGCCATATGCATATATATATCCCCATATCCCCTCCCTCTTGAGCCTTCCTCCCACCCTCCCTATCCCACCCCTCTAGCTGGTCACAGAGCACGGAGCTGATCTCCCTGTGCTATGTGGCTGCTTCCCACTAGCTCTCTATTTTACATTTGGTAGTGTATATATGTACATGCCACTCTCCCACTTCGTCCCAGCCTCCCCTTCCCCTGCTGTGGGGGTCTGTCTTTTTTATCATAGTTCTGATACAAAGAGCAAAAGCCACGTTTCTATACCTGGGCACTACCCAAGCTTACCTTGCAGTCCCCACCCCAAACTCCCTCCTTTGTGAATCACTATCCATGCCCTTTTCCTGCCATTTCCCATGCCTGAGTTTGCTTTTTCATTTCAAACCATTGATGGTCACTTCAAAATTCTACTCAAATAATAGCTACCATTTATTGAGCGGCTCCATGTGCCAGGCACCCTTTTAGAGGTTTTATGTACAGTCTATCATTTTAAATCCCAACAACCCTATAATGCAGGTACTATAAGTCCCCTCATTTTACACCAATAACTTAATACGTGAAGATGCTACATGTGACTCTAAAGTCCATGTTCTTAGCCACAAAGACACACACCTTCATGAGCTCATTAAATATTCACATAATTCTCTGTGCATGAGGTATTATTTTTCCCATTTTACAGATGGAGAAACCAAGGCTCAGCCATAATACTTCTCGGACTAATTCCAAATTATTTAAGCCACTCTAGTTACTCATGTCTCTTTAGGTCTATGCTGGCAGCTTGTCTTGCCAGCACAGACAAAATTGCAGCCAACCAGGAGGAGGACAGAGCTGAGAGATGGAGAGACATGGGCTTTGGAGACACAACCAAGCTTTACTAATATATCTATGGTCTTTCCTGTCACATACGGCATTAAACTGCAACTTTAATTAGACTGACTTGGCTTTTTAACTGTTGCTTGCAACCCAAAGAGTCCTATCTGATACAAAAATGAACCCCACGGGCTTCCCCGGTGGCACAGTGGTTGAGGGTCTGCCTGCTAATGCGGGGGACGCGGGTTCGAGCTCTGGTCTGGGAGGATCCCACGTGCCGCGGAGCAACTAGGCCCGTGAGCCACAACTACTGAGCCTGCGCGTCTGGAGCCTGTGCTCCGCACAAGAGATGCTGTGATAGTGAAGAGGCTCGCGCACTGCGATGAAGAGTGGCCCCCGCTTGCCGCAACCGGAGAAAGCCCTCGCACAGAAACGAAGACTCAACACAGCCAAAAATAAATATAAAAATTAAAAAAAAAAAAAATGAACCCCACAAGGTGAGACCATAAAGTACGGTGGATGACTTTTTATAAAGTTACAGGTAAAATTGATTCATCCAAATGAGGGCAGTTCCCTTTAATGTAGTTGTCTTAAGGGAAATAAAGCTGCAACCAAAGAGGGGGCAGGAAGCTATGAAACTATATCTCCTAAATTACAGTATTAATCAAGCACAGGCCAATATTTTGGAATGAACAATGTACATCATTTTGCAAGCATAGTTGCTTCATGTTGTAGAAGGAAGTAGCTCAAAGGACAGGAAAGAAAATATTTGCTTCTACTCCTATTCAAACTATTGAATAGACTGTTGCTCTGTCAATTAACACAAGGGAAGCCCATTCTGGACTTTAGTGTATAATTAGGGAGTAATCAGTTTCCCACACTGAACTAAAAGCCTCGAAACCAGCAGATAAAATACCAATTATCAGCAAAATCAGACCTGAAATCCCCAAACAAGTCATATGCCAGAGTCTACCTTTGACCTCAGATTCTCCTATTCCCATCCCTCACTGGACTGAGACTCAGTGGATTCTCTCCTGGGATGAGGTCAGTAGTTCAGCTAAGGCAGCACATTTCCATGCCCGGTTCATGACCCATGGCCGACACTGCTGCCCAGACTATTACACCAGGGGAATCAAGTCACAAGACCATGTTAACCACAAGCTATGAAATAGGGGAAAATTGCCAAAAAGTCTCCCTTTAGAGCTGTGCTATTTCTCTTCGTGTAAATAAAAGGATATTCATGGCCCTTATGCAACTATAGAAGGATCAGATTAGCACCAAGAAGAATTTCCTCGGTTTAAGGACAAAAGAGAGTTCAGAAGTGTAAACCCTCAGAATTCTAACCTGAGGCTCTTTGACTCAGGCCTAACTGTGACCTGCACCAACAGAGCTGAAGAGATGAGGGAGAAACTTTTCCTTTGCCAGTTCCCTTTGGTACCGTTGAGCTTGGACATAACACACTGTTGACCTCTCTTTCCTTACCTAACTGCACATGAGTGTGTGAAAACCTAGACTAACATCTTGGCTTTCTAGCTCACATAACAAAAACACCCATAAAGCTAGACCAGCTGTACAGAGGCACTGAATCCAAAAGAACAAGCCACCCTTCAAGGAGATCTGAAAGGCAATTGAAATCTTTGCTGCAATTTCTTTAAAAGGTACCAAGGAAGAATTCCATTCATAATAATAATAAAACTTCTCAAGACCCTCTTTCCCCATCCCCTTCCTACTCTCCCATAGAGTGCTGATGTTCTACCAAGTTCATGGCCCACACTCCCCAAATGCCCAGAAACTACCTCTCAAATCTCAGCCTGCATTTGCTGTCATCCCCTTTCCTGCTTCCCTTCCTGAAATACCTCTTTCCCTCTAGCATTTCCCTGCCCTTACCACTGTAGCTCAACCTTCTGTTCCCTTCTCATGTGATTCCACAGAACAAAAGCTTCTGCCCACCTGAGAAGCCTTCCTTTTAGAAGGCAGGGGAAAGGAAAGGTTCTGAAAGTGAACCTTTTTTTTTTGTCTTTATCCCATTTGCTCACCAAAATATAGACTTAAATGTACAGAAGGAAGATGATATCTGAAGTCAGATAACATAGATAGTCTCAGTCACTGTGTGTGACTTTGGGGCAATTAACCTAAACTGTCTGACCTCCGTCACTACATCTATAAAATAAGGTAACAGTGATGTCTCCTTCACAAGGATGTGGTGATGATTAAATGAGAAATCATGTTTTGTCATAAGGAATAACAAGTAAATCAGAAAGTGCTCTATGAACATGATTCTCAGTCCTACTGGCATAATTCCTTACATTGGTTTGGATATTATATATACATCATTCTCAATCCTTATAAAAGATTTAATAAGATACTTAGAGATATAAAATAGTCTGTTTTGGGACTTCCCTGGTGGCTCAGCGGTTAATAATCTGCCTTCCAATATAAGAGACGTGGGTTCGATCCCTAGCTGGAAAACGAAGATCCCACATGCCATGGGGCAACTAAGTCCACGCACTGCAACTACTGAACCTGCACACCACAACTAGAGAGCCCATGTGCCACAACGAAAGATCCCATGTGCCACAACTAAGACCCAGCACAGCCCAAAAATAAATAAATATTTAAAACAATAAAAATAGAAAATAAAATAAAATACTCTGTTTTCCAAGTTGGTCACTCTTCACAATCTTGGCTAGAATCTTAAAAATTAGTTACCTTTGCCTGTGCTGTGAGTCACCTGATTCTTCCAATCTGTTTTGGTGTACTCCATAAAATGGAATCCAGAATCTTTAGACTATCAGTTTGAAATCTGAATTTTTAAGTCTCAACCTGAGACTCCACATAAAACTTCCAAACCTCAGCTAGCCATAGCACAAAAGGTCTGATCTGATCCCCTTTTTAAAAGAGACTCCTGCTAATTTTTAACTATAGAAGTCAAAATCCCCCTACTCCAACTTTCTAATGAACAGCAGGCAAAGACATAATACAGTCTGTAAGAGAGCTAAATTAGAAGGGAAAAAGAGTGGGGGGTAAATTGACATATACACACTACTATATATAAAATAGATAACTAATAAGAACCTACTGTATAGCACAGGGAACTCTATTCAATATTCTGTAATGACCTATATGGGAATAGAATCTAAAAAAGAGTGGAGATATATATATATATATATATATATATATATAACCGATTCACTTTGCTGTACAGAAGAAACTAACACAACATTGTAAATCAACTATACTTCAATAAAAAATTAATTTTAAAAAAGCAATTTAAAAATTTTTTTAAAAAGAAGGGAAAAGAATGTAGAAACCCAAGACCAAAGGAATAAAGAATTAAGGAAAAGTCACCAGAGTACTTACACAAAAATAACAAATCTCTTCCTTCTGAAACAGGAAATGAAAAAATTGTGGGCACATGTGGATCCACTGATTTCCAGTGAAAATGATTCTAACGTAATTCCTTTAGGTTCCATGTGGGAAGAATAAGCCAGGGTGAATAAGCCAGGTTGGGTAAAAGGGGACATAAAAAAAGGGAGGATGAAAGCATAAAGTGATGTGCAATCTAACAGAGGCTGCACCCAGGATCTTCTTTAGCTTTGAGCTTCACATTTGGGTTATGGGTACCTATGAACCAGGTGGAGGAAGAACCAGACAGCTTCTGTAGCACCTGTTCAAGAAGGGCAGTAGGTTTTGTGTGTCTTTTACCACCCTCCTCTCCCCCAGGATTGGAGGAACCTCATCTTTCAATGAAGATGTGATATTTTCCTTGGTTCACTGTATATCACTGGATAGAGGGAGGAAGATGGATAAGAAAGGATAGGGAGAAACAGCTAGAAAGAGATTTTTTTAAAAGACTATTGAATTGCTCTCTTTGCCAGATTCCATACCAGGCAGATAATCAGAAACAAAGTTAATTTTCCTTGGTCTTCTCTAATGAAGATATGATTTCTTCTGTAGGATACACAGGTGGATTGTTCTGGAGAGCTCACAAATTCTGGATAACCCCTTCTTTATGTGAGAGTTTTCCCTTAGATTATCCTCACCACCATCAACAACAGCAGCTAAAGAGGAGGTAACAAAACCTGGATTCCATTTTCAAGGAGGAATTTAGCTCTGCCCATGCTGGTAAGAAACTATGAGATCCAACTGATTGTATGCTCAAATTATAGGCTTAAACTTGACATTGAAACCCAAATAAATATAACACCAGAAGACATTTTCCATTGATTCCCTCCTCTGAGTTCCACTGCATTTAGCTTAACAAGCAGCTCATCCACATGTGGCTAGAGAGGAAAATACCCTCAAAGGCCAGAGAAAGCCAAAGAGACCCATGCAGGATAGAAAGCTTAGCCATGGAAACTCCACACTCCAGATTGAATTTCACAAGTAGGACAGACAGGCACCACAAAACTGGGTCCAGTGTCCTAGCTATGGCTCCAAATTCTCTAATCTGGTTCTATCTATGAGTCAAGGGAAAACCCAGAAATATCATACGGTCACCAAACATGAAGATATTTCCAAAGGATACAGGATGCCATTCTCAAGACAAGCATCTTTTCCTTTTCCCTTAATATCTACCCATCTTCAAAGGCACACTCTAAATGTTGTGACACCAGAGGGAGACCACATGAAACATTTCAAGAATAACCAGACTGGATGTTGAGATACCCCAGAGAACTGCAGATTTTTCCCCAAATAGGAAAATTTAGTTCTTTAGAGCATATCTCAAAAATCAAATAGCTAAGACTGCATGCAGAGGTGGGGATAAAACCAAAGCTGAACCCCAGGGATGGGGTGACTAAAGAAGAAGACTAAAAATCTTTCCATCAGCTGTATGAGCTGCAGATTAAATCCCCATGATCAGCTAGGTAGACCCTGCATCTATGGGATAACTGAGTTGACAATGAGTGTTCCCACAAATGAAAACGATCTAGCTCTGGCAGCTGTGGACTTTGGGGACAAGCACACGCAGGAACTGGGCCACATCAGACTCTGAGTGGTCCCCACAGGGCCCACAGCAGGTCCAGAGACCAGCCCAGAGGCAGAGGAGAGCCTCTTGGGGAGGTGGAGGTGGGCTGTGGCTCACGGTGTGTGCAAGGACACTTACAGCAGAGACCCCAGGGAAACATAATTATTACTATTAATTTTATTAGGTTTTGGTTCATTCTGTTGTTGGTTCTGACATTTTTTTTTTTTTAGTTTCCTTTTCTTTCTTTTTTGTTTGTTTGTAGTTGTTTTACTTTTTTTTCTTTTTTTAGTCTTTTGGGATCTCCATGTTTTATAACATATTTTTAATTTTTTTATATATATTTCTATTTTTTACTTTGCTTTTCTGTTGTTCTTTGTTCTTTTACCGTATTTTTTCTTCTTCTTTTTCTTTAATATATTTTTCTTTTTTTAATATATATTTCCATTTCTACTGTGCTTTTCTGTTGCCCTGTGATTTTTCCCTTTTTATTTTATTTTATTTTATTATTTTTAAAAATCATTTTTATTGGTTTGTTCTGTTTCCTTGCTTTATTCTTCAGTTGGCACACTGCTTTGGTTTTGTTTTTAGGTTATCTGTTTTTGCTAGTTTTAATCCTAATTGTTTGATTTCATTCTTGGGTTCTTTTCTTTGTCTGGTTGTTCTCTTGCTTTTTACTTTATTTGGTTCTGTTGTTGTTTCTTTTGTGTGTGTGTGTGTTTCCTAGTTTCTGTTTCTTTTGTTTGATTTTACTTTTTACCATTTGTCTGGGGTTTTGTTAGTCTTTTTTTTTTTTTAATCCTCTTTTTTGCTGGGATGAGCGACTTGCGGGGTCCTGGTCACTCGACCAGAAGTTGGACCTGAGGCTCTGAGGTGGGAGCACCAAGTCCAGGATGCTGGACCACTAGAGAATTCCCAGTCCCAGGGAAGATTAATCACCGAGAGCTCTCATGGAGATCTCTATCTGATTCCAAGACCCGGCTCCACCCAACTGCCAGCAGGTCCCAGTGCTGGATGCCTCACACTAAACAACAAACAAGACAGGAACACAAACCCACCCATCACCACACAGACTACCTAATGTCATACTAAGCTCACAGACACCGCAAAACACACCACCTGATATGGCCCTGCTCATCAGAGGAAAAAGACTCAGTTCCACCCACCAGAACGCAGACACCAGTCCTCCCATCAGGAAGCCTATGCAAGCCACTGGACAAACCTCACCACCGGGGCAGAGAACAGAAGCAAGAGGAACTGCAACCCTGCAGCCTGGGGAAAGGAGACCTCAAATACCGTAAATTAGACCAAATGAGAAGACAGAGAAGTATCTTACAGGCAATGGAGCAAGATAAAAACCCACAGGACCAAATAAATGAAAAGGAAATAGGCAAACTACCTGAAAAAGAATTCAGAGTAATAATAGTAAAGATGATCCAACATCTTGGAAATAGAATAGAGAAAATACAAGAAATGTTTAAAAACGACCTAGAAGAATTAAAGAACAAACAAACAGTAATGAACAACTCAATAACTGAAATTAAAAACTACTCTAGAAGGAATCAGTAGCAGAATAACTGAGGCAGAACGGATAAGTGAGCTGGAAGATAGAATGGTGGAAATAACTGCTGCAGAAAAGAATAAAGAAAAAAGAATGAAAAGAATGGAGGACAGTCTCAGAGACCTCTGGGACAAAATTAAGAGAATCAACATTCAAATTACAGGCGTCCCAGAAGAACAAGAAAAAAAGAAAGGGTCTGAGAAAATATTTGAAGAGATTATAGTCGAAAACTTCCCCAACATGGGAAAGGAAATAGTCAATCAAGTCCAGGAAGCGCAGAGAGTCCCATACAGGATAAACCCAAGGAGAAACATGCCAAGACACATATTAATCTAACTAACAAAAATTAAACACAAACAAAAAATATTAAAAGCAGCAAGGGAAAAGCAACAAATAACATACAGGGAATCCCCATAAGGTTAACAGCTGATCTTTCAGCAGAAACTCTACAGGCCAGAAGCGAGTGGCAAGATATATTTAAAGTGATGAAAGGTAAAAACCTACAACCAAGATTACTCTACCTATCAAGGATCTCATTCAGATTCGATGGAGAAATCAAAAGCTTTACAGACAAACACAATTTAAGAGAATTCAGCACCACCAAACCAGCTTTACAACAAATGTGAAAGGAACTTCTCTAGGCAGGAAACACAAGAGAAGGAAAAGACTTACAAAAACAAACCCAAAACAGTTAGGAAAATGGTAATAGAAACATACATATCAATAATTGCCTTAAATGTAAATGGATTAAATGTCCCAACCAAAAGACACAGACTGGCTGAATGGATGCAAAAACAAGACCTGTATATATGCTGTCTACAAGAGACCCACTTCAGACCTAGGGACACATATAGACCGAAAGTAAGGGGATGGAAAAGACTGAAAGTAAGGGGATGGACAAGTCTTCCATGCAAATGGAAATCAAAAGAAAGCTGCAGTAGCAATACTCATATCAAACGAAATAGACTTTAAAATAAAGACTATTACAAGAGACAAGGAAGGACACTATATAATGATCCAGGGGTCAATCCAAGAAGGTATAACAATTGTAAATATCTGTGCACCCAACATAGGAGCACCTCAATACATAAGGTAAATGCTAACAGCCATAAAAGGGGAAATCGACAGTAACACAATAATAGTAGGAGACTTTAACACACCACTTACACCAATGGACAGATTATCCAAACAGAAAATAAATAAGGAAACACAAGCTTTAAATGACACATTAGACCAGATGTACTTAATTGATATTTATAGGACATTCTATCCAAAAATAACAGAATACACTTTCTTCTCACATGCTCACAGAACATTCTCCAGGATAGATCACATCTTGGGTCACAAATCAAGCCTTGGTAAATTTAAGAAAACTGAAATTATATCAAGCATCTTTTCCAACCACAACACTATGAGACTAGATATCAATTACAGGAAAAAAAACTGTAAAAAATACAAACACATGGAGGCTAAACAATACACTACTAAAACAACTAAGAGATCACTGAAGAAATCAAAGAGGAAATCAAAAAATACCTGGAAACAAATGACAATGAAAACACGAAGACCCAAAACCTATGGGATGTGGCAAAAGCAGTTCTAAGAGGGAACATTATAGCAATACAATCCTACTCAAGAAACAAGAAAAATCTCAAATAAACAACCTATCCTTACACCTAAAGCAATTAGAGAAAGAAGAACAAAAAAACCCCAAAGTTAGCAGAAGGAAAGAAATCATAAAGATCAGATCAGAAATAAATGAAAAAGAAATGAAGAAAATAATGGCAAAGATCAATAAAACTAAAAGCTGGTTCTTTGAGAAGATAAACAAAATTGATAAACCATTAGCCAGACTCATCAGGAAAAAAAGGGAGAAGACTCAAATCAACAGAATTAGAAATGAAAAAGAAGAAGTAACAGCTGACACTGCAGAAATACAACAGATCATGAGAGAGTACTACAAGCAACTCTGTGCCAATAAAATGGACAACCTGGAAGAAATGGATAAATTCTTAGAAAAGTACAACCTTCTGAGACTGAACCAGGAAGAAGTAGAAAACATGAACAGACCAATCACAAGCACTGAAATTGAAACTGTGATTTAAAATCTTCCAACGAACAAAAGCCCAGGGCCAGATGGCTTCACAGGCGAATTCTATCAAACATTTAGAGAAGAGCTAACACCTATCCTTCTCAAACTCTTCCAAAATATAGCAGAGGGAGGAACACTCCCAAACTCATTCTACAAGGACACCATCACCCTGTTATCAAAACCAGACAAAGACGTCACAAGAAAAGAAAAATACAGGCCAATATCACTGATGAACATAGATGCAAAAGTCCTCAACAAAATACTAGCAAACAGAATCCAACAGCACATTAAAAGGATCATACACAATGATCAAGTGGGGTTTATTCCAGGAATGCAAGGATTCTTCAATATACACAAATCAATCAACGTGATAAACCATATTAACAAAGTGAAGAAGAAAAACCATATGATAATCTCAATAGATGCAGAAAAAGCTTTCAACAAAATTCATCACCCATTCATGATAAAAACCCTCCAGAAAGTAGGCACAGAGGGAACTTACCTCAACATAATAAAGGCCATATACGACAAACCCACAGCCAACAGCATTCTCAATGGTGAAAAACTGCAACCATTTCCTCTAAGATCAGGAACAAGACAAGGTTGCCAACTCTCACCACTATTATTCAACATAGTTTTGGAAGTTTTAGCCACAGCAATCAGAGAAGAAAAAGAAATAAAAGGAATCCAAATCGGAAAAGAAGAAGTAAAACTGTCACTGTTTGCAGATGACATGATACTATACATAGAGAATCATAAAGATGCTACCAGAAAACTACTAGAGGTGATCAATGAATTTGGTAAAGCAGCGGGATACAAAATTAATGCACAGAAATCACTAACAATGAAAAATCAGGAAGAGAAATTAAGGAAACACTCTCATTTACCATCACATCAAAAAGAATAAAATACCTAGGAATAGACCCACCTAAGGAGGCAAAAGGCCTGTATGCAGAAAACTATAAGACACTGATGAAAGAAATCAAAGATGATACAAACAGGTGGAGAGATATACCATGTTCTTGGATTGGAAGAATCAACATTGTGAAAATGACTATACAACCCAAAGCAATCTACAGATTCAGTGCAATCCCTATCAAACTACCAATGGCATTTTTCACAGAACTAGAACAAAAAATTGCACAATTTGTATGGAAACACAAAAGACCCCGAATAGCCAAAGCAATCTTGAGAAAGAAAAACAGAGCTGGAGGAATCAGGCTCCCTGACTTCAGACTCTACTACAAAGTTACAGTAATCAAGACAATATGGTACTGGCACAAAAACAGAAATATAGATCAGTGGAACAGGATAGAAAGCCCAGAGATAAACCCACGCACTTATGGTCACCTTACCTTTGATAAAGGAGGCAAGAATATACAATGGAGAAAAGACAGCCTCTTCAATAAGTGGTGCTGGGAAAACTGGACAGCTACAGGTAAAAGAATGAAATTAGAACACTTCCTAACATCATACAAAAAAATAAACTCAAAATGGATTAAAGACCTAAATGTAAGGCCAGACACTCTAAAACTCTTAGAGGAAAACATAGGCAGAACACTCTATGACATAAATGACAGCAAAATCTTTTTTGACCCACCTCCTAGAGTAATGGAAATAAAAACAAAAATAAACAAATGGGACCTAATGAAACTTAAAACCTTTTGCACAGGAAAAGAAACCATAAACAAGGCAAAAAGACTACCCTCAGAATGGGAGAAAATATTTGCAAACGAAGCAACTGACAAAGGATTAATCTCCAAGATTTAAAAGCAGCTCATGCAGCTCTATATCAAAAAAAAACAAACAACCCAATCCAAAAATGGGCAGAAGACCTAAATAGACATTTCACCGAAGAAGACATATAGATTGCCAACAAACACATGAAAAGATGCTCAACATCACTAATCATTAGAGAAATGCAAATCAAAACCACAATGAGGTACCACCTCACACCAGTCAGAATGATCATCACCAAAAAATCTACAAACAATAAATGCTGGAGAGGGTATGGAGAAAAGGGAACCCTCCTGCACTGTTGGTGGGAATGTAAATTGATACAGCCACTATGGAGAACAGTGTGGAGGTTCCTTAAAAAACTAAAAATAGAACTACCATATGACCCAGCAATCCCACTGCTGGGCATATACCCTGAGAAAACCATAACTCAAAAAGATACATGTACCACAATGTTCATTGCAGCACTATTTACAATCAGGTCATGGAAGCAACCTAAATATCCATCGACAGATGAATGGATAAAGAAGATGTGGCACATATATACAATGGAATATTACTCAGCCATAAAAAGGAATGAAATTGAGTTATTTGTAATGAGGTGGATGGACCTAGAGTCTGTCATACAGAGTGAAGTAAGTCAGAAAGAGAAGAACAAATACCATATGCTAATGCAGATATATGGAATCTAGAAAAATGGTACTGATGAACCTAGTAGCAGGGCAGGAATAAAGATGCAGACATAGAGAACGGAGTTGAGAACCCAAGGGGGGCGGGATGGGGAAGCTGGGACGAAGTGAGAGAGTAGCACTGACATATATACACTACCAAATGTAAAATGGATGGCTAGTGGGAAGCTGCTGCCTAGCACAGGGAGATCAGCTTGGTGCTTTGTGTTGACCTAGAGGGGTGGGATAGGGAGGGTGGGAGGGAGGGAGATGCAAGAGGGAGGGGATATGGGGATATATGTATACATATAGCTGATTCACTTTGTTATACAGCAGAAACTAACACACCGTTGTAAAGCAATTATACTCCAATAAAGATATTTTTTTAAAAAATCAAATAGCTACCTAAGCTTTCTACTGCCTTCATTGACACTACTCAAAATCAACTTTTCTCAAACCTAAGCTATTAGTCTCCACCATACAGCTGAGAGGGCAGGGCACTAAAGCAGTTCAGTCTAAAGAGATGATTAAGGGGAGTTCCCTGGTGGCCTGTGGTTAGGATCCAGGCTTTCACTGCTGGAGCCCGGTTTCAATCCCTGGTCAGGGAAGATCCTGCAAGCTGTGCAGCGTGGCCAAAAAAAAGAAAAAAAGAAAAAAAAAAATGATGAGAGGAAAGACTCAGGACTAGTTTTGTATAAAGAGATGATTAAGAAGGAAATGTCCAGAGATTGCACAGATCATGACAATAATGTCAGCTATCCATTCATTCACTCAATAAATAAATATTCAGCAAAACAGCTACATATAAAATACCCATGTGATAAGCAAAATGAGGAATAGAAAAATAGTTGAGATAGACTTTGCCTTCAAAAACTAAAACACATATATATTTTTAAAACCCATAAGTTAGAAAGCATTAATTGCCCTAAGAAAGGTACAGATAAAGTGTAATACTCACGTGAGTTCAGAGAAGGCTGAAATTATTTCTGGTAGAAAGGGTCAAGAAAAGCTTCACAGAGAAAATAATATTTCAGATGACCTTTGAAGGATGGGTTAAGATTTGGACCTGAGAGATGAAAGGAAAGTGCATCCATGTGGAAGGATTGGCCTGAGCAATAGATCTAAGGAGGCAAAACACTGGAAACAAGACATTTTTCAGTCTGGCTGGAAGAGAGGCTGCAAGGCACGTAATTCAGGGGGGAAAGACTGGAAAAAATAAGCTAGAGCTAGTTCATAGGTGGTCTTCAGTAACAATTTGGAATTTATATTGTAAATAATGAAGAGCCCCTGAAGGTTCCTGAGCTGCGAGTGGCATGGTGAGACTTCAGCAGAATTCATGGGCAAGGCAGATTAGAGGAGAATGCAACTAGTGGTAAGAAGACAAACTAGGATAGAAATACATGGTGGAGGTAAAAAGCAAAGAACTGGGTTATCAGTGAGGGCATGAAGAGGAAGGGGTAGACGAGAGAAATGTTGTCGAGTAAAGGCCAACAGGATTTGGTCATTGGTGGTCATGTGGGAAAAGGACATCAAAGATCATCCCAAAGTGTGTATTCTGGATGTCTGAGAAGATAGTCATATTATCAACAGAAACGGAACTTAGAAGGTGACAAAGGCTGTGGAACACCCAAGTGCTTATGTTTGGTCATCAGCTGGAAATGTGGGGCTGGTGCTAGGAAGACACAGAGAGACAAATCCAAAGGTTCTGTTCAGTCCATGTCTTATTTTACCTCTGTGGTATTTTCATTGTTGATCCCTCCCTCCTCAAAATTCTCCTCTTGGGTTTCTGGACAACATCCTTTCCTTGTTTTCCTCCTTCCCCTGTAGCAACTCCATCCTAGGCTCCAACAGCTCCTTTTCTACTACTTGTCCCACAATAGCTATGTTTCTCAGTCTTTTTCTCATTCTACATCCTGTCCCTGAATGTTTCATCTTTGCCCATTACTTAACCACGCCTCCGTGTAGATGGCTCTGTAGAAGGCAGTGGTTGAGAATGCAGGCTCTGGAATCAGCCTCGGCTCAAATCCCAGCTCCACCATTTTCTGGACACGTGGCATGGGACAAGTCATGTACCTTGATCTTTCTCATCTATAAAATGTGGTTACAGGGTTGTGAAAGAGGATTTAACATGAGGATTAATACAGAATGTGGCACATAATAAATCCTCGGTAAACGGTTATTAGTAGTAACCACAATTTGTAACCGGAAATCTAGATCTCTCTCCTGATGGCCAGATGCATATAGTAAGTTGTCACCTGGGCAGGATCCCCTGAAGTCTGAAAGGAAACTCATCATCTTTCTCACCTCCCACAACCCTGCCCCTCCTCTGTGTTACAAACATTCATCCAATCATCCAAAGTAGAATCCTGGGAATCATCCCACATTTCTCTCATTCTCCAACTCCCCATTTCCATCTGCCATGAATTCCTATAAGATAAAAGTCCCAGTAACTCAACAGGCCATAAAAAGCCCGTCATTATCTCACTCCAGCTTCCCTGCCCAATTCCCACCACTCCTTCTATTCCCCAATGTACTCACATAGTCTACTCCAGCTTCATACCAGGTACTTGCCGTTATTCACAAACACCAAGCAATCGAATATGTGTCTTTGTACATTTCATTCCACTGCCTGAATGTCCTTCTTCCAATTTCTTATGCCCAATACAGATAATTTCTATTTGCCTTTAAATACTCAGCTTGTGTCACCTCCCTGTGAAGCCTTTCCTGACTGCCAGTGGGCATTTAGATGCCTTTCTTTCTGCTTCTATAAAAAGGTGTGCTCTCCTGTTGTAGCAGTTAGCACACTGGAATTACTGATTTGTTTTTCTCTCTTCTCCAGTAAATTGTAAGGAGCTCACAAGCAAGGACCATGTCTTATGGCTCAACTCTCTCCCTCACCCCCCAATCTAGCACAATATATAGCACATAGCAGGTTCTTCAATGTTTTCATATATACGTGAATAATTGAACAATTAAACAAAACAAGATAATCCTAGAAGTTTCATGTCCCCTTTTTTGTCAGCATGATTAATCATAAAATTCACAATCATATAATTCAAAAGGTTTTCTGGTTTAGTCCATACCTCTGGAAGAATAAACAACAGTTTTTCTATCTTACTTTTCAAGATATATATCTTTTCGAGCTATTGAGTAGTTTTTATTTTCTCCTTCATGCTTTCCTGCATTCTCTAAATGTTCGCTGGTTAATCTCTTGATCCATACCAAGTCAGTCACCTGATAAAAATCAGAAAATGTAAAGGAAAGCCTGAAAGAAGTTTAAGTCTTCAAATATGATTAGACCCTCTTTAATTCACATGGTTGGGTAATATGATGTCTAAAGAATATCATTCAAAGTGCTAAATGGTCAGGGTGAGGGATAAATCCCAGGTAACAAGATATAAAAACAAAAAGAATAATTTTTAAGCACATCCTTCTAATTCAAAGACAATATGTCCCGGGGCTTCCCTGGTGTTCCAGTGGTTAAGAAACTACCTTCCAACGAAGGGGATAAGGGTTCGATCTCTGGTGGGGGAACTAAGATCCCACATGCCATCCCACATGCCGCAGGGCAAGTAAGCTTGCGTGCTGCAATTTCTGAGCCCACTCTGGAGCCCACACACCACAACTAGAGAGCCCGCCCGCTGCAACTACAGATGAGCCCACGCTCCACAGCAAAGAGCCTGCACAGGGCAGCTAAGAACCGACGCAGCCAAAAATAAATAAACAAATTTTTTTTAAAAAAGGAATTGTTGATAATTTTGAAAAAAAGACAAAAGGTCCTACTAAGGGAGGATGAGGGTAAGGAAATTAATTCCTAGTTATTACAGTGACCTTACAAGACCAGCGTTTGATACCTATCAGCAGCCTCTGTTTGTGGAGGCTCTTAACGTTTTCATGCAGTCTCTTGGGATCAGCCTCTCTACCCTCTTTTTCGCCACACCTAGACCTTTGGTGATCACCTGCTGGAAAGCATTTCATCCTGGCATCACTCTCCCAGGCCCCTGCCCCAGACCCATCTACAATGCAAACCTTGACTCTGGGCCTGAGCCATCTCCCCAAGTGTCCGAATGGACAGAAGCTCTGGGTCCTGGGCTTCCTCTAGCACTTTAGGAGCTGACATTGTACTCCAGTGTCCTGAACTTTTTGATGAAAAGCTCTCTCTTCCAGATTGAGAGAATGAACCATAGATAATGAAAGACACCAAAAAAAGGAAACTCTGAGGGACCAGCCTGCTCAGAGATCAGTGACTTGGACAATGCTGCCACCCATCGGTCAAAAGTAAAAGTACAACTGGTCTTTTTACCGAATTTGGAGTAATTTAACGGAACATTTCACGTGGAATTGGAATGGGCAGTAGCTGAATTCTTATTACCATTACTACTGGTGCTTTGACAATAAGCCTTTTATATTCATAACACAATCATAATTACAGCGGGCATATGAGCAGGGGCTGCAGCAGAAATGGAGATTTGGGGAATTGGAGTAGGAAAACTGTTCAGATCCTGAAGAGAGAGTGAAGGGCAAAAAAGGTGGGGCAACGCGCCCTGATGAGAAAAATAGCTGGAGAAACTGGAAGATAACGGCCCCGGTAGACTGAGCGCCTCCCGTACACCACAAACCGACTGACCTCGGTAACTTCACAGGACGAATCTAATTTAATCCCCACTAAAACTCTACCAGACTGGTACTTCTGTGCCCGTGACTAGAGTGGGAAGGGCCAAAGAAGCGACAGATTTGTGTAAGCTCACAGCTCAGCCCCAAGAGGGCTGGTTTGTACTCAGGTCTATCTGTCCTGTTCCCAAAGTTCGTTCTCATGCTACCAGCCCAAAGCACCTGTTCTCACTTCTCAAATTTGTGTAGGGCAGATGTTGAGTCTATAAGATGGGTTTTTTGTTTTGATCACAATGTCCTGCTGGGGTGTCAGATAGAGGAAGCTGATGCTTTCTGTTTGAAGTTGAAATGTTGAACAGAAGGACACATACCCTGGGAAATCTGGCGCCATGGGTACTCTACATCCAGCAAGGACTCTTTTTTTTTTTTCTCTCTCTCTCTCTCTCCTGCCCCATTTCTCTCTCCCTTCTGAAATCCTCTGCTTAACTACAGATACAGTAACAGTTTAAAGCTGTGCTTCCAATTCAACAGCCACTAACTACAAGTGGATGTTGAGCACTTGAAATGTGACTGGTCCAAACTGGCATACACTGTACATGTAAAATACACACCAGATTTCTAAGACGTTGTACACAAATTAAAATATAAAATATCTCACTAATGATTTTATATTGATTACATAGTGACACGATACTATTTTGAATATATTAGGTTAAAGAATATTGTCAAGATTAATTTCACCCATTTCTTTTTACTTTTTAATGGGTCTACTAGAAAAAATTTAGTTACACATAAGGACAGCACTATATTTCTGTTGGAGAGCACTGTATTAAAGTCATGCAAACATGCTTTCATAAATAAAGGCATTTCATACATTAATTAGTACAAGATCATGGATATGAAATGAAATCAATTTCTTCCTTAGTTGATAGACAGAAAGCTGTCACCTGAGGTTCAATTAAGACAGCTGTAATTATAAAGCAGGAGTTTCACATTGTGAGGAAATTAATGAAGTCTGATTTTCTCTGGTTGCGTCTTACAGGTGACTGAATTGTTCACCAATCATCCCAAAGTTTTTATGCTGCAGATTACATTAATAATAGTGTGATTTATATACTAGAAGCATGTGGCCTATCAGGTTCAACAAAGAACTTCACATTCTTACATTAAAGAAAGTAGAACCATTGCTGCTCCACTCAGGGGTATGTTCCTAAGGATGTGGAATCTTCTCACCCCTATCTAGTTCAGTGCCTTTAAACTGGTGGAAATCTCATTGTAAGCCAGACTGTCACACCCTAAGATTAAGGCAATTCAGCCTCCAAGGCTCAATTCCAGGATAACCAGGGTTTCTTGGCAGGTTTTTCTTATCTCATCAAAAACAACCCTGGAAAAATGGCCTTGGAGAAATCTACAAGCCAATGAACTCCTAAAGATAGGCTATATTCAAAATTTCTAACCAGGGATTTAAAGAACAGGTTTAGTCAATGGCTCCCCAGGGTGACAAACCATTGGTCCAAACCACATGGAGTTACTTCCTCTGCAGGACCTTCAGAACAACAGTGAGCTGGGACTAGAACACAGCAGCAAGGTGAGCGCCAGCAGGAATGCTTCCTGCTTGCCCCAAAATTTTAAAGAGCCTCCTTTTGCCCTGGAGACAGACTCTCTGTCCATCATGATGCTGAGTTTCCAGACAGGAGGAGGGTGGACTAATTGATTTCTCAAGTTCACCTTTAAAACCAGACTCTGATCTTCAGCTCTCTGCAGAAAGGAACACACTCAGAAAATTATACTGAAGTAACAAATAGCCTTGGTCTGAGGTCTCCTAGGAACCCATTTGAACAGTGCACGACGCAAACTCAACAGATATATTCTGCCAGCTCTTCTCAATTTTCTCTGCTATGTGTGATATTTTCCATGGATGAGACCAGAGATGTTGGTTGTAAATGATAGTCAGATGTTTAAACAATTTCGTTGCTGAAACATGATAATTTCCAGAAGCCCCTTTTCTGTACACGGTATCTTTTGGTAAGACCCACCACAAGGAAAATGAGTTGTACAAGAAGAATGGCAGAAGATCTGGAAATTAACAAGGAAACTGGACCATAAAATACCTCAAACAAAACAAAAAATCATTAATAGGAAACAGGCCAGTTTTTAGGGGTCATGGAAAGAATACACCCTGGGTTCTCAGCACTGGCTACATTTCAAAGTCAGTAACCTCCAACTTGTCAGGGAGGATTGTGGTTAATGCTGCGAAAGACATGTGCTGAAAGGTTTCTAGTTGCCCTTAAATTCCTGAATTTCTAGTCAGAATATCATACCACACATGTGCAAAACAGAAAAGTCTGGTAAAATTTAAATGGGTCCTGCTCTAAGTAAACCCAGTATATAAAATCTTATCTTATAAAATCAATACATTAGAAGGTGGCCATTTATATTGAAAAAAGGACAACTTCAAAATATTTAAGTGAAATTTTCCTTATTCAGATATTAGGTTGAATCACATGAAATTGTCCCTACTTGACTGTTTTGACCAAATGAAATCAAAATCCTGGCAGTCCCATGTGGTTCAATACATACATTTCATTAACAACATAGGGGCTAGAAAAATTTAAAGAGAGAATTAGGAATGCCTACTAATTTCAAAGTGGCAGAAATAAAAATTCTTTTAATGCATCTCAAATAACAATGCAGTGTCAACAGGAAAATATTTTGTTCAACATTTTCAATTTTGATCTACATAATCTTTCAGTAGCACATTTATAGCCTGTTTTAATCCTAGTACCACAGGATGTCATCACTGATGACTAAGAATTTTGGTAATAATTTGATAATGACTAAAATAATAGTAATAAACTCCATATTTATTTTTTTCACATTTCAAAGTAGCTTTAATTGAAATAAGTCTATTAAGTCTTGCCCCACATCCTTGTGAAAATGTGACAGATGGAAGAGAAGGAGAAAAAAAAAAAAGGAAAGATGAACTAATTTTGATTATCAGAATTTATACATCCAAACGAGGATTGCTCCTTTTCAAAGGAGTCCCCATAGGAAGCTATATGTCTACTTCTAGGTGACATGACAACATTGCTCAGAATGTCTATGGAATTCCTCTTGGAACTGCCTTCTGAGCTATATAAGAAAACCAGTACATTACTTAAAAGTCAGATTTCTCCTTTTCCTTCTTTTTGCTTTTAAATTTCAAACTAGGATCAACCAGCTATTAACCTGCTATTTCACAAACTTAGATCCAAATGCTTTGGGGTTATTTGCTAAAATACGTACATAATCTATCCAAACTCATAGAACATACAACACCAAGAGTGAACCCTAAAGTAAACTGTGGACTTTGGGTGATGATGATGTGTCAGTGTAGGTTCATCAGTTGTAATAAATGTATCACTCTGGTGAAGGATGTTGATAATGGGGGAAGCTATGTGGGTGTGGGGTGAGGAGGTATATGGGAAATCTCTGCTCCTCAGTTTTGCTGTGAACCAAAAACTGCTCATTAAAAATAAATTCTTAATTTAAAAAAAGGGAAAATTTGCATACATACATAAAAATAAAATTAAAACTATTTTGGGAGAGGGAAATTTGTCTGCACTGAGGATATCCAAGAATGCCTGGTAGATGATACCACTTTCCCTCTTTGTCTGCTTATTTCTCCTCTTCTCCATTAGTTCCCTCCATCTCTAAGAAAAAGCAGTCTGCTTTCTTTAAACCAAGGTGATTAGGAATGAGATGGTGGGAAAATATCCCTAACAGTGGCCGACTCCTATCCCACTCTGAGTGACTTCAGAATGTTCCTTTACTCTTTCTTGCATCTGTTAACGTATCTGAAAATTTCAGAATGTGGCAGGGATTCGTGATGTAATCTCTCTATGTGAGAAGAAACACAAATGTCTAGCAAGCATATAAATAACAAGCAGGGAAAGTGTTTTTCTCATAGAAAATGTAGGGAAATGAGAAAAAGGCTGCCTGGCAAAGTTTTCACAGTTTACTTATTTTAAACAACTACATTGACCCATAAAATAAAAGTATTTCTTATGCCATGTCAAGGCAAGTGGATTTTTACTTTGAGGGTGACAAATAAAAATACTTTGGAGATAAAGAATAAAAATGACAGAAATGGGGCAATCGAGGCTACTCCATCTCTTCTGTCACTCTGGAAAGGCTTGCTGAAGAAATTGGGGTTAGTGTCCCCGGCATGACCGTGGGCTCAACGCTCAGCCAAACTGCAGACGCTGGCCCCGAGCTTCCGCGGTTGCTAAGGCAACAGACCTCCTCCGAGAAGCTGCCTCTGACCGAGCGGTCCCCCGCGGTCGCTTGCTTTTCGAACTAGTTTCCACTCCCTACAACGCGCGGAGAGACTGCCCAATGGGACCAGCCCTCTCTAACGATCCCTCGATTATCCACCAATCAGGTGCTGCTACATAAAGTCCGAAGCTGAATGGTCAGTTCCAAAGGTGGGCGGGGTTGAGGAAACAAGCCGAACGGAGATGAGTGCCGCTCTTCCCTCGCTTTGTGGAATGGATGTTAGTCACTAATGCCCAATGTTCTATTTAGGGCAGTGGCGGGACCCTCAGTCGGGGTTCCTGTGGGGCTAGGAAAGCAAGGTCAGAGGAACCCCAGGAAATGAGAGTCCCCTGGACGCGTGCTGGGATGTAGGAAGGACCTCCGCCGGGCCCGCCCCCATCCGAGATTATACACTGTTAGGTCCTGACAGTACCCTCTGCCGGCATCTGATAAACCCACCGGAGAAGGTGACTGGATCACCAACCGCAGGCTTTGTTCCCTAAGATAGGAAAACAAAACATTATTATTATTATTATTATTATTATTATTATTATTATTATTATTATTATTATTATTATTATTAATTATTATTATTATTACCTTACTCCCTCTGGGAGGGGACAGTAGCAGCAGGTCATATGAAAGTCTGTAATTGAGAGTAAGCTCACGGAAGATTTGGGCGTGTAGGGAAAGTAAGGTTCTGAGTTGAAGAAGAAAATGTTTTATTTTGTTTTTCAGAGGAAGAGAATACTGTCAGCAAAAAAGTGAATGCAGTGAGGTGACTGGTATTGTGCCAGCCCCATTCTACAGACCAGCGAGGCCTCCTAGCCAGGCCGAGGGTTTCAGGAAGAAAGGAAGACAAAGATGATGGAAGATAACAAAGAAAAAAAAAGGGAAATATTTGAAAAGAAGAAGAAAGGGAACAGCTAAGCCAGTGGGAAACAATAGAAGAAAATGAAAATTCTCAAAGCTTCTGTCCTGCGGTAGAATGACTTTATCTTCCTGCCCACCGTCAGGATATATGAACAAAAGCCGCTGAACTTGTGGAAAAAATTGAGGCTGATTTAAATTCGCCCTGCCCCTGAAAATCCAGGATGTATGTTTGTCCATCCTAGGGTTGATTCAACTCATAGGCCGGGAGGCCTGCCCCAGTGGAGGAAGGATACAGAATGGCTAAATGTCTGGAGAAGAATTCTCATCTATGAGCACTCAGAGCGGGTAAGGTACTGTCCTCAGGAAGTTTCAGAATATGGTCAGTCCTTTATCAGAATTATTTTAGATTCACTTCTGGTTTTTCATCAAATGCACATAAAACATGGAATTGTGCTTCTCTTGAAGCTGTGCTGACCTTGTCCTTTGTCTCAAAGCATGCCTGTTCTGAGAGGAATAATAATGATGATTTTTAAAAAGCCCTACGTACATGGCATCTTTGTACTTTTCAAATCATTGTCTTACCCCATTCCCTCTTCTTCTGACAGTGTGCCTGATTCAGTCACCCCTGTTCTCACAATGGCTCACAGAAGTCACTTCCTACAGCTCACATCATTACACTGTTTTTTCTTTTTCAAACTTGTTTCTGATTTCCAGAGAGGCTGTTGTAATTCTTAACTTACTATATAGAGAGTTCCTTTTCCAGGAACATTATTAATGCAAGGAAAGGTCTCTCTTTTCCATCATGGATATATATCAGTGCTTCTTACCTTGGGCTTTGATGGTCTTCTCACTCTGTATTATAAAACCAGCTTTACTGTAATTAATTTCCACTCCCTTGAGCAGCTCTGCTCAGTCAGTTCTCCATTTGCCCCTCAAGAGTTTCTCTTGTTTCATCTTTGCATTTTAAGAGCTGGGATCTATCCTTATTTGGAGTCTAGTATCGTGTTCCTCACAGAGCTCTGAAATTGTATAGCAGAGTGAAGGGTGTTGGCTCTCTTTAATTTTCGAACAACTTAAGTGGCAGTTGTTTAGCTTCTACTGTTTCCTGTCTCTTCCTTTTCCCTTTCCATACAGCAGATCCACCTTACTGATGTTTTAAGTCATTCTATCCGCTAGTATTTAGATGAATTGTATAAAAGGCTTTCAAAAACTTCTAGATCTTAGACCTATCGGCCTGAAGGTTTCAGTATTCACTCCCCCGCCCCCATATGGGCAGATGGTGTGTGTTGTTCTTCAATTTCACCTTCTATCCACCTTAGCATGGCCCTCTGCATGCTAAGCCTTAGGAAGGAAAGAATTGAATAGGAATCACCTCCCCCAACTCCTGCTCTTGCATCGTTTTTTTAAATGTCATATATTTGGGACATTCCCATTTATTCCTGAATCAGCATAGTCTGAGTGTTTGGAAAAGAGGTATTAGGAGGAGAAGAAAAAGATGAGTGAAAAAACTGAAGTGAAAGGTTTCTCTCAAGAGCACCTGCTCAGGGGAAATAGCTCTGGAGGACAGACTACTCTAGAAGTAGTAGGATACACAGAGGAAGAACGGGAGTTCACAGGCAGATCTGAAGTCAACGTTCTAAATGGAATGTAGGTATGAGGGAGATTGTGCAAACTGGGGGTCACAAGAACAAATGTCTGGGTTCACATCCCAGCTCTGGCACCTACTATCTGGGTGACCCTAGATAAGTCACTCAGCCTCAGTCTCCTTATCTGTAAAATGGAGATAGAATGGTACCAACTTCATAGGGTTGTTGTGAAGAATTAAGTGGGTTAGGGACTTCCCTGGTGGTCAAGCAGTTAAGACTCTGTGCTCCCATTGCAGGGGACCCGGGTTCTATCCCTGGTCAGGGAACTAGATCTCTCATGCAGCAACTAAAGGATCCCACATGCTGCTACAAAAGATCCCGCACACTCAACGAAGACCCTGTGTGCCGCAACTAAGACGCGGTGCAGCCAAATAAATAAATAAATATTTTTTAAAAAGAAGAATTAAGTGGGTTAATTATACAAATTGCTTGGAATAGGACCTGGCCTTTGGAAGTGCTAAATAGGTATTAACTATTGTTATTATAAAGCCATAATCTCAAACCCACAGCAGTTTGCCACTATGTGAGTATCTCTGACAGAATCAATCTTTGGGTAAGGCGAATGGGGCATAGTTTCTCATACTTGCTTGTTCCTTTCTTGCTATAGGCCATACTTGGTGTCTAGGATATTAATTAAGCAAACAAGCTTTTGCTTAAAATTCAGTAAAAGCATCAGAATCTGTTTTCATTTCTACTACAGTACTAGGATGAAAATGAACCCTCATGCATTGATGGTGGAATTTCCCAACAGTAGTTCCACTGTGACCGTGTTAGTAGCAGCAGCAGCAGAGAGGGAAATACGTGAGAACCTCTTCTATTCCCCATCCCTCTCCCCCATAGCTCTCAGAATCCCACAATTAGATCCTTCATTGCTACAAAGGGAGGCAAAGAAATCAGTGCCCTGAGATCCACCACTGAAATTAAGCATTGCTTGTGGGCATGACTCAGGTGACTTTGACATTCAAACGTAGGCAGGGATAACGGGAAATGGAAAGGGAGTGAGAGAAGGTGAAGTGTTTGGTGGGAACTGATAAGGTGGCCACAAGGGGGCACAGGATGACAACCAGAGTGCTCCCTTTCTCCCAAGTGACTGCGTCTTCAATGAGGGCTCTGTTTCTGCTGCCCTGATTCTCTTACATCTTAATACCCTGAAACACTCTCTGCATTTTCTTTCTCTTCCACATTCCACAGTCTGTGGTCCTTTCTTCTTTGAAAAGTTCTCCTCAATTCTCACTGTTACACTGAACATGGATTCCCTTCTCTCTCAGTTGACCCTGATGGCTGGTCCTGTACTCAGCAACTCCCCACTTCTGGAACGCGGGCTCCTCCAGTATATCTCTAAGTCATTTTCTTTTTTTAAATTGAGGTATAGTTGATTTACAATGCTGTGTTAGTTAGTTTCAGGTGTACAGCACAGTGATTCAGTTATATATATATATATATATATATATATATATATATGTTCTTTTTCAGATTCTTTTCCCTTATAGGTTATTACAGAATATTGAGTAGAGTTCCCTGTGCTGTACAGTAGGTCCTTGTTGATTACTTTATATATAATAGTGCATATATGTTAATACCAACCTCCTAATTTATCCCTCCCTGCCTCCTTTCCCCTTTGGTAACTATAAGTTTGTTTTCCATGTTTGTGAGTCTCTTTCTGTTTTGTAAATAAGTTCATTTTTTTTTAGATTCCACATATAAGCGATATCATATGATATTTGTCTTTCTCTGTCTGGCTTACTTCACTTAGAATGATAAACTCTAGGTCCATACATGTTGCTGCAAATGGCGTTATTTTATTCTTTTTTTATGACTGAGTAATATTCCATTATATGTATATACATACCATATCTTCTTTATCAGTTCATCTGTTGATGAACATCTAGGTTGCTTCCATGTCATGGCTATTGTAAATAGTGCTGCTATGAACACTGGGGTGCATGTATCTTTTCAAATTATTGTTCTGTCTGCATATATGCCCAGGAGTGGGATTGCAGGGTCGTATGGTAGCTCTATTTTTAGTTTTTTAAGGAACTTCCATACTGTTCTCCATAGTGGCTGCACAAATTTATATTCCCACCAACAGTGTAGGAGGGCTCCTTTTTCTCCGCACCCTCTCCAGCATTATTATGTGTAGACTTTTTGATGATGGCCATTCTGACCAGTGTGAAGTAATACCTCATTGCAGTTTTGATTTGCATTTCTCTAATAATTAACAATTTTGAGCATCTTTTCATGTGCCTGTTGGCCATCTGTATGTCTTCTTTGGGGAAATGTCTATTTAGATCTTCTGCCTATTTTTTGATTAGGTTATTTGTTTTTGTGATATTGAGCTGCATGAGCTATTTGTATATTTTGGAAATTAATCCTTTGTCAGTTGCATCATTTGCAAATATTTTCTCCCATTCTGTAGGTTGTCTTTTCATTTTGCTTATGGTTTCCTTTGCTGTGCAAAAGCTTTTAAGTTTAATTGGGTCTCATTTGTTTTGTTTTTGTTTTTATTTCCATTACTCTAGGAGACGGATCCAAAAAGATCTTGCTGTAATTTATGTCAAAGAGTGTTCTGCCTATGATTTCCTCTAGGAGTTTTATAATATCCAGTCTTATGTTTAGGTCTTTAATCCGTTTTGAATTTATTTTTGTATATGGTGTTAGAGAATGTTCTAATTTCATTCTTTTGCATGTAGCTGTCCAGTTTTCCCAGCACCATTATGTATTTTTGCCTCCTTTGTCATAGATTAATTGACCATAGGCATGTGGGTTTATTTCTGAGCTTCCTATCCTGTTCCATTGATCTATATCTCTGTTTTGTACCAGTACCATACTGTTTTGATCACTGTAGCTTTGTAGTATAGTCTGAAGTCAGGGAGCCTGATTCCTCCCGCTCCATTTTTCTTTCTCAGGATTGCTTTGGCTATTTTTGGTCTTTTGTGTTTCCATACAATTTAAAAAATTTTTTGCTCTAGTTATGTGAAAAATGCCATTGTTAATTTGATAGGGATTGCATTGGATCTATAGATTGCCTTGGGTAGATAGTCATTTTACAATATTGAGTTTTCCAATCCAAGAACATGGTATATCTATCTTTCCATCTGTTTGTGTGGCCTTCAATTTCTTTCACCAACAACTTACAGTTTTTAGAGTACAGGTCTTTTGTCTCCTTAGGGAGGTTTATTCCTAGGTATTTTATTCTTTTTGATGCGATGGTAAATGGGATTGTTTCCTTAATTTCTCTTTCTGATCTTTTGTTGTTAGTGTATAGAAATGTAAATGTATATTAATTTTGTATCCTACAATTTTACCAAATTCATTGATGAGCTCTAGTTGTTTTCTGGCAGTGTCTTTAGGATTTTCTACATACAGTATCATCTAAGTCATATTTTCAGTGGAATCTGAGCAAGGCACATGGCAGGGCTCCAGTGAGTTTAGCATCCCACCAGTCAAACTGGGGTCCATCAGGGCTGAGTAATGAAAGACTATTGGCTGACCTTATATTACCTTCCAATTTTTCCTGAGCAGTGTCTATCTGAGTTCTTTAGATGATATGATCTACTGAGGACATAGATTGGGGCATTAAAATTTGGAGAGCACCACATCACTGGATTTGGGTTAAAGTCATTACCCAAAGACAAGTGGCCTAAGAATCAGGAAACCTGGTTCTAGTCCCAGCCCTGGCACTTATCCTGTGTCATTAGGCCAGTTACTTCATTTTTCTGAGTGGCCTTCATTTTTCTCCTTATCTATAAAATGAGGGTAATAACCACCTTTTAAGATTTATAACATCTTACTCAGTAAGTGTTAGTTCTCCCTTTTCCCCTCACATGCAAAATGAAAGACTGGAGTCGATCTTTGAGCCCCTTCCAATGTAAATATTCTGTGTTCTATGTCTTGTTATCATGATGACTGACAAATTAATGGAAGACTAGTAGCAGGTGAATTGTAAAGTATCTCCTGATATGAGGGAAACAGGAGCCATCAAAAACTAAAATAAGGTTGCTTCATGCTTCTCTGAGCATTCTCCACCTCTCCTTCTCCAAACCTTTCCAAGTCTTTGAAGAGGTATGACAGTGGCCTGTCCCTCAACCAAGAGCCACGTATGAACAGGGAGTGGCCGCAGCCTCTGATGGCACCACTCTAGAGTGGGAAGGCTCAGAGACTTCCCAAAGCACTGAGTCCCAGCCGAGAGGCTCACAGTGTGATGCTTCCCTCAGGAGTGGCTTCCTTTCTCCACTCCTGTTACACCCTCTCAGCCCCAGAGATACTGCAGATGCCAGCATCAAGGATGCTCTGGGTAGAAGCTAGTGATTACACAAGCATCAGCTCTTCTACAAACCCTGCTGCCTGAGCCCAATGCTCCCAACCTGGAAGACATGCTGCACAGTATCTCTGGAAGCTGACTGCAGTCATTCCCCTCATTCGCCCTATAATCAGCCTCCACACATCCCTGGATCCTAGAGGTCTCCTGGATGGAATTTGGTCTCTAGAGCAGCTGTGGAAAGATCATATAATAGCTGTGAAGAAATAGAATTGCTTTCTGACTTTAACCTATTCTCCCTCTGGTACTGGCCTTAAACAGAGAGCTAGGTTAAGAAAACAAATCCCATGACTCAAGTTAATGTCTCCAGGGCCTAGAAGCTCTTTCTCTCAGGGTTGACAACTAAGTTGATATTTTCAGGACTCAACATTAAGGAGCATGGGTTCTCCATATTGGGCGAGTGTTATGGGCTGAACTGTGTCCTCCCAAAATTCACATGTTAAAGTCCTAAACCCCAGTACCTTAGAATGTGACTGTATTTGGAGATAGGACCTTTAAAGAGGTAGTTAAGGTAAAATGAGGTCATATCCTAAACCCCAGTACCTTAGAATGTGACTGTATTTGGAGATAGGACCTTTAAAGAGGTAGTTAAGGTAAAATGAGGTCATATCCTAAACCCCAGTGAAATATAGACCCTGCTTCTGAAAAACAAATTAAGAACTGAAATTGTAGTGCGGTTTTAACCTTCTTAGGACCATATTCTTACTTTACAAGCTTAGCAACTGGCTCACTGATTCCTGCCATGCCTCCAGAGATAAATTGGTGAATCTAATAAACTTGTTTCTATAATATAAATAGCATAAATTAACTCTTTATGCTTTCCGGATTTTTCTGTTCACTTCATATTGTCATTAAAACTCTTCATCACCCCCCCCCCCCCACAAAAAAGAGTACCTCCAATATATCTATTCACTCCATCAGGGTCAGTCCTCCCACCCTCATCTAAATGTCCATAGCCTGAAAAGACCACTGATCTCAGCAATTTGACCCAATTCTCCAAGGCTTCCAAAGGAGGGCATGTCTCCACCTAGTAAGACCCAGCTAGACCCACCAACTCCAGCCCCTCAGGATTCACTTTCCTTGGGCATCTCTCACAAGTCAACACTGCCACCCCACACCGGCCTCATCAGCGCACAGTTCTTCATTCCCACCCTGACCCAACAGTTCTCTCTTGATTTGCTACAGATTAGTTGTCACATTTCACAGGGATAATAAAAGGAAAGCAAAAGTAGATCAATGGTTGCCTAGGGCCAGGAGTGTGGCGGGGGATGGACCCATCTCGTGCAAAGGAGCGCAGGGGAATTTTTTGGATTATGGAAATGTTCTATACCTTCATTGAGTGGTGGTTACACAAGTGTATGCATTTGTCAAAATTTATGGAGATGCATGCTTTGAATGGGGGAATTTTGATTCATATAAGTTATATATCAACAAAGCTGATTATTTTATTTTTTAAATATTTATTTATTATTTATTTATTTTGGCTGTGCTGGGTCTTAGTTGCGGCTCACGGGATCTTCGTTGTGGCATGTGGGCTCTTAGTTGCAGCATGCAGACTCTTAGTTGCAGCATGCATGTGGGATCTAGTTCCCCAACCAGGGATCGAACCTGGGCCCCCTGCATTGGGAGCGTGGAGTCTTAACCACTGGGCCACCAGGAAAGTCCGAATAAAGCTGATTATTTTTAAAGAGGGGTAGTAATCAAATCAGCCATGGAGCGTGCATGCCATTAATCTGATCTATTGGATGTGGCCTTCTATCCAAAGCCTTCAGTATTATCCCACCTCTGAGAGGAGGCAACCTGGGCAGTCTCCCCTGTTTCCCAACATGGCACCCCACAGACTCTGCCTTGGCTGTCTTCCCTACATCTGGGTGGATGGGGACAGATTTTTCACAAAAACATATAAACACATTCTACTCCACTCTCCTAAATTATTTGTATGACATAATGCATGCTAGAGAATAGGCACTCAGTTATATGTTGAATGAAAGAATCAGTGGTACCAAGTTAGAGCAGATGTGTGAGAAGCACCCAAAAAATACATGAGATTGATTGATTGATTGATTGATTTTCAATATATCAGTTTAAATGATTTCATCCATAATTGCTCATTTCCTTTCAGCTGTTTCAACTAGAAGTAGAACTTATTCTATAAAATTACAGGATTAAAAAGTATTGTAATAGATACTGGGTACCAAATTTTTAAGTACTAACTTAGATATATGTAGGGGTCGAACTGGTCCTAAAAATAAAAATGTTGGGAAAGGAAAAAGGGATTGAATTGTTTAGTTATGGTTTAAAGCTCAATCTTAGAAAAAATTCTGAATATCTGAGAATTTTCACCTTGATATAGTGGATATTGATTTATTGCTTTTTTGTTTGGCAATCAAGGTGCAGTGCATCACGCTCCAAGGTGGGGATGCAAAGATGAATAGGGCATAGTCCGCATCATAAAGGCACATAAACCAGAAAAAACAATATGTGACCAACTAAAGATTGAATCATTATTCGCTTCCAAAATAATAACTGAATTGTAACCTGTAATATTCATGGTATTGCATTTTTTTGTAATTTATTTATTTTGTTTATTTTATTTTTGACTGCATTGGGTCTTCGTTGCTGCATGCGGGCTTTTCTCTAGTTATGGCGAGCAGGGGCTACTCTTCCTTGTGGTGTGCGGGCTTCTCATTGCAGTGGCTTCTCTTGTTACGGAGCATGGGCTCTAGGCGCATGGGCTTCAGTAGTTGCGGCTCGCGGGCTCTAGAGCACAGGCTCAGTAGTTGTGGAGCACGGGCTTAGTTGCTCCGTGGCATGTGGGATCTTCCCGGACCAGGGCTCGAACTCATGTCCCCTGCATTGGAAGGCGGATTCTTAACCACTGCACACCAGGGAAGTCCAACCAATGACATTTTTATTGCAGTCTTCTTTGTATCATTATCTGGTAATAGGTGCTACAAAAATTCTGTTGTTAACATTTTATTTTGTAAATTAACTTTGCTATATGTATTTCTAAAACATATTTCCACACCACTCATTGTTTTCACCACTAGTTTAAATATGTAGCTCATAATAAAAGATAAAAGTACTATCATATTTCCATGGCCAAATGCCATCCCCAAATCACTCCACTAAATAGATACTTTGTAATTTCAAAAGGGATGCACTTTTATCTGACTTTTTCAAGACTGACTTCATCAAATGATATACTCTAAATAAATTGCATATGATTAAAATACAGTTGTAATAATATTCACCATGGAGGATATTCACAAAATCATTGAAACTCAGTTTTTCAAAGTTTTTCACGCTTTGAGTGATATGTCCCTATGTGCCGATTTCACCTAAAACCAATTGAATTCACTAACTCATATCTAAAAATAAACATAGGTGATTTATTACTACTTAATCAAAAAAACCCAAAAAATACAAAACAGGAAAAAATTGAATAGAAAATTTAACCCATCTCATGTAATAAAGGAAGTATTATTTTACAAAAACTTATTTCATATATGTATATATGTGTGTCAGTTTGCATGAACATATGTATTAGGTTGCAGTGTAAAAGCTATTTCTCACTGTGAGAAAGTGATCAAAAAAGATTGGAAAACAAATGCCAAGTTGTTTTCAATAGATTGTCCTTCTGTAGTCTTGATTACTTGTGATTGCTAAATTGAGATCAGGAGCAGGGGAGCAGGTAAGAGAACCAGATTGCCTTCAGAGCGGTGTGGACCTGCAGGGCTGCAGACCGTCTATCTTGGGAAATAGCCAGTCATGGTCTACATGAAAATTCTCAGTGATGAAACCTACTTTAGGAGCTGCGCTGGGTGAGAAGAGCTCACAGTACGAAAGTCTGCTCTCAGAGGAGTCCCGTGGACCTGCAATGTCCATGTGAAAACTGCGTGAGCTTCTTTCTCATCTGGTTGGTTTTCACCCCAGGACATGTGTGTGCTTGCAGACACTGGTTTCCCCTGATAATCCTGCAGAGCACCTGACTCTGCCTCTGACTCCGTGTCTTTTATTTCAGCTCCTCTCTTATGCGATACCACCTCTCCTTTTGAGGTCACCCAACGGACATTTAAAAAAATGTTTTTGGTAATTCTTTGTTGTATTTTTAAGTAAATTTATATTTGTGGGTAAGTAATGGAGGTGTTGAATTCAAGTTCACAAAGTAACACCTCTCCTTTTCCTGTCCTCCTGCCACCACTTTCCTCCCCAGAGGCAGTAAATGTTACTAGATTTTTTTGCTGAGTAACAACCACTCGCACATTTAAAGCTGGGCTGGGAAGGAGGTTCCTGGAAACTGGTTTTGCAACCTTTGGGCTTCTACCACCTGAGGGGTGAAAAAGTTGGGAGAGAGAGTTGGAGATTCATAGATTAGGAGAGAGCTGCTAGGGTCCCACACCTGCACTCCTAAACTGTTAGCCTGTTGGAGCAGTGTTGGTCCACCTCTGGCCCTATGACAGCACCCCCTTCTTCTGATCCTTCCATACCTCTGGGAATGAATCACCATGGCCTTATCATGGACATTCCAGTGCCTAGAAAGGAGGTGTGCCCTGGGAGCTCCCCTTGTGCACCCCTCTCGGTGCCCCTCCTGCTTTCAACTTAGGATCTCACACAACATTCACTCCTCTGAGGAACAGCAGCTTGGTGTGATCAGTTATCTGCCCATTAGGCTGCTTTCTCAAAACAATCCACCTCCCTCCTTTCCACAGGTGTTTCCATGAGATTGATGGCCAGTCCAGTATCACTAGGATCACCTGGGGTTCTGCTTCCTGACACACCTCACACCCATGGGCATGATGAGATCACTACCCAGGCTCTGACCACCATGAGGGACTGTGTATGTCCAAAATGGATCTTAAAGCCAAGCGCAGAGCCTTGGGGACAGAGGTTAGAAAAATAGCTGTGGTCCAAAGCCTGAGCGAGTAGCTGCTGTGGAAGGAGGCTCACTGATGAAGCAAGGGCAGGAGAGAGAAGCAGGAGCCAGAGCAGACCCCAGAGCCATGGAACACCCAGCAGAGCATCCGGGAGGCAGAAGGGTCTGCAAGCTGACCATAGCTGAATTTCCAGGAATGCCCCAGGACCAGCAGGGCTAATCCTTGGGGGGGAAGGTCATGGAAAGCCAGGATTCATGAAGCGGCAGGACAGCAAAGGGCCCAAGGAGTCCCAGCCAAGGGTGTGGGAAGCGGAGATAGAGCTACTTGCTGAGAACTGCATGTGCAGTGGAGAAAAATCTCCCTGCTACTGGGAGAGAATTGTTTGTCACTGGGTGTACTGAAGCTTCAACGTTGGCGCCCCTGATGCTCATACAGTGGTAGAAGGCTTAATAAGCGTTCGTAACATCCTAGGATTCCCATGCATGATCCCAGTAGATTTGACTTCTAGCAGAGACAACGGAGTATCTGGGTAAGTGTTTTCAATCCTAATATCATCCTAACACATCTGAGCGGATGGAAGAGTTCTCTGAGACTGTGAAGGATGTAACCTGAGCCTGTGTGTGGGATTATCACAGCAATGGGGATAAAAAAGCCAGTCACCTTGACCTACAAAGTGGACCAGTCCAGCACACTCACCAAAGACATGCAGGGAAGCTTGGGTGGACTCTGTCTTTCAACAAAGATATAACTCAGTCACATAGACACACCATCTACGAGGAAAGGTGGGAAATGTAGTCTAATGGAGAGTTATGGACTGAATGTTTGTGTTCCCCACAAAATCTATATGTTCAAACCCTAACCGCCAATGCAATAATATTTAGAGGTAGGGCTTTAAGAAGGTAAGGGGAGAGGGAAGGGGGAAAGGACAAATTAGGGATATGGGGTTAACGGAAACAAACTATTATATATAAAATATATAAACAACAAGGATACACTGTATAGCACAGGAAATTGTACTCATTATCTTGTAATAACCTATAATGGAATATAATTAGCAAAGATAATCACTATGCTGTATACCTGAAATTAACACAATATTGTAAATCAACTATACGTTAATTTAAAAAAAAAAGAATAACCACTGTAGTCACTAGGTACCCTACTATTTGGAATAAAATAAGACTTTGCCCCCAAGATATTGGCCCTAATATCTATTAGTTGCCTAGCTTGCAATTTCATGTGTGTACAGAGCATTTCTTCCTAATCAAGAATCCACCAAAGCATTATACCTCTGTACCCGTGGCACTTATAGCCCATTAACCTCTGTGCGAGATAGCCGCGTATTAATCCTTTTTCCTTCACCCACAGAACCCCGCTCATGTATGCTCGAAGTGCCCGTGTTCTTTGTGCCTGTGTATCTATGTATGGCTTTGACGTTTTGGTTAAGGAAAAAAATATTTTTGCTTACTAAAACCTAGGCAGTGATCAAAATTTAAAACAGTTTTTAGACTGGAGAAAAAATTAGACATCAGTGAAACAAAATGGAGAATCCAAAACTAGACCCAAATACATATGGCATTTTATTTCATGGTAAAGCTGCCATTTCAAACAAGTCAGAAAATCATGGGTCTACAGAAAGATTGTTAGTGGCAGGAAGCTAGATTCCTGCCAATTCCCATATTTTGATACCGCAAAGATTTCAACCTAAATTATCAAAGATTTAATATGTATCAGGGAGTTGAACATAAAATAAGCCATAAAATTTCAAAGAGAAAGCATGAGTGAAGATGGGAAAGTCCTTTCTAAGAAGGATATAAAACCTAGAGGCCATAAAATTTTTAAATTGGTAAATTTCAATACACAAATTTTTTTCTCTATGGAATAAAACTAGTGTAAACAAAGTCCAAAGATCAGTGTCAAATGAAAAATAAATATTTACAACACATATTGCAGCAAAGGACTTATTTCCTTAATTTATAAAAACCTTATAACAGTTAATAAGAAAAAATGACAATCTGATATGGCAATGGGCAAAAGATAAGAACTGGCAATTTTCAAATAAAGTTTCAGCCATTAAATACAAATGAATAAATAATAAAACTTACTAATTATTAGATAAATGCAAATCAAAATAAAAATGAAATACCTGTGGGGTTGACAAACATTTAAAATTCAATGCGAAGAAAACCATAATTCGAAAGGATGCATGCACCCTGATGTTCATTGCAGCACCATTTACAATAGCCAGGACATGGAAGCAACCTAAAGGTCCATCGACAGAGAAATGGATAAAGAAGAAGCGGTACATATATACAATGGAATATTACTCAGCCATCAAAAGGAACAAAATAATGCCATTTTCAGCGACATGGATGGACCCAGAGATTGTCAGCCAGAGTGAAGTAAGTCAGAAAGAGAAAGACAAATAGTGTATAATATCGCTTATATGTGGAATCTGGAAAAATGGTTCAGACGTACTTATCTGCAAAGCAGAAATAGAATCACAGATGTAGAAAACAAATGGTTATGTAGAAAACTTATGGTTACCAAGGGGGGAATGGGGAGAGAATGAATTGGGAGATTGGGATTGACATATATATACTACTATATATAAAATAGATAACTAATGAGAACCTACTGTATAGCACAGGGAACTCTACTCAGTGCTCTGTGGTGACCTAAAAGGGAAGGAAATCTAAAAAAGAGTGGGTATGTGTATATGTATAACTGATTCACTTTGCTGTACAGCAGAAATTAACACAACATTGTAAAGCAACTATACTCCAATAAAAATTAATTTAAAAAAAGACTCATAGCAGAACAATAGGAGGGACAAAGGACAAAAGGTAAGATCAGTGGGAAAAATGAAAGGAATGGAAATAATTCAGCCTGAAGAGAAAAATGGAATCCAACAATTTTAGAGTGGGATTGACTAGAGAGATCTAGAGAAATGAAATCTTCCTCTTAATCACATCCGCCCCCAGTGCTAGTTCCGATTACACAGTGGTACAGTGGAGCTGGCTTGTACTAGTTTTGAGAAAAATAATTTAAAAAATAAAGTTCAATGATAGCCATTGTTGTTGAAATGTAGAGATACGCTCAGGTTACTGCTGTGGGAATATAAACTGATGGACTCTTGGGGAGGAAAATTTGGCTGTAGCTATCAATATTCACAGTACTTTGACTTAGCATTTCTACTAATAAGGAGATATACTACGGATATAGTTACAGCAACTTATGAAGATAGACTATGAGGTTGGGTTCCTTACAGTGTTTGTAACAGCAAAAAAATTTTAAAGGAGGGAGAGGAAGAGCAACAAATAAATTGACCTTCATCAGGACACTTGTAAAAAATAATTTAATCGTCTGACAGCACCAAGTATTAACAAGGTTTCTGAGAAATGTTAAGTGTCTTCTGCTCAGGGGTGTGGGGAGGGATGAGTGCTAACATTTAGACACAGTTTGGCACTTCTGGTGAAACTGACATGACCTAGAAATTCCAGTCCTAGAAATATATCTTTAAAAATTGATGCACACGAGAATCAAGATACATCTATAAATATGTTCATAAAAGCATTTTCTACAATAGGCACAAACTGGAAACAATCCATATGTCCACTGACATTAGAATTGATTTTTTTCACTGAGATTTAGTTATATAGTGAAATACTATTATAGAGTAATAAAATGAATGAACTCAGCTACCTACCATGATATGGATGAATCTCATAAATGTAATGTAGGAAAAAAAGCAAGAAACAAAATTCATAAAGTATGGTTCCATCTAAATAAAGTTTCAAAACAGAAATATAAACTATCCTATTAAGAAATGCAACCCTAGTAGTAAAATTTTTTAAATGCAAGGAAATTATTATCACGAAAGTCACGATAGAGTGACATCTAGTAGGTAGAAATAATGCTGTAATTGAGTAGGAGTCCACTGGGGGTCTTTAGGTGGTAACAGTGCTCTATTTCTTGACCTGAGTAGTATCTAAATAGTGTGTTTGCATGCATGCAAGTGTACACATTATATATGTTATATACCACAATAAAATAAGGACAAAAGAAATTCTAAATCTATTGGGACATCCTTAGATGACTACAATGCCATCATCAAAGAAAAGAATGAGATAGCTCTTGTTTCCTTTAGATTTTTTTGGAAGTATAGTTGATTCACAATATTCCAGGTGTACAGCAAAGTGATTCAAATATATATATATATATATATATATATATATATATATATATATATATACATATATATATATATACATATATATATACACACACACATTTCTTTTCCATTATGATTTATTACAGGATATTGAATATAGTTCCCTGTACTATACAGTAGAACCTTGTTGTTTATCTATTTTATATATACAAGTTTGTATCTGCTAATCCCAAATTCCCACTTTAACCCTCCTCAACTCCATTTCCCCTATGGTAACCGTAAGTCTGTTTTCTATGTCTGTGAGTCTATTTCTGTTTTGTAAATAAATTCATTTGTATCATATTTTAGATTCCACACATAAGTAATATCATATGGAAATGTCTTTGTCTGAATTACTTCACTTAGAATAATAATCTCTAGGTCTATCCATGTTGCTGCAAATGACAATATTTCACTTTTTTATGGCTGAGTAGTATTCCATTGTATATATGTATATATACCACATCTTCTTTATCCATTCATCTGTCAATGGACATTTAGGTTACTTCCATGTCTTGGCTATTGCAAATAGTTCTGCAATAAACATTGAGATGCATGTATCTCTTTGAATTATAGTTTTCTCCAAGTATATGCCCAGGAGTGGGATTACCGGTATCATATGGTAACTCTATTTTTACTTTTTGAAGGAATCTCCATACTCTTCTCCATAGTGGCTGCACAAATTTACAATTCCCACCAACAGTATAGGAGGATTTCCTTTCTCCACACCCTCTCCAGCATTTATAATTTGTAGATTTTTGATGATGGATATTCTGACCAGTGTGAGGTGATACCTCATTGTAGTTTTGATTTGCATTTCTCTAATAATTAGTAATGTTGAGCATCTTTTCATGTTGCTGTTGGCCAAATGGACATCTTCTTTGGAGAAATGTCTGTTTAGGTCTTCTGCCTATTTTTTGATTGGGTTGTTTGGTTTTTTTGTTTGTTTGTTTTGTTTTGTTTCATTTTGTTTGATATTGAGCTGTAGAGTTGTTTGTATATTTTAGAAATTACTCCCTTGTTGGATGCATCATTTACAAAGATTTTCTCCCATTATATAGGTTGTCTTTTAATTTTACCTGTGGTTTCCTTTGCTGTGCAAAAACTTTTAAGTTTAATTAGGTCCCATTTGTTTATTTTTGTTTTTATTTCCATTATTCTAGGAGACAGATCAAAAAAATATTGCTACAATTTATGTCAAAGAGAGTTCTGCCTATGATTGCCTCTAGGAGTTTTAGAGGATCCAGTCTTACAGTTAGGTCTATAATCCATTTTGAGTTTATTTTTGTATATGGTGTTACAGAATGTTCTAATTTCATTCTTTTCTATGTAGTTGTCTAGTTTTCCCAGCACCACCTATTGAAGAGACTCACTTTTCTCCACTGTATAGTCTTGCCTCCTTTGTTGTAGATTAACTGACCTTAAGTGCATGGGTTTATTTCTGGGCTTTCTATCCTGTTCCATTGATCTATATTTCTGTTTTTGTGCCAGTACCATACAGTTTTGATTACTGTAGCTTGTAGTATAGTGTGAAGTCAGGGAGCCTGATTCCTCCAGCTCCTTTCTTCTTTCTCAAGATTACTTTGGCTATTTGGGGTCATTTGTGTTTCCATAAAAAATTTAAAATTGTTTGTTCCAGTTCTGCAAAAAATGCCATTGGTCATTTGATAGGGATTGCATTAAATCTGTAGATTGCCTTGGGTAGTATGGTCATTTTAACATACTGATTCTTCTAATCCAGGAACACTGTATATCTTTCCATCTGCTTGTGTGGTCTTCAATTTCTTTCATCAGCATCTTGTAGTTTTTGGAGTACAGGTCTTTTGCCTCTTTAGGGAGATTTATTCTTAGGTGTTTTATTCTTTTTGATGTGATGATAAATGGGATTGTTTCCTTAATTTCTTTTCCGATATTTCATTGTTAGTATATAGAAATGCAACCGATTTCTGTAAATTAATTCTGTATCCTGCAACTTTACCAAATTCATTGATGAGCTCTAGTACTTTTCTTTTGGTGCCTTTAGAATGTTCTATGTATAGTATCATGTCATCTGCAAACAGTGACAGTTTTACTACTTCTTTTCCAATTTGGATTCCTTTTATTTCTTTTTTTTCTCTGATTTCTGTGGCTATAACTTCTAAAACTATGTTGAATAAAAGTGGCAAGAGTGGGCATCCTTGTCTTGTTCCTGATCTTAGAGGAAATGCTTTTAGCTTTTCACCATTGAGTATGATGTTAGCTGTGGGTTTGTCATATGTGGTCTTTATTATGTTGAGGTGTGTTTCCTCTGTGCCCACTTTCTGGAGAATTTTTATCATAAATGGATGTGGAGTTTTATCAAAAGCTTTTCCTGCATCGATTGAGATGATCATATGCTTTTTATTCTTCAGTTTGTTAATGTGGTGTATCACATTGATTGATTTGCAGATATTGGAAAAATCTTTGCATCCCTGGGATAAGTCCCACTTGATCACAGCATATGATCCTTTTGATGTATTGTTGGATTTGGTTTGCTAGTTGTTGGTTTTTTTTTCAGGATTTTTGCATCTATGTTTATCAGTGATATTGTCCTGTCATTGTCTTTTGTTGTGGTATCTTTGTCTGGTTTTGGTATCATGGTGATGGTGGTCTCATGAACGACTTTGGAAGTGTTCCTTCCTCTGCAATTTTTTTGGAATAGTTTCAGAAGGATTAGTGTTAACTCATCTCTAAATATTCTGTAGAATTCACCTTTAAAGCTATCTGGTCATGGACTGTTGTTTGTTGGGAGTTTTTAAATTACTGTTTCAATTTCAGTACAGGTAATCAGTCTGTTCATGATTTCTGTTTCTTCCTGGTTCAGTCTTGGGGGAATGTACTTCTCTAGGAATTTGTCCATTTCCTCTAGGTTGTCCATTTTATTAGCATGTAGTTGCTTGTAGTAGTCTCTTATGATTCTTTGTATTTCTGTGGTGTCAGTTGTAACTTCTCCTTTTGCATTTCTGACTTTGTTGATTTGGGCCCTATCCCTTTTTTTCTTGATGAACCTGGCTAAAGGTTTATCAATTTTGTTTATCTTTTCAAAGAACCAGCATTTAGTTTCATTGATCTTTTCTACTGTTTTCTTACTCTATTTCATTTATTTCTGCTCTGGTCTTTATGATTTCATTCCTTGTACTAATACTGGGTTTTGTTTGTTCTTTCTCTAGTTGCTTTAGGTTTAAGATTAGGCTGTTTACTTGAGATTTTTCTTGTTTCCTGATGTAAGCTTGTATTGCTATAAACTTCCCTCTTAAAACGCTTTTGCTGTGTCCCATAGGTTTTGGATCATAGTGTTTTCCTTTTCATTTGTCTCTAGGTATTTTTTGATTTCTTCTTTGATTTCTTCAGTGATCTGTTGGTTGTTTAATAGCATATTGTTCAGCCTCCACATGTTTTTTGCAGTTTTTTTCTTGTAGTTGATTTCTAGTCTCATGGCATTGTGATCGGAAAAGATGCTTGATGTGATTTCAATTTTCTTAAATTTACCAAGGCTTGATTTGTGGCCCAGTATGTGATATGTACCAGAGAATGTTCCATGTGCACTTGAAAAGAATGTGTATACTACTGTTTTCAGGTGGAATGCTCTATAAATATCAAGTCCATCCAGTCTAATGTGTCATTTAAGGCCTGTGATTACTTATTGATTACCTGTCTGGATGGTCTCTCCATTGATGTATGTGGGTGTTAAAGTTCCCCACTATTACTGTGTTACTGTCAATTTCTCCTTTTATGTCTGTTAATATTTGCCTTATATATTGAGGTGCTCCTATGTTGGGTGCATATACATTTTCAGTTGTTATAGTTTCTTGGATTGATTCCTTGATCACTATGTAGTATCTTTCTTTGGCTCTTGTAACAATCTTTATTTTAAAGTCTATTTTGTCTGATATAAGTATTGCTACTCTGGCTTTCTTGTGATTTCCATTTGAATGGAATAGCTTTTTCCATCCCCTCACTTTCAGTCTGTATGTGTCTCTAGATCTGAAGTGGGTCTCTTGGAAACAGCAAATATACAAGTCTTGTTTTTGTATGCATTCAGCCAGTCTATATCTTTTGGTTGGAGCATTTAGTCTGTTTACATTTAAGGTAACTATCAACATGTATGCTCTTATTGCCATTTTGTTAATTGTTTTTGGATTTGTTTTCGTAGGTCTTTTTTCCCCTTTCTTCTTTTGTTCTCCTCTTCTGATGTGATAACTATCTTTAGTGTTATGTTTGGATTTCTTTTTTGTGTGTGTGTGTGTATATCTATTTTAGATTTTTGGTTTGCAGCTACCTTGAAGTTTTGGTATAGCAGTCTATATATATACGTGATTGTTTTAAGTTGCTGATCTCTGAATTTCAAATACATTTTAAATACCCTGCATTTATACTCTCCTCCCCTCATGATTACTGGTTTTGATATCATATTTTACATCTAATTGTTTTGTGTATCCCTTAACTGCTTACTGTGGATACAGATGATTTTACTTCTTTTGTCTTTGAACCTCCCTACTAGTTTGTGTGTGGATGATTTCCTACCTTTACTATATGCTTGCCTTTACTGGTGTGCTTTTCCATTTCATAATTTTCTTATTTCTAGTTGTGGTCTGTTCTTTTCAGCCTAGAGAAGTTCCTTTAGCATTTGTTGTAAATTTGGTTAGGTGGTACTGAATTCTTTTAGCTTTTGCTTGTCTATAAAGCTTTTGATTTCTTCATCAAATCTGTATGAGATTCTTACTAGGTAGAGTATTCTTGGTTGTACCTTTTTCCCTTTCATCACTTGAAATACATCATGCCACTCCCTTCTGGCCTGCAGAGTTTCTGCTGAAAAATCAGCTGATAGCCTTGTGGTAGTTCCCTGGTATGTTATTTGTTGCTTTTCCCTTGGTGCTTTTAGTATTCTCTCTTTAGCTTTAATTTTTATCATATTGATTACAATGTGTCTTGGTGTGTTCCTCTTTGGGTTAATCTTATATGAGACTCTCTGCATTTCCTAGACTTGGGTTACTATTTCATTTCCCAGGTTAGGGAGATTTTCAGCTATTTTCTCTTCAAGTATTTTCTTGGGCCCTTTCTCTCTTTCTTCCTTCTGGGACCTCTGTGATGTGAATATTAGTGCACTTGATGTTGTCCCAGATGTCTCTTAAACTGTCCTCCTTTCTTTTCATTCTTTTTTCTGTTTAGTGGCATGAGATAGCTCTTGAAGTACTCATGTATAAGGTCTCTAAGACACGTTACATGAAAGAAACAAGGTGCCAAAGTGTTCATAGCAGGAAGTTTTTTTGTGTAAATAAAAATGAAAGATAGATACATAGATGATAGATACATGGATACATACATACATATGTATATACATTCATATATAAATAGATGATGAGGGACTTCCCTGGTGGCACAGTGCTTAAGAATCTGCCTGCCAATGCAGGGGACATGAGTTCGATCCCTGGTCCGGGAAGATCCCACATGCCACGTGGAGCAACTAAGCCAGTGTGCCACAACTACTGAGCCTGCGCTCTAGACCCTGCATGCCACAGCTACTGAAGCCTGTGCACCTAGAGCCCATGCTCCACAACAAGAGAAGTCACTGCAATGAGAAGCCTGCGCACTGCAATGAAGAGTAGCCCACACTCGCTGCAACTAGAGAAAGCCAGTGCACAGCAGCGAAGACCCAATGTAGCCAAGATAAAATTTTAATAAATAAATAAATAAATAGATGATGAATAGATACTTAGGTAGATGTGTAGATAAAAACAGAGATGATAGAGAAATATATAGATAATTGGTAGATAAATAGATACATAGATATATGATAGATGCATAAATAGAAAGATAGATACCTTGATAGCAAGATACCTGCATAGATACCTAGATAGATAAATGCACAGGGAGAGAGAGAGAGAGAGCTGTACATAGATAGGTAATAGATAGATAATAGATTGATAGATGAATGGATACATAAATACATAGATTACATAGACAGGAAGATAGATACATAGAAACATGAGGTGCAAATGGTATGTGATAATAGATAAATTAACTCAGAGTTGCATAGATGCAAAAATAGACGAGTGAATAGGTATATAACTGATAGACAGGATGCATGTGTACAGATTTGGGGGGGTTTTGGGAGGGAATTACAAGAAAATTTATATGAAAATAACCATAAAATATGTGACATTATTTGTGAATATATGCCATTTTGATATATTATTTAATATGATACTTGACTTAAAAAAAGATACAGGAGTCATTACTCTCTTCATTCACAGCTTTCACCTGAGTCCTTCAACAGGGAGGGGTGACTTCAGCAAATGTTCTAATGAGCTTTTTATCTGAAAGGCTGTGTGAGGTGGGTCAACTGGTCCTACTGCCCCCTGCATGGGTATCTTTTGCTTCAGGCCAGTTAGATAGGAGCGAACTCGTCAGAGAACATGGCAGGCTCAGAGTTGGGGAAGGACTCTGCTTTCAGGCAGAGCTGACTTCACTCACAAACCTGAAGCCAAATCTAACAGCTTGGCAAACCACAACAGCATTGCTCAGACATTCATTCATTCATTCATTCACTTCTACACAAACATTTATTGACATCTACCAAATGCTGAACTGGCCCTAGACCTTGGGAACATAAATATGAAGTGTCTCCCTGCAGGGATATTACATTATAATGGTGGAGAGAGGCAATCAGTATGTGATTACATTATCAAAAGTTTATACGTATTAAGTACACTGAAGAGAAATAAAGCAAGCAAAGGAGAGAGTAATAGCAATTTGCCTATTTTAGATGGGTTGGTCAGGAGAGGCATCTCTGAGATGGTGACATTTGGGGAGAGTCTCAAATGAAGAGAAAAACAGTGATGTAAAGATCTTGGGGAAGTGCATGCCAGGTAGTGGGGAAAGCAAGTGCAAAGGCCCTGAGGTCAGAGTGATCTCAGTGTGTTTAAGGAAAGGTCTGATGTCAACTGTGGCTTGGGCAAAATAAAAGATGAAGTTAGAGAGGTCGGCAGAGGCCAAATCAAGTAGGATCTTGTGAGCTCTGGATATTATTCTCTATGTGCCACTGGAGCATCAGCCAAGGTCTTAACTAATACTGTTGATAACTGTCATAAGCTCGCTGGGCTTTCCAGGTGTTTGATACAGATGCATTCTTTCCTAAAGCATTTTGGGAGGTTTTTCAGAGACAACCCACTCTCCATACCTTCCCCTGACTGGAGGTATCTCCCCTGCAGCTCCGCAGGCATGGGTTAATGCTTATGAGTGCTTCCACATTCCAGAGCTTCTGGCAGTACCCCTCCAGCTTCTTTCTGTGAGCTCACCTCTTCTCTCCATGTAGTGTTCCTGCTCCCTGCTTCACTCTCACAATTCTGATTCTGGTTTACAAGAATCACTCAAGTGTCCTTTTATGAAACCCTCTGGGAATGCAGGCTGCCCCCAGTTCAGCAAGCTCACCTCTCCACCATTAGCACAGAGAGCCAGCCTCAGCCTCTAGACATGGGCCAGACATCGGTTCCCTGCGTTCACCAATTACGAGAGACATTTAACCAGTTCTCAAGTGGTCCTGAAGTAGACCCTCTCCTTAGGCTGGTGTTCCTCAAGCTCAACACTACTGACATTTGGAGCTACATATTTTTTGCATGTTGTGAAGGACTATCCTCTGCATTGCAAGATATTTAACAGCATCTCTGTCCTCCAGATGCCAGTAACATCCCTCCCGTCATGACCATCCAAAATGTCTCCAGACATTGCCAATGTCCCCTGTGGAGAAAAATACCCCCAGCTGAGAAGGAGCTTCAGTCCTAGACTGCAGGTGAGGGGAAAGCAAGCTTCCCAGAGGGAACGGGGTGTCGCTCTCGCAAAGCCCAAGGCAACAGATCTCTTGGTCAATTCAAACTCCACCTAGGCCTTCCCAGCCTCTTTCATACCCTAACTGGTGAGGGCTCAAGGCTTGCAACACCAGTTTTCAGTACTTTTCCAAGTACTGCAAAGGTCCCCTGGCATCTCCCTGAGAAACATGGGAATATTTGAAACCCAGAGTCCTGGAACCTTAGTCAAAACTGAGACATCAGAGTCCCATTCTCATATCCTATTGTCAAATCATTTTTTGGAGGAAAAAAGAGCATACATCTGCATCACACTCATATTTACTAGTATGTTCTCTGCATAGAATATCTCTGGGAAGGTTCACAAGAGAGTTAAAAGATAATATTTGTTTTTTCTGAGGAAAGGAACTAGGTAATGGGACAAGCAAAGACAGAAGGTTTTCACTTTTGTAACTTTTGAATTCTAAACCATATTATTATCTATAAAGTTACTTTTAAAAAGGAAAAAGAGCTGAGAATTTTAAAAAATTTTTAGAACCTTATAAGGAGAGACAGGATTGCATAAGGAAAAGCATACGTGGAGAGGCTAAATTCTGGGAAGGCAAGATAGCCCAACTGTTGTGTGGTCCAAGCATGCTCTGGGATTAAAATGAAGTAAATGAGAGCAATTTGTGCAATTTTTCTACAAATATTGCAAGTTCACAGGATTTTCCCTCTAAAGGATGGATTCCACCGGAAGACTACAAAATCAACGTATTCGTTCATCCTTTCTTTCAACAAATATTTGGGTACCTGTTATGTGCCAGCCACTCTTCTAAGTGCTGAGCATAAAGGATTGACCAGAACAAAACCCCAGACCTCATATATTCTAACGCAGGGAGAGGTGAGAAAGTGTAAAATAAAGGTAAGTAAATTATACAGTATAGCAGAGGGTGGGAAGTGCTAAAGAGAAAAAGAAAATTGTAGAGGATAGAAAAGGAGTTCCAGGTGGAGAGGTGCATACTGAAGTTTTAAATAGGGTGGTCAGGGAAGGAGGATTCAATGAGAAGATGACTTGGGGGAGGGGGAAGACTTTAAGATTTTCACACAGGGCCACATGCTCAGAAGGGCCCCATACTTGGTTTGACACACTACCTCATTGTCTTGAAAATCTTAATAAATTTTTAACAAGAACTCCCACATTTTCATTTTATATTGGCCCCGCATATTAGGTAGGGGATCCTGCTTTCAGATAATTGGGGATGAGCTTTGTAGGAAAGGGGAATAGCAAAGAGCATATCTGGAGTTTACAAGGAGCAAGGAGGCCAGGGAGACTGGAGATGGAGTCAGGGCAGTAATGGGGTGACGTTGTGCCACATAATGTGAGATCATCCTCTGGGCGGGATGCAGAACAGTCTGTGGGGTTTGAGCAGTGGAGTGACCCCACATGTGTTTTAAAAGAATAGCTCTAGATTTTTATTGAGAATAGACTATAGATGGGCAAGAACAGAATTGAAGCTACCATTCAGAGGCTATTGCAATAATCCAAGTGAGACATGGCTTGGACATGTTGTTAGGGTGAAGGTAGTGAGAGATGGTCAGATTCTGGATGTGTTTTGGAGGATTTGTCAGATCTTATATAGGGTCAGAGCTTGAAAGAAGAGTCATGGATGGCTCTAAAGTTGGCCTGAGCAACGAGAAGGATGGAGTTGCCATTTTGGGAATGTAGAAGGCTGTGGGAGAAGCAAGTTTTCCAGGGAATAAGAGGAATTCACTCTTAGACATTTTAAGCTTAAGCTATTTCACCTCTAAAAGGAGATATCCAATAGGTAATTGAGTATCTGTGTTGGGAGTTCAGGGGAGAAACTACATTGACAATATATATTTAGAAATTATTAGCTCAAATGGATGACATTTAAAGCCATGGGAGAAGATGAATCAGCATGCAAGTATACAGAGAGAAAAGTTCAAGGTCTGAGTTCTGAGGTGCTCCATGGTAGAGGCAGAACATGAGGGGGAACCAGCAAAAGGAAGGCTCCTAAAGTACACTGCATACAGAAAAATTACCATCCAATAAAAACTGAATGAGAAGAGTATCTCTTCATATACTGGAAAAAACAGTGGCATTCAGCACTGCAGATATACACAGTTTTGACATCAGTCCAGGCTTTGGTAAGAGCTCCCAATTTAGATGATCCACTAGCAAATGATATAACTGACTAGCAGAAGAGCAATGAATCTCAAGCCGTGGAAATGGATAATTATTATTATTGTTGTTGTTAATAATTTAAAAAGAAGAAAGAGAGAAATAGAGTCTGGACTTGTAGGATGTCCAACAATCCCAGTTTCCCTGATACTGAGGCAGTTCCCAGGATGCAGGATTTTCATGCTAAAAGTGGGAAAGTCCAAGGCAGATGAGTTGGTCAACCCAACATTGTGTCAGTCTTTTATTTGAATCCATTCTTCCCAGCTAATACCTTATGGTTTCTCATCTGTAAAAACAGGAGTAATACAGGATTGTTATTAAGGTAAAACAGGAATATTGTATATCAGAATGCCTGATGTTTAGTAGGTAGTCAATAAATGATAGCTATTATTAATATTAGGAGAAACCTATCTTGTGTACCTCGGTAAACCCTAAGGACACCACTAGATATGGCAAGCAAATTATTTGGTGTTCACAGTTATGATCCAGAGTTACAAAGGAACATTAATTATGTTCATTATATTTCTGTTTAGCACCATTATCCGTTGAGAGGTATAGGGATCATGACATGAAATAAGAGGAAGCCCAACACAAAATTTGGTTCTATCATAAACAAACAGTATTTACACCATCATAATAATATTAACATTGGCTATTGACTTGCAACTTATAGAATTAAACTATAGACAAATTATGGGGAAATTAACCATAGTTTCAGAACAAAGTACAAATGCTATTAATCTGAATATTGTCAGAGTAGATCTATAGCTATCAAAAGAAGAGTGGAAATGGGGTAAAGAGAGGCAGTGGAATTATCAAGATCCAAAGTGTGAAATTAAATACTATGTCTTGTTTGTGGAAAACAAAGCAGAGATTTAAACGTATTGTTTAAAGATGCCTGAATACAAGTGGAGGAACTGAGACTAGTGATAGAACGTTTTCAAAGGGTGGGGAAATTGGGATTGATGGAAGTGATCTAAATCCTCGCTCATCATAAAATGGCAAGGTGTAAAGTTGATAAGTTTTTTAAACGGTGTAATGTTATTGTTGAGAAGTATGGAGTTAACCACGACAAGAAAAAAAATAGAAATGATTAAAATAGTATCTGGGAACAGGATTGGAGTGGAGGCAGGAGACAGCCTCATACAGAAAATACATGAATCAGTATTTTCATGATAAGTCTCTCTCTCTCTCCCCCCATCTGATTTTAATAGTTTGCATTGATTCTATTTATGAAAGAGGTTTTAAAAATAAAAAGAGGAAGAAGCATATAAAATTGGCTGCCCATTCAGAATAATTTTTCAAAGGATATTTGAGTGCTTAAAGGCGTTTAGCTCTTCAGAAAACTGAGCTATTTGTAGTGACTCATTCTTTGAGTATGTAAGAAAACCAAACTTTTACTCTACGCAGTTCCTCCTCCATTCAGAACCTGGGCCACTATAAATATGGCTCCTGAAAATTGTATTCTCATATCTTGATTGCACTTTATTGAGATAAGACTGACTAATCAACGAGCCACTATATTAGTTAGCTTGGGATGCTTTTAAGAAAATATCACAGACTGAGTGCCATAAACAACAGAAATTTATTTTCTCACAATTCTGGAGGCTAGAAATCCAAGATCAAGTGCTGTCAGGATTGGTTTCTGGTGAGGCCTCTTTGCAATGTTGGGCATCTTTTCATGTGCCTGTTGGCCATCTGTATGTCTTCTTTGGAGAAATGTCTATTTAGGCCATTGGCCCATTTTTCTATTGGGTTGTTTGTTTTGTTGTTGTTGAGTTGTATGAGTTGTTTGTATATTTTGGAAATTAATCACTTATCAGTCACGTTATTTGCAAAGATTTTCTCCCAGTCCATACATTGTCTTTTCATTTTGTTTATGGTTTTCTTTGCTGTACAAAAGCTTGTAAGTTTGATTAGATCCCATTTGTTTATTTTTACTTTTATTTCTATTGCCTTGGGAGACTGACCTAAGAAAACATTGGTACTATTTATGTCAGAGAATGTTTTGCCTATTTTCTCTTCTAGGAGTTTTATGAAAACCACCATTTTTAATGAAATCAAACCTCCCCCTCAGGATAACAGCTCTAACATACCGACTGCCTAAATTTCGATGTTGTGCATCATCTGGTATGCAAAGTGTTCCTTTTCAATTTGGATTTGGCAGAAACTTCAAAACACACAGGTAGTTTAGTAGCATCTGTACGAGGTTTCAGAGGGTTAACAGTTCTCCCATTGGTCAAGAAACTTTCCCAGCAGCTCATTTGCATTCTGAGTATCTGTATTTGTTTTCCATTGCTGTGTAACAAATTATCATAAATTTAGCAGCTTAAAACAACATGCATTTACAGTCTCACAGTTCCTGTATTATTAGAAGTCTGGCACAATGTAACTTGGTTCTCTGTTCAGGGTCTCATGAGGCTGCACCAAGGTGTCTACCAGGCTGTGGTCCCACTGGAGTTTGCGGCCCTCTTCAAGTTCATCCAGGTTTTGGCAGAATTCAGTTCCTTTTGGTTGTAGGACTGAGGTTCCTGTTGGATGTCAGCTGGGTGTCACCCTCTGCTCTTACAGGCCACCCTCAGGTTTTAGCCACATGGCCCCTCCATTAACAGTTCACCACATGGCTGTTTGCCTTCTTCCAGGCTAACAGGAAAATGTCTCCCTGATGTTTCACCTTTTAAAGGGCTCATTCTAATCTAATCCACAGATCACATTCAAATTTTGTCAATTATCCCAACAATGTCTATTATAGGTCCAGGATCATACATAGCATTTAATTGTCATGTCTCTTTTATCTCAAGTTCCTCAGCCTTTCCCAACTTTTATGACCTTGACATTTTTTTAAATTAATTTATTTTATTTATTTATTTTTGGCTGTGTTGGGTCTTTGTTGCTGCGCACAGGCTTTCTCTAGTTGTGGGGAGTGGGGGTTACTCTTTGTTGCAGTGCGCGGGCTTCTCATGGCGGTGGCTTCTCTTGTTGCGGAGCACGAGCTCTAGGTGCATGGGCTTCAGGAGTTGTGGCTCACGGGCTCTGGAACGCAGGCTCAGTAGTTGTGGCACATGGGCTTAGTTGCTCCGCAGCATGTGGGATCTTCCCGGACCAGGGCTTGAACCTGTGTCCCCTGCATTGGCAGGCGGATTCTTAACCACTGCTCCACCAGGGAAGCCCTGACCTTGACATTTTTTAAAGAGAACAAGCCAGTTACTTTCTAGAAAATCCCTATAATGGATTGAATGTTTGCACACCCCCCTACAAATTTGTATATTAAAGCCCTAATCTTCAATGTGATGGTATTTGGATATGGGGCCTTTGGGAGCTAAATAGGTTTAGATGATGTTGTGAGATTGGGACCCTCATGAAGAGATTAGTGTCCTTATAAGAAGAGGAAGAGACCAGAGCACCATCTGTCTGTCTGTCTGTCTGTCTGTCTCTCTCTCTCCCTGCCATGAGGATACACTGAGAAGGTGGCTGTCTGCAAACCAGGAAAAGAGCTTTCACCAAAACCTGACCATGCTGGCCACCTGATCTCAGCCTCTAGAACTGTGAGAAATAAATTTCTGTTGCTCAAGCCAACCACACTATGGTATTTTGTTATCACAGCCAGAGCTGACTAAGAGGGTCCCTCAATTTGGGTTTGTATGATATTTCCTCATAATTACATACAAGTTTTATATTTTGGCAGAAATACCCCAAAAGTGATGCTATGTTCTTCTAATGGCATCCTTTCAGGAAGTACACAATGTCAATTTGTCCCAATACTGGGGATGTTTATAAGAGAGTGTCTATCAGATTTCTCTGCCATAAAATTAACTGACAAGTATTTGGTATTAATTAATAAACAATTAACATGTAGTCTGTGTGGAGATAATTCTGAAAATATGCAAATATCTGTTCCTCATCGAGCATTCATTCACTGGTTTTATTTTTATTTATTTATTTATTTATCTTTGGCTGCGATGGGTCTTTGTTGCTGCACACAGGCTTTCTCTAGTTGCGGCGAGCAGGGGCTACTCTTCGTTGCAGTGCATGGGCTTCTCATTATGGTGGCTTTTCTTGCTGTGGAGCACAGGTTCTAGGAGCATGGGATTCAGTAGTTGTGGCACATGGGTCAGTAGTTGTGGCTCACGGGCTTCTCAGAGTGCAGGTTCAGTAGTTGTGGTGCATGGGCTTAGTTGCTCTGTGGCATGTGGGATCTTCCCGGACCAGGGCTCGAAACCGTGTCCCCTGCATTGGCAGGCAGATTCTTAACTACTGCACCACCAGGAAAGTCCCCATTCACTGGTTTTAGCATCCACTGATGAATCTTCCCTGAATCAATTATTACTATAATGATTGCAAAATGCTTCTAGTTCATCATTCCCTCTACACTTATTAGTTGGCATCTTACTGTGAGGCAGTTTTCCCTTCTCCCCCAATTTTTTCTTTCTTTATTTATGCATTTATTTATACCAGTGAGAACTCATGGATTTCTATTTTATTGAGTGGATTGCATATGTTACTATTATTATTTGTTTTGATGCTTGAATTGTCCCAGATTTAACAAGAAGAATCTCCTTTAAGCAGATTCTTATGTCCTTATGACACATTCCTTACTATTCTTTGAGCAATTTTAACTGTCTGGCACACAAAAAAAAATCTTCCAGGTTCATCTTGTACTTGTCATATCTGGAATTAGCTATTTATCCAAGGATCATTTCTTTTAGTAGAAGATAGTATTTAGAAACCAAGATTTGGGCACTGGTTATACTCATTGTTACTGGGATATTACAGATTTTAGGTCCTCACAGGAAATAGAGCTAGAAATATATGAATACACGCATACAACTTATAAATCTATTTTTACATCAATCTACTTGTACAGATTCAAAACCATGGGTTCCCACCAATATTTCCAATTCCAAACCAACACCGCAGGGTTTTTTTTCCAGCCTCTGCTTTTCCATACTTGTAATTCCCTTCTCACATTGTGAGAAATTTGGATTCCATTATTCTCAATATATTTCCTTCTTCAGTCAATGCCCCAGTATGTAAGCAATCTTCTGACCATTCAGACTGTCTTCTTGGCCCTGGCCTTGGCAGCCCCAGCCTCTCTGGCTGAGCCATTGGCCCCAGTCCCACCAAACACACCAACCACAAAGGTCAAGTACTCAGCCCTAGCCATCCTGGACACACTGGCTAATTCTTTAGTACTGCCACCACCAATCATCAGCTAATTCCTCATCCCCAGCTCTGCCAACCATGTTGACTGCACCAATCAAAAAGATAAAATATTTTAAAAACCTAGATAGTGCTGCCGTGCTTAAAATTGTTTAAAAGATATTGGTGGAACAGAAGAGAGAATCCAGAAATAAACCTAAATATGCATAGTGTTTTTGTTCATAATAAAGATGTCATTTCTGATCAGTGAATTTATATGCAATCTAGTCAGTGGAGTAAATAAAATAGTGTTGGGGGAATTGAAGAATGTTATGAAAAATAAGGCTGGATTCAAATCTCACTGTTTATACCAAAATTAATTACAGATGTATCAAAGATTTTGTATAAAATAAATCTATACAATTCCTGCATAAAGCATGAATGAATCTATATTAGATCCTGGAGTAGAAAAAGACCTTTCCAAGAAAGAGATCGAAGCAGTGAGCTATAAGGTAAAAGTTTGATAAACTTAACCACACCAAATTTATAAATTTCTCCTTGACAAATAAATAAATACATAAATAAATAAATCCTAAAAATCATTGACAAACTGGGGAAAGATACTTGCAGTACAGGAAAGCAAATAGCTGATATCCTTAATTTTCACAAAACTTTATATAAGTAGACAAAATAAATTCAAATAAAAAAGCTAAATAGAAAAATAAGCAAAGGATAAACAGGTAGTTAAAAAATAAATAAAAGTGTAGATGGACAATGATTTTCAGCCTTACACAAAGGTAACAAAATGAGAACAAAGATGATGGAATGCAATGTTTCTCCCATGAGACTGGCAAGAATGTAGGGTGGCTTCATGGATCCACGAAGGCTGTGAACACGCATAACTTCCTCTGGAGTTGTGTGGCCCAGCAGCCCTAAGCCTGAGCAGTCGAGCCCGAGATACAATCATTCTCATACATTGTTCTGGAATGTTGCCAAAGGGTAAATTTGTCAACTCCTCCTGGAGAAAAATTTGAAAATTGATTTCAATATTTAAAATGTAAAGACTCATTAACCCAACAATCCCACTGCTAGTTATTTACCCTAAGGATATTCTGGCAAAATATGCCAGAGTATCTCTTCAACTCTTCAGGGATATTCACTGCAGTCTTTTTCATAATAGTGAGAGAGAAAAAAAATGGAACTAACTAAATTGTCCGCCATAAGGGGCTTGTTAAACAAAGTATAGGTACATTCAACTGCTATATTAAAATGCCACAATTAAATAGAATGTGTTCTAAGTGCTGATATGAAAAGATTTCTGAAATTTTTGTATTATATAAAAAAAAATAAAACAAAATTTTTAGTAGAAACCTTTTTGTACAAACAAAAAATTTTATACAAAGAGATGAATACAGATATGCAGCTATGAAAAGATTTTTTTCAAGGCCATCTGAAACAAAGGCACAGCAGGAAAGCAATAGCCTTATTCTAATGTTGACCTCAGAGCTGGGTTGTTTTTGACTGAGAAGGCCTAACAGGAAGTGCCTGAGCAAGGACAGTTTGATTTCTTGCAGTTTGAGATACATTCGAGAAATGCCCCAAATTCTGGACTCTGTCTACTCTATCTGGTCTTTTTCTGCTTGAAAACAGGTCAGTTCTTGCCTGGACTCATCTCTCTCATAATTTTTTTAAGAATATAAACAGATAGTTTTATTTTTTAATTTTTTAAATTGAAGTATATTTGATTTACAATGTTGTGTTAGTTTCAGGTGTATGGCAAAGTGATTCAGATATTTTTTTTTTCAGATTCTTTTCCCTTATAGGCTATTACAAAATATTGAATATAGCTCCCTGTGTCATACAGTAGGTCCTTGTTGGTTATCTATTTTATATATATTAGTGTGTACCTGTTAATCCCAAACTCCTAATTTATCCCTCCCCCGCTTTCCCCTTTGGTAACCATAAGTTTGTTTTCTATGACTGTGGGTCTATTTCTGTTTTGTAAATAAGTTCATTTGTATCTTTTTTTAGATTCCATATATAAGAAATATATGATATTTGTCTTTCTCTGTCTGGATTATGTCCAGACATAACTTTGCCTGATAATCTCTAGGTTCATCCATGTTGCTGCAAGTGGCATTATTTATTCTTTTTTATGGCTAAGGAATATTCCATTATATATATATACCACATCTTCTTTATCCATTCATCTGTTGATGGACATTTAGTTTGCTTCCATGTCTTGGCTGTTATAAATAGTGCTGCTGTGAACATTGGGGTGCATGCATCTTTTCAAAATAGATTTTTCTCTGGATATATGCCCAGGAGTGGCATTGCTGGATCATATGGTAACTCTATTTTTACTATTTTAAGGAACCTCCATACTGTTCTCCATAGTGGGTGCACCAATTTACATTCCCACCAGCAGTGCAGGAGGGTTCCCTTTCCTCCACACCCTCTCCAGCATTTATTATGTGTAGACTTTTTGACAATGGCCATTCAGACTTGTGTGAGGTGATACCTCATTGCAGTATTGATTTGCATTTCTCTATTAATTAGTGATGTTGAGCAATTTTTCACATACCTGTTGGCCAACTGTATGTCTTCTTTGGAGAAATGTCTATTTAGATCTTCTGCCCATTTTTTGATTGAATTTTTTATTGTTTTGATATTGAGCTGTAAAGAGGTTTGTATATTTTGGAAATTAATCCCTTGTCAGTCACATCATTTGCAAATATTTTCTTCCATTCTGTAGGTTGCCTTTTTATTTTGTTTATTGTTTCCTTTGCTGTGCAAAAGGTTTTAAGTTTAATTAGGTACCATTTGTTTATTTTTCTTTTTATTTCCAGTACTCTAGCAGACGGGCCCAAAAAGATATGACTGTGATTTATGTCAGAGTGTTCTGCCTATGTTTTCTTCTAGGAATTTTATAGTATCTAGTCTTACATTTAAGTTTTAATCCATTTGAGTTTATTTTTGTATATGGTGTTAGAGAATGTTCTAATTTCCGTTCTTTTATATGTAGTTGTCCAGTTTTCCCCAAACTTACTGAATAGACTGTCTTTTCTCCATTGTATATTCTTGCTTCCTTTATCATAGATTAGTTGACCATATGTGCGTGGGTTTATTTCTGGGCTTTCTATCCTGTTCCATTGATCTATATATCTGTTTTGATGTCAGTACCATACTTTTGATTAGTGTAGCTTTGTAGTATAGCCTGAAGTCAGCCAGCCTGATTCCTCCAGCTCTGTTTTTCTTTCTCAAGATTAATTTGGCTATTTGGGGTCTTTTGTGTTTCCATACAAATTAAAAAATTTTTTGTTCTAGTTATGTGAAAAATGCCATTGGTAATTTGATAGGAATTATATTGAATTTGTAGATTGCCTTGGGTAGTATAGCCATTTTAATGATATTGATTCTTCCAATCCAAGAACATGGTATATCTTTCTATCTGCTTGTGTCTTCTTCAATTTCTTTCATCAGTGTCTTATAGTTTTCAGAGTACAGGTTTTTTACCTCCTTAGGTAGGTTTATTCCTAGGTATTTTATTCTTTTTGATGTGATGGTGAATGGGCTTGTTTCCTTAATTTCTCTTTCTCATCTCTTGTTGTTAGTATATAGAAATGCAACAGATTTCTGTGTATTCATTTTGTATCCTGCAACTTTACCAATTTCATTGATGAGCTCTAGAAGTTTTCTGGTAACGTCTTTAGGATTTTCTATGTATAGTATCATGTTGTCTGCAAACGGTGTGAGTTTTACTTCTTTTTTTCCAATTTGGATTCCTTTTATTTCTTTTTCTTCTCTGATTGCTGTGTCTAGGACTTCCAAAACTATGTTGAGTAAAAGTGGCAAGAGTGGGCATTCTTGTCTTCTTCCTGATGTTAGAGAAAATGCTTTCAACTTTTCACCGTTGAGTGAGAGCTTAGCTTTGGATTTGTCACATATGGCCTTTATTATGTTGAGGTGTGTACCCTCTGTGCCCACTTTCTGGAGAGTTTTTATCATAAATGGATGTGGAATTTTATCAAAAACTTTTTCTGCATCTATTGAGATGGTCATATGCTTTTTAATCTTCAATTTGTTAATGTAGTGTATCACACCAATTGATTTGCAGATATTGAAGAATCCTTGCATCCCTGGGATAAATCACACTTGATCATGGTGTATCATCCTTTTAATGTATTATTGGATTTGGTTTGGTAGTATTTTGTTGAGGATTTTTGCATCTATGTTCATCAGTGATACTGGCCTGTAATTTTTCTTTTTTGTGGTTTCTTTGATTTGGTATCAGTGTGATGGTGGCCTCATAGAATGAGTTTGGGAGTGTTCCTTCCTCTGCAATTTTTTGTAATAGTTTCAGAAGGATAGGTATTAACTCTTCTCTAAATGTTTGGTAGAATTTGCTTTTTAAGTCATCTGGTCCTGGACTTTTATTTGTTGGGAGTTTTTTAAATCACAGATTCACTTTTAGTACTTGTAATTGGTCTGATCATATTTTCTTTCTTCCCTGTTCAGTCTTGGGAGATTGTACCTTTGTAAGAATTTGTCCATTTCTTCTAGGTTGTACATTTTATTGACATTTAGTTGCTTGTAGTAGTCAATGTGTATGGTCCTTTGTATTTCTGTGGTGTTGGTTGTAACTTCTCCTTTTTCATTTCTAATTCTATTGATTTGGCCTTTTCCTGTTTTTCTTGATGAGTCTGGCTAAAGTTTTATCAGTTTTGTTTATCTTTTCAAGGAAACAGCTTTTAGTCTTATTGATCTTTTCTATTGCCTTCTTAGTCTCTATTTCATTTATTTCTGCTCTGATCTTTATGATTTCTTTCCTTCTACTAACTATAGGTTTTGTTTGTTCTTCTTTCTCTTGTTCCTGTAGGTGTAAGATTAGGTTGTTTGTTTGAGATTTTTCTTGATTACTGACGTAAGCTTGTATCACTATGAACTTCCCTCTTAGAACTGCTTTTGCTGCATCCCACAGGTTTTGGATCATTGTGTTTTCATTTTCATTGTCTCTAAGTATTGTTTTTATTTCCTCTTTGATTTTTTCAGTGATCCATTGGTTGTTTAGTAGCATATTGTTTAGCCTCCATGTGTTTGTGTTTTTTGCAGTTGATTTCAAATCTCATAGTGTTGTGGTCAGAAAAGATGCTTAATAAGATTTCAATTTTTTAAAATTTACCAAGGCTTGCCTTGTGGCCCAGCATGTGATCTATCCTGGATAATGTTCCATGTGCACTTTGAAAAGAATGTGTATTCTGCCGCTTTCGGATGGAATGCTCTACAAATATTAATTAAGTCCATCTGGTCTAATGTGTCATTTAAGACCTGTGTTTCCTTATTGATTTTCTTTCTGGATAATCTGTCCATCAATGTAAATGTAAGTACAGTGTTAAAATCCCCTTATATTATTATGTTACTGTCAATTTCTCCTTTTATGTCTGTTAATATTTGCCTTATATATTGAGGAGTTCCTATGTTGGGTGCACATATATTTACAATTTTTATATCTTCTTGGATTGATCCCTTGATCATTATGTAATGTCCTTCTTTGTCTCTTGTAACAGTCTTTATTTTAAAGTCTATTTTGTCTGATATAAGTATTGCTACTCCAGCTTTGTTTTGATTTCCATTTATGCAGAGTACCTTTTTCCATCCCTCACTTTCAGTTTGTATGTGTCTCTAGATCTGAAGTGAGTCTCTCATAGACAGCATATATAAAGGTCTTGCTTTTGTATCCATTCATCCAGTCTGTGTCTTTTCCTTGGAGCATTTAATTCATTTGTGTTTAAGATAATTATTGATACATATGTTTTTATTTTCATTTTGTTAATTGTTTTTGGATTTGTTTTTGTAGGTCTTTTTTTCCCCCCTTTCCTCTTTTGTTCTCTTCTCTTCTTATTTGATGATGATTTTTAGTGTTGTGTTTCGATTTCTTTTTCTTTTTTGTGTGTATCTCTATTATAAATTTTTGGTTTGCTGTTACCATGAGGTTTTGATATAGCAGTCTATATATATATATATATATATATATATATATATATATACACACACACATATATATGTGTGTATATATATATGTGTGTGTATATATATATGATTGTTTTAAGTTTCTGATTTCTTAATTTCAAATGCATTTTAAATACCCTGCATTTGTACTCTCTCCCCTCATGATTACTGGTTTTGATATCATATTTTACATCTAATTGTTTTGTGTATCCCTTAACTGCTTATTGTGGATACAGATGATTTTACTACTTTTGTCTTTGAACCTCCCTACTAGTTTGTGTGTAGGTTATCTCCTACCTTTACTGTAGGTTTGCCTTTACTGGTGAGCTTTTCCATTTTGTAATTTTCTTGTTTCTATTTGTGGCTTTTTTTTCTGCTTAGAGAAGTTCCTTTAGCATTTGTTGTAAAGCTCATTTGGTGGTGCTGAATTCTTTTAGCTTTTGCTTGTCTGTAAACCTTTTGATTTCTCCATCAAATCTGAACAAGAGCCTTGCTAGGTAGAGTATTCTTAGTTGTAGGTTTTTCCCTTCCATCATTTAAATATATCATGCCACTGCCTTCTGACCTGCAGAGTTTCTACTGAAAAAATCATCTGATAGCCTTAAGGGAATTCCCTTGTATGTTATTTGTTGCTTTTTGCTTGTTGCTTTTACTATTTTCTCTTTATCTTTAATTTTTGTAAACTTCATTACTATATGTCTTGGCATGTTTCTCCTTGGGTTAATCCTGTATGGAACTCTCTGTGCTTCCTAGACTTGGGTGACTGTTTCCTTTCCCATGTTAAGGAAGTTTTCAGCTATTATTTCTTCAAATATTTTCTTAGGCCCTTTCTTTCTCTTCTCCTTCTGGGACCTGTATAATGTGAATTTTAGTGTGTTTGATGTTGTCCCAGAGGTCTCTTAAACTGTCCTCATTTCTATTTATTCTTTTTTCTTTATTCCATTCGGTATTCTTTATTCTATTCTTTTTTCTTTATTCTATTCTACCACTCTTCCAGCTCACTGATCCATTCTCCTGTCTCATTTATTCTGCTATTGATTCCTTCTAGTGTATTTTTCATTTCAGTTATTGTATTCTTCAACTCCGCTTGGTTACTCTTTATATTTTTCTAATCCTTTGTTAACAAATTCTTGTAACTTTTCACTCTGTGCATCCATCCTTTTTCCAAGTTCTTGGATTATTTTTATAATCATTACTCTGAACTCTTTCTCAGGTAGATTGCCTATCTCCACTTCACTTAGTTGTTCTTCTGAGGTTTTATCTGTTCCTTTGTCTGGAACATATCCTTTTGCCGTCTCATTTTGTTTAAATTTCTATTTGTATTTTTATGTATGTGGTAGGTTAGTTACATTTCTCAACCTTGGACAAGTGGCCCTCTGTAAGGGATATCCTATTTGTCCCACCTGTACACTCCCATCTCATCACCCAAGGGCTAGGGACCACCTGGTCCCTGGGTAAGTTCTGACCTATGTTTGCAGACTCAGTTCTGCAGGCTGCGAGATCCTAGTTCTCTTGCTTCTGGTGTCTGTCCCCTGGTAGATGAAGCTGGTGCAGGTTTCCTGAAAGGAGGAGCCAGTGCCTGCCCATGGTGGGTGGATCTGGGTCTTGGCCCTTTGGTGGGCAGGACCGTGTCAAGGAGCATGTCTAGAGGTGGCTGTGGGTTCAGAAAGTCCTTAGGCAGCCTGTCTGCTGATGTGTGGGGCCAGGTCTCAGTGCTAATGTCCCAAGCAAGATGTCTGCCTCTGCAAGAGTTTAGGCAGATGAACACTCCCTGACATCTCCACCATGAGTGTCCATGTCCCCAGGGTGAGCCACAGCCATCCCCACTTCCCTTGGAGACCCTCCAAGACCAGCAGCTAAGTCTGACCCATGTTTCTATGAAGTCACTGCTTTTGCCCTGGGTCCTGGTGCACATGGGACCCTGTATGCACCCTCCAGGAGTGGAGTCTCTATTTCCCCCAGTCCTGTGGAGCTCCTGCACTCAAGCCCCACTGGCCTTCAAAACCAAATGCTCTGGGGGCTCCTCCTCCTGATGCCAGAACTGCAGGCTGGGGAGCCTGATGTGGGGCTCAGAACTGTCACTCCTGTGGAGAACTTCTGTGATATAATTATTCTGCAGTTTGTGGGTTGCAAACCTGTGTGGTATGGGATTTGATTATATCATGAGAGTGCCCCTCCTACCATCTCATTGTGGTTTCTTCTATATGTATTTGGGTGTAGAATATCTTTCCTGGTAGGTTCCAGTCTTTTTTATCAATGGTTGTTCAGGAGTTAATTGTGACTTTGGTGTGCTTGTGAGAGGAGATGAGCTTGAATCCTTCTACTCTGCCATCTTGCCCCTAAATCCCCTCTTTCTTATCATTTAGGCCCACAATCCTTATCTGAAAAACAAGTTTTTCTATGGCTCATTTTTATAACTTTATGATGGTGAAACTTGATATAAATTGATGCAGATTATTTAGAGTTTTTATTTATTCTGCTTAGTGTGAATGATCATACATCTCACTGCAGAAATAGAAATATGGTTATGGGGTGCTGCCCCAGACACTGCTAGGGTGTTTTATACTATACTATACAATATATGTGCTGCTACCTTTCTAAATTTCAAAAAATTCTGAATTCTCAAACACATCTGGTTCCAAAGTTTTGGGACCTATACCTTGCTAAAATCAGCAAGCAGCAGCCAACTCACCCTAAAATTCTGGCTCTTTCCAACTGCTTCTTCCATCATTACAGGCTCAGGAGGAACTTGTATCTGCCTTTCTGGTTATCTCAGAAAGTGTTGTACCAACTGCATTTCCCCAGCATGACAAGGATCTAAAGCTCTCCATTCCCTCGCTGCGTGCTGCCCAACTGCTAAGTCAATGCTACATATTTTGGAGTTTTATTATGGCAGCACCCCACTCCTGGTTCTAATTTCTATATTTTTAGAGTAGTCTGAACTGCTGCAATAAATAGAACACCAAAGTGAAATGGCTAAACCAAAATAAACCTTTATTTCTCACTCATGTAACATCCTGGGGAAGCTATTCCAGGTTGGCAAGCAGCTCTCTTCCATAGAATCATGCAGGGCCCCAGGCTGATAGCAGCTGTACCATCCAAGGCTACTCTGGTCATTGCCATTCTAGCTCAAGAGAAGGGGGAAAGGCAAGTACAAGTAGCCTTATGGGTCAGGTCTGGAAATAGCACTCCTCACTTTTGTTTACATTCCATTAGGGAGAAGTTGCTCACACAGCCACACCTGACTACAAGAGAATTAAGAAATGAAGTGTAGGGAATTCCCTGGTGGTCCAGTGGTTAGGACTCAGCATTTTCACTGCTGAGGGCATGGGTTCAATCCCTGGTCAGGGAACTAAGATCCTGCAAGCCACGTGGCATGGCGAAAAAATAAAATAAAAATAAATGAAGTGTAGCTGGACAATCCTTGCCAGCTACTGTTAATGAACAGCCAAAGATTCCCGATCACACCCATTCTAGCCAGGGATGAGTCTGGCTAGATTATTCTTTGGGATTTTTAGGGATACAAAATATGGTAGAAATAGGGGCTTCCCTGGTGGCGCAGTGGTTGAGAATCTGCCTGCCAATGCAGGGGACACGGGTTCGAGCCCTGGTCTGGGAAGATCCCACATGCCACGGAGCAACTAGGCCCGTGAGCCACAACTACTGAGCCTGCGCGTCTGGAGCCTGTGCTCTGCAACGGGAGAGGCCGCGATAGTGAGAGGCCCGCGCACTGCAATGAAGAGTGGCCCCCGCTCGCCGCAACTGAAGAAAGCCCTCGCACAGAAACGAAGACCCAGCACAGCCAAAAATAAATAAATAAATAAATAAATTTATATAAAATATGGCAGAAATGGAAAGGGAGGGGGAAAATGGTCCCTGATAAGGCCAGGGGAAGAATTTAGGGAAAATCTGGAAGATAGAGGAATGAGAACAGCTGTGATGTATGAGGAATATAAACAGAAGTGGGAAAGGAAGCTTTTAGATATATCACTGTAATCTTAAATCCCCTTCATGGTATTTGGGGGAGAAATGCAAAAAAGCACCTGAATTATTTTGAAATTGCTTTTTGATTAATGAGTTATTTATTTGGTAGTAGTATATCTTTGAGCCACAATGGGTCATGGATTTACATGTGCAACAAGATGTTAAACCTGAAGTTTTGACTGAGACACCATGTATCAGATACCAAAGTAAATGGAGAGACAGAATACCATGCAGAAAGGTATAAGCACGTTTACAAAACCCAGTTAAATGAGTAATGCCTATCAAAGGTACAAAAGGGTTTGGGAGGTTGAAGATTAGAAAGGACTTAGGAAAAGGCTTCTGTATTGAAGTTCCCATCTATCCCCAAGGGGTATAGGTGAGTGGTGCTTCCTTCACACCTCAAGCATGGTGTGAGAACCTTTAAGCAGACTGCTTTAAGAGCTTAACAGGTGTTCCCTAGATGGAGGGGTATGTGTTGATTGGTGTGGAGAATGATAAATCGAATGGGTGAAAGACCAGGCTGTACTGGAAGCCAGCTTGCCTCCCTAATAAGGGTAAATGATGTATGAGTGCTGCCAAGGACCACGTGTAGGTCACAACACGGAGAGGGATGAGGTCTGGAGCCCTTCTAAATTCTGACCAAAGAGGATCTCCTAGAAGGACGATGGGAACCCTACTGAAAGTCTGACCAAAAGACACCACAGGAAAACCAGAGGCTGAGGGGATGATATACATCACCTGCACCGTGAGAAGTGCCAGCAGAGGTGCCTCTGAAGAAACCAGGAGAAAGGCCCACAGAGAGTCAGCCATAATGACCTACCAGACCCAGAAAGTTCTAGTCCATTCATCCATTCAACAATAAATATTTATTGAGCACCTACTACATGCCAGATGATGTTCTAGGCCCTCTAGCATATGTCAGTGAAATACTGTGGAGCCTGCATCCTTTAAAGAAGCAGTGGGGGACGGAAGACAAACAACAATAAATGACATAATAAATATGTAAATTACAGTGTGATAGATACTGAAAAGTGCTATTGGGAGAATGAGAAGCTGGATAAGATGGGAGTTAAATATACTTAAATGTACAATACATATATAAATTTTATGTTTTTTTGTTTTTTGTTTTTTTTATTAATTTATTTATTTTTGGCTGTGTTGGGTCTTCGTTTCTGTGCGAGGGCTTTCTCTAGTTGTGGCAAGCGGGGGCCACTCTTCATCGCAGTGCGCGGGCCTCTTCACTATCGCGGCCTCTCTTGTTGCGGAGCACAGGCTCCAGACGCGCAGGCTCAGTAGTTGTGGCTCACGGGCCTAGTTGCTCCGCGGCATGTGGGATCTTCCCAGACCAGGGCTCGAACCTGTGTCCCCTGCATTAGCAGGCAGATTCTCAACCACTGCGCCACCAGGGAAGCCCCAAATTTTATGTTTTTAAAAATATTTTTAACAGGGTAAGGACAATGGGAGTTGTAATATTTTTAACTTTAAATTTATAACAATTCCAAACTTATAGAAAAGTTATACATTACAGAGAACTCCCATATACCTCCTATGTACATACATAAGTATATATGTATGCATTTACATATTATCTATACATTATCAATATGGCTCACAGATTTTTATTTAAAGAACTATAATTTTGTACTATCCTTATTTACATTAAATATCAAATTTTTATTAGCATGCCTTTACTTTTTAGTACAACAAAATTTTCCAGGCTGACCTGGGTTTCAGCCATTTTCCCAAGAATCCCTGGTTTCTCCTAGTGGAGAATGGTATTTAGAAATCAAGTAATCAAGATCTGGGTCCTAGGTGTGTTCTTTGCTACTTGGATGTCATTACCCTTTCAGCAGACAAAGCTTTAAATATATATATTTGTATATACACACACACATATTCTATGATCTGAATATTTGTGTACCCCCCGCAAATCCATATGTTGAAATCCTAACCTCCAAGATGATGGTATTAGGCGATGGGGCCTTTGGGGAGTGATTAGGTCATGAGGGCAAAGAGGATCCAGTGAGAAATCTGAGACACAGAAGAGGGCCCTCCCCTGACCATGCTGGCACCCTGATCTTGGACTTCCAGCCTCCAGAACCATGAGAACTAAATTTCTATTGTTTTTGTAAGCCACCCAGTCTGTGGTATTTTGCTATAGCAGCCCAAACAGAGCATGTGTGTGTATATATATATATGTTCACATTTATGTCTATGACTGATAAATGTGTGTTTATCTTCTTTTCCCAAGAGTAAGAAGAGTGAACTTGAGCCAACTATATTCAGTTTATTCTTCCCAGAGTCACCAGTCAAGTAAGTCATTCCACCTCCCTGGGGACAGCATGGGCAGGGACAAAGAGGGAAACTATGAGCCACAATAGCTGAGCTCCTTCCACCTGGAAAGAAAGGAAGCATGGGGATACCTGTCCTTCCCTAATACTATTTCCCTAGTAAAAATACACCCTTTTTAATTTTTTTCTCCCCTCCTGTTACTATAAAGTAGCTCTCTTATCAGTACAGTCTCTCCACTTCTTCCATCTACTGTTGGCTGTCCAAGGATTTGCCTCCTTTAGTTATACCATTTCTTACATCATCAAAATCTCTCCTTATTGCCTTATTTAGGCCACTCATCATCTTCCTGTTGACCCTTTATTTTTCTACTTCCCTTCACAGCCAAACATATCAAAGAGTTGTCTACACACTCTTATCTCTCTACTTCCTCATACTTCCTGCAATTCTTTCTTCAACCCACCTTCAATCAAGCATTCTTCCTTCCCCGTGGCTCCTCTGAAGCTGCTCGTGGCTCCTCTGAAGCTGCTCGTATTCCTGTCCTTTCTCTTTCCAAATCTTACTTGACCCTTCAGCAACATTTGCCAGTTGACCACTCCTTCCTCCTCTCTGACCTTTGTAAATCACTCTCTCTTGGCTTCCCTCTTACCTCACTGGTAACGAATTCTTACCCTCTTCTTGTTTTCCTTGGCCAGCTCCTCCTCTTTTACCAACCTGCAAATGTTGAAGAGCCCAACAGTGGGGATCTCTATCCTGACCTTATTCTATTCCATCTACATGTGATTTTAAATACCATCCACATGTCTTTCATTTCCAAAAGTGTATCTCAAGCTCAGACCTGATAACCAGACTCTTATAGTAACTCTCAATCTTCTCCTGGATATCTAAGGGGTATCTCAAAATAAGATGCAGTGGCAGAGACTAGCTAGTTGTTCACCAAATCCATATTACCTTGAGCTCCCAGCCAAGCACTTCCTAGCTTCCCATGCAGCTGGATGTAGCTCTAGAGTAGGGCAGAGTCACAAGACAGAAAGAGCTTGGATTCATGAATCAATGCACAAAACATCACCCACTGAATACCCACATTGAACTGTTTTATGAACAAGAAAAGAAAAATCTATTGTGTTCTGCCATTGCTATTTTGAGGTTATTTGTTCAACAACAGTTAGCCTACTCAGACTATTACAGATGTCAAAAACTGAACTTGACTCCCCAACCCAAATTCCTTCCCCCACCAATCATCTCTACCTTGGTAATTCCTTGGTAATTGATGCTTTTCTCCATTCTATTACTCAAGACAGAAGCCTTGATATCTTTCTTTTCATTATCCACACATCCAGCCCACAAACAAGCTCTCTTGGTTCTATCTCTGTATTATTCCAGTTTTGCTAAAGTAACTAACAAACTCAGACTCAAAGTGAGTTACAGTAAATATTTATGCCTCACATACAAGTCTGCAGGCTGGCTGTGCTTGTTCTAGGCTTGACTGACCTTGTTTGTGTTCAGCCAAGTTTGGCTCCAGATTGCAAATCAGGTTTGGGTCTGCAAGCCATGTGTCCCATTCTGGGACTCAGAGTGAAGAAGCAATGGCTTCCTGAAACATGATCTTTTCACATGGGTGGCAGAAGCACAAAAGAGACAACAGAAGTTGTCCACGCCTCCTAAAGCTTCAGGTTGAAATCTCAGTCACGATTTGTAATTATCTTGTTTTTACTGGCAATTTCCCCTATTAAAATGCTGGTTCTGTTCCTGCCTGGCATCTAGCAGGCATTCAACAAATGTTTATGAACTTGATGTTAAATGAGAGGATTCTGGAAAAGCAGTTTGAGGCTACACTGCTAAAGGATCTTGAAATATCACGTAGGAGAGTCTGGACTCCATCCTAAAGGCATTAGTCAGTCACCAAAGGAGAGGTCTGCTTTAGAAAGGTAACTATGATGGTAGCTGGGTGATGAATGTCTAAAGAGAAGCAGTTAAAAGGTTACTGTAATTGTCTAGGTTAGAGGAGACTTGAGGCATAAACTAGGGCAGAGGGACTAGAAGGGAGACTGCATTGAGGTGTCATCAACAAGAATTGGTTATAATAACAGCATTTATTAAGTGCCTATAGTAGGCCCAGACTTTATGCTATCTTACAAAAGCCAAGCAAAATAGGTATTGGTATACTAATTTTGCACATAAAAAAAAAATTTTCAGAGAACTTATATAATTTCCCCCCAGAATCTCACAGCTAAATAAATGACTATTCTGGAATTCCATTGCAGGACTATCTGATTCCCAAGCCCAGGGAGTGAAAGACAAGGAGTGGTGCTAAGTTTCCAGCTAAGGTAATTACTTAGATGATGTCCTTTGCTGAAATACATAAAGGTTTGCTGGGAAAGGTAATGAATGCGGTTTTAGTTACCCTGTGGGTTAGAAACCTGTAATACAGTAGGTGGTTCTGCCTGAAACAGAAACTGACTCTGGTTAACTCGCCAAATAGGGTATTTCTTGGAAGGCTATGGGGACTCCCAGAATCATTGGTAGGCTGGAGGGACAGGCTTCATGAAAAGGTCACAAACCCAGGGAGTTCCAGACAGTGAGGCAACAAGAACTAGCCATATGTGTATTCATTGAACAGATAGTTATTGAGTGCGTACTCCATGCCAGGCACCTCGGAGCACTGGGGACACAGCAGTGAAGAGTCAATACCGCCACCTTCATGCAACTTACATTCAAATGGGGGACCCAGGTCATAAACAAATCAGTTAATTAAATCCAAAAACATGTCAGATGGTAGAAAATAAAACAAGGAAGGGGGATAAAGAGTGCCTTGAGGAGAGAGAAGTTGCAATTTTCAATGGAGTGGTCAGAAAAGCCCCCTGGAGAGTTCTGGTCTGTCCACTGCTGCAGCCACGTGAATGAATGAGAACTCCAAATGTCCCCTTGTTGCTGTTCATTCTCTTGGAAGTAACATCTGATTGGCAGAGATGAAGGCATGTGCTCACCCCCTTGTCTCCTCTGAAATGAGGGAGAGGAAGAATTGCCTTTCAACTTGTATATTTCGATAAGCACTACCTCCAAAGAACATACAGAAAATGAGGGATTTTCCCAAAAGAGATGAGGGTTTGGCCTCTAGAAAACCCAAATAACCACAGGAGAGGATGCAACCAATAAGAGAGTCAAAGAAGAGACTCATCAAAGAGAAGAGTGAGAAGAAAAAATAAAGGATAGCACTTTGGAGAATTTTGAATACGTCTGAAGACGCAGGTTGATGAAGAGGAACTAGTAAAGGAGAGCAGAAAGAAAAGAATCTGGAGAGAGCAATGTTTGAGAATCCAAGGATAGAGCTTACGAGGTCAATGGTGACTTTATGAAGAGGCTTGGAAGAAGACATTGTAAATGGAGAAAGAACCAATGGTGAGTGAAGTAGGGAAAGAGTAACCTCTGAGCCAAAGTGTTCTACATCATAATTCATGTTGTTATAAAGGAACTTGCAAAATATATTATCCTGTGTCAAAAGGAATGTAGGACTTCTGTCCTCATTTCATTTGAACTTCACAATAACCTTGTGAGACAGGTCTTATCCTCACTGTGAGATGGAGGAAAATGATATCTAATATTCAGTGTTGGAGATTATAAATCTTTTCCTGGAGTGCATCTTGTTAATAGATATCAAAAGACCTTAAAATGTATGTATTCTCTGACCCAGAAATTCCTCTTTAAGTGTATTTAGCCAAAAGAAATAAGAGCACGCATACAGATTTATCTACAAGGTTATACATTGCTTGTAATAGTAAAGAATTGAAAACAAGCTAGTTCCAACAAGAGGGAATTGGTATGTCCATGCTGTGAAATGATGTGCAATCAGTACCAAATAATGTTGCAGAATAAACTGTTCAAGAAAGAAAAAGGGAAATGGTTTATAATTTATGAAGTGGAAAAAGCAGACAACAAAAAGTATACACAGTATGATTCCACTTTTCCTTCTTGTGGATTTTTCCCCATATTTTCCAAAATGTCTGCAATAAACAAATATTACTTTTATAATGAGATATTTTTAAAGTAAGGTCCTGTGTGGTTAAGTACTTGTCTATGTCAAACAGGGATAACTGGGAAAGGAGGGGCCAGAATTATGCTCTTGACTCTTCAATCATTCCTTCTACCACCTTAGGCCGCCTCTTCTTATATAGAACAGTCAGTAAGTGTCTTACTTCTGACTTGTTGCTGTAACAGAAATGCCATAGGATGGGTTACTTAAATAGCAAACATTTATTTCTCCAAATTCTGGAGCCTGGGAAGGCAAAGATCAAGGTGCTGGCAGATTCAGTGTCTAACGAAAGCCTACTTCGTGGTTCATAAATGGCTGTCTTGCCTGTGTCCTCACACAACAGAAGGGCCAAGGGAGCTCTCTGGGGTCTCTTTTATAGGGACACTAATCCCATTCTTGAGGGCTCTACCCTTATGAACTAATACCTGGCAAAGGCCCAAGCCATGAATACCATGGCAGAGGGGATTAGGTTTCAACATATGAAATGAGGTTTGCGTGGGGAGGGGTGGGGGGCGGTGGGCAAAGACTAAAACAGAGAACACCGTCAGTCTGTAGAAGCAAGGGGGAAAAAATGTCCCTCAATAATGTAAAAATGTTTTCCTACTTTTTTTACTTGCAGTGTTCAGTGAAAACAAGTTCTTTACAATCAACATGCCAGAAACCCTAACATATAAGGCCTTCTTGTACTGAAAAAGTTAAAAGCGTGAGAATGGTTGGAAGTTGTTTAAACAACAATAGTAAAGATTTTACGAGACCTCAAAATACTCCCGGATGTGTGGATATGACAAATCAATAAAAAGGAACCAACACCCATCCTAGAGCCTTGTAAGATCTAGATACCAGCCTTTCTACACCTCAACCTGGAAGCACAGGCTCTCGTAGAGAGGGGACGTACTCCCACATAAGAGACACTAGGGGTGGCCCAGAGGTGGCAATCCCTAGTAGGATGTGGGGTATGCAGAGGAAAGGGGTGACGGGTGCACTTAAGACACGTGAAAACTGGAAGGTTTGGTGCCTTCTGCCGTCGGCGGTTCCAAGGCTGAGTTTACGGCACTTAGAAGCAAGCTCTACTCCTTCCGGCTCGACCCTGCCTGCAGGCCTCCCTCAAGACCTCATCGGACTTGGACTTGAGGGCCTAACTGGGGCTTGTATTCGCTATCAAAGATCCGTGGGTCCCCGAGGCGGTGCGGTCTAGTTCCCGAAGAGCTGGACCCCGGCGAGCGGGCGGCGTGGGCGAGGATGGGTGCGGCCACCACACGGGCAGGGCTCGCTTCCGGATCTTCGCAAAACTAACAACATTAGTTAGGGAAATATACAGGCTCTAACAACCCTAAATCCCTTCACTTGGCGACTGTAGCAATCTGAGACACTGAGCGCCCCGCACACCCTAGACGCAGCCAGAACGCACCCACCCCAGCCTTGCCACCCGGCTCTGGTGACCTCCCCCTAGCCCGCACGCGCCCTGCAAACCCGTGCCCCCGCCCTCACCCCAGAGCCCCTAGAAGCAAGCTACGGTGGCTCTGATGGGGATAAATTATTACCGTGCTACCGTGCTGCAAACTCAATCCGAGAAGTATGAACTGGCTGGGACAGTTTAGGAAGGCGGCCACGAGGGCATTTGCTGAAAGGAACAGATAAATGCATTTGGGAGTAGGAGGGGTAATCTGTGGACAACGGTGAGGAGGAAGGAAATGCAGTCTCTGCCTCAAGACCAGCGGCCCAGAAGTGGTGCTCAGAGAGCTCTCTCGGACACCCGTTGCCCCGCCTTCAGGGCGTGGCCTCGCGCTGCCCCGGGAGGGGGCGGGGACTACTCCGAGCCACGCCCCACTCTGCAGGAGGCGAAGGGTGCCGCACCTACACTTCCGCTGCGCACTGCGTTCTGCACCAGCCGAGCGAAGGTGATCCAGGTGAGTCCCCGCAGCTGCGGGCGGCGAGGAGCGTGGGCCTCGGAGGCATTTCAGCTCCTGCGCTGGGCACCGCCCGTATCTCGGCCATCCCAAGCTGAATAGGGACTCGCTCTCTCTCTCTCTCTCTCCCTTCTTGTCTGTAGATTCCTTTCTACCTTCCCATCCCCTTTGCCCTCCATCCTCCCCATGATGTAGTGGGTTTGGAGCGTCTAAGCTGGGCCGGCCTCGCTATCTAAAACTCAGGGAGATTCTCAAGGTCAACCCTTCCTCAGTTACTTCCTTTTCTCTCCTCCGCTCCCTGGGCTGTGCGGACGCCGGGCTCCTTCTTTCTGCCTCCCAGAGCCCACCTGACCTTGCCAACTGCATCTCTGGTGCACAGGAGGGGTGGGCAGGGCACTGCAGGGGCAGCTGGCAGTGCAGGCCTGATCGGTAACACAGGTTTTTAAAGTGGCCTGGGAGCGCTGCGCCGGCTGCGGATGTGCATGTGTTGCTAGGGACCTTCCGGGAGGGTCTCCCAGGGAATTGTGTTTGTTTTCCCCTGGTTTCATAGAAACGTTTGTCGTATGTTTGAATTGGAACCCACGAGTGGGTCATTTCTTACCGCTGCCTTAGAGCAGGAGAGGAGGCGGAGTCTTTGTTGAGGTTGATTTCAGAGAATTTCCCTCATCTGGTGTTGCTGCAGGGAGCGTTAGCACCACAGCGGCGGGGCAACTGCGGGGCGGTGGAAGGGGCTGGAGGCTGGTTGGTAAGTCATTCTCCGAAGTTCTGGCTTCTGCTATCACTTTCCTTGGGAGTCACGAGTTTACCGCTATATTGTAGCTTAGGGGACAAGTGAGTGTGGGAAGGGAGGTAAAAGGAAAGCAGAGACAGGAGGGTGGGTAGGAAAAGAGCTACGGGCTTGTGGCTTTAATCCCCTAACTGGAGAAAGGGAGATCTGGAGGGAAGGACACTTACTGCTCTGCAGATATATGGCTCTTTGCAGGTGCTGTAGACCTGGGCGTGGTCATGTGGAATTGCCGCAGGTTTTCGATTCCTCTGTCGGTGGAAGCAAGGGCATCTCTTGGGAAATCTGTAGATCACTGGGAGCCTACAGTTTCTGGGAAGCACCCAAGGTTACTGGTCAAAATTACAGACTATGCTTAGGTCAACGAATTCAGTGATGAGAGCATAGTATCTGAGTCAGGGGATCAAGAATGTTTATTCTCACAGGAGTTAAATTTAACAGAGTTAAATAAGTTTACATCTAAAATCCAAACAAATACTTTCAGCCGGGGAAGACGTTCTGTAAAGCTTCCCTCCTGGCAATGTTACAGAAATAGAAAACTTTGTCAAGTGATTCCCCCCACAAATGATGTTACTACATATAAAACAGAGGTACTGTGTAGAGGTACTGTGCCCAGTCATAGAAACTGCACTGCAGGGGCCTCCTTAGATTAAGGAACAAAACTGGAGAAGGGCAGTCTTCCCCCTTATTTAGACTTAATCCTGCCAGTTTAGAGTTCTGCAGAGACACAGTCCATGAAGGGGAACCTCTTAACCTGGAGGATAGCAAAGAGACTGAACCTATGTGGAGAAACCTGGAATGAAGTGGATGACAAATCAATCTGTCAAAGAGTAATTTAGTGCCTACTGCACAGCTGGCAATATTTAAATATATTCTTCCCTATATTTCTATTTAAATATTCTGAATCTGTATTCAGAACACCCTTGCCAACCACAATTGACCATGAACCATTTAGCATTTTTTAAAGCAATATGTGTTTAAAAGAATATACTGCTACGGTTTTTACAACTGGTTTCATTAATACTAATGAGTATACCATCCTCCTGAAAAAGGAGGATTCAGCAGTTACCAGGTAGGTTACTGCTGTGTAAAATAGAATTTTTGTGTTTCCCTCGCTATCTCTTACAGTGTCTATGTGCCTATCTTCCTACGGGGAAGTTGTACTACCTTCCAAATACATTTGCAAATACCTTTAAGGAGTTCAGCATTTAGAATCATCCGTCCCCTGTTACGCTCTGAGTTCTTTCTAGAGTCGACCCATTTTTTAACTGGAACTTGTGTTCTAATATTTTGGTGACTTAGTTCACTCTTTTTTATTTAATAGTGTTATTTTGTTTCTCCAGCCTAAGAAATGTGAATGATTGTGACACAACTTCCTTCTAAGTACAGACAGGCCTGAAGAGTTAGACCCCCGTTTCAGGCAGGAGCCTGCAGCCTATGCAGTTCCTTCATTCAGAATGGCTGGTAGCCTGGAGGACACTTGTTCAGCAGCTGCTAAGAATTCACTGCATACAATCCACCCACATTTCTTGTGATGGAAAATCCAAACGGTGTCCATGTGACTCATTAGAAATTTTTTTTTTTTCCTCTTTGGGAAGTCAGGGCTTAGTTTCACTCTGCCCCTCAGTTCCTATATAATTCCAGTTAAGGGACAGGTTATAGGGAAATCGTGATGTAAAAATGAAGTGCCAATTTTTGTGTTGCTTTGCCCTTTGCAAACCTGTATGCCCGAAAGTTGGGAGGATTTTTTTCCCCTGTAATCTCTCCTCCTGTCATACTGCAGTGCTGACACTCATTAAAAAGAAAAAAAAAAAAAAATTCCTTTTTGGACCTTTTCCAAATTTTTTTCTTCTTCCAATTAGAAAGCTCTCAGGCTTTAATCAGTCACAGACTTGGAGTTAATTATTAGCTTTCTGTTCTCGTTAATATATTTTATGCTCAGGAGAGGGTCCGGAGAGGTAGAAAAGTTTCAAAAGAGGTCAAGTGTGGCCAAACTTGCTCCCCAACCTCATTGAGAGACAATACAGCCAAGGGTTGAGAGCATAACTGTGGAGCCAGACTGCCTGGCTGTGTGTGAATCCAGGCTTTCTCTGTTATAGCTGCGTGTCCCTGGGCAGATTACTTAACCTCTCTGATGTTCAGTTTCTTCATCTGTAAAATGGAGTAATAATATATCATAGGGATGCTGTGAGGGTTTAAATGAGTTAATATTGATGAACTACTTAAAACAGTGTTTGACACACATTAAGTAATATATGTGCTAATAATAAGTGTTATTAATAATCATTGATTTCTCCTACCACTCTTCCTCTAGGCTATATCACTACCCTTCAGCCAACACTGGTCTCCTTTTTCATCCTTATACAAGTAAACCCCTTTCCTGTCTCCGTGCCTGTGTACTTGCTGTTTTCTCTACCTGTGTGCTCACTCTCACATCACTGTTACATCCTTCAGAGCCCTTAGCTCAATCTGTTACCTTCCTGTTTCATGATCCTCCTAAGTTGTCTCCCTCCATTTGACTCTGTATTCTGGAAGGTCAGGACCTTCTTTCTCAGTCTTGTTCACCATTGTAGCCCTGCACTGCACATGGTACCCAGCATTCAGTAAGGGATACATCAGGAAAGGAATCATTCTAAGGCACTACTGAGGAAGGTGGTAGATGTGGACTTAAAGTGAGCATTCCATTTAGGTGAAACGCTTTGTCCTGCATTGACTTTGTCAGATCAGCTCCCTTGAATGAATTGTTACAAGATTTTTATTTTCTTCTGCATCCCATAACTTCTTCCCATTCTCTTCCCTGTCCTCTGAGATTGGTGCCTTCAGACTATGGGAAATGTCCTGCAGCCTGTCCCTGGGATCACACCTCCCTGGAGGCTGGGCTCCAGATGGTCCAGCGTGGCTCAGGGCTTTTAGGTCAGCACATCAAGGAACTCTCGCCCATAGGGCCTTTTGGGTCAAGAATCTGTTTGGGAAAGTTTGTCATCCTACAAACAGGGGAACCTAGGATTTGTTCTGTCTTATAATCTACTATTCTTAGATTCCTGAAGAGCTGAATTACCAGTTTTTCCCAGGGGAGATTCAGTTAAGCATATGTGTCTAGTGCCTTTTCACACAGAAGTCAGACTCCAGAGAAGAAAAGAGCAGGTAATTTGCTTATTTGGCCTTAACATGGTTTATATGTGTCAATGCAGGCTCATCCCACATAACCAAGAAACATTCACTTGGACTCGAGCATCAGGCTGGTCCTTCCCTCCCCGCTCCCGCTCTCAGCCAGCGCAGGAATGTAGTCATTGTCATCAGCACAGACAGTTCGCGAGAGTGTTGGAGTTAAAATGACATGTGGAACTTGAATATTTTATATTGCAAGCTGTGGCTACTTAACTATAAAATTGACTATATTTGGATTTATAGGACATTTATCTCTTAAGAAGACAGATCTTTCCATCCCCCCTAACTTGTAGTGTGCTTCCACTTTCCAAGTGTTCTGCCAGCAACACTGATGAGGAATTAAAGAATATCAGAAACCAGGAAAGACCCACTTTATGACCTGCCTCTGCTGTTTGCCTCACTTGAGTTAATATTCAAGGCTGGACAAATAATGGCCTGCTTATTCAACTAACTTTTCATTTTTAGCCCTTGGAGTGATATTTACTGAATATGCAAAACAATTGTGGGGAATAGTTATTTTTCTTCACATGGTTATTATTCCTTAACTGTCCATGTACTCTTTTTTCTTAAATTTTTTTTAATAAATTTATTTATTTTATTTATTTATTTTTGGCTGCATTGGGTCTTCGTTGCTGCGTGCAGTCTTTCTCTAGTTGCGGCGAGCGGGGGCTACTCTTCGTTGTGGTGCACGGTCTTCTCGTTGCAGTGGCTTCTCTTGTTGCGGAGCGTGGGCTCCAGGCGCTCGGGCCTCAATAGTTGTGGCTCGTGGGCTCTAGAGCACAGGCTCAGTAGTTGTGGCGCACGGGCTTAGTTGCTCCGCGGCATGTGGGATCTTACTGGACCAGGGCTCGAACCCATGTCCCCTGCATTGGCAGGTGGATTCTTAACCACTGTGCCGCCAGGGAAGCCCCCATGTACTCTTTTAAAAATCTCACTGCCATTTGAAACTTTGATACTCAAACAGATTTTATCATCTGTGTACTGTAGAATTGACCAGACTGGCATTTTGAAAATGTAGGCTGGACCCAAAGAAATTCTGTGACTGTCCTTTTTTTCTCTCCCATCATGGAAACAGGGAATTACCTTTGTGCTGCTTGCCTCTAGGATCTCAAGTTTCTCCACTTAGCTTTATATGGGCTCAGCTGCCTTGCCTAGAAATAATTTTGAGGACTATTCCTTTGTAGATACATTTGGAGGCAGAAACGAGGCTGGACAGCTACCTCATTAAAAGAGTACAGGCTGAGTAGACCCCTAGCACAACCTCAGAGCTTTTGGAACCACCTCCCAGTGTTGGAGACTCATGGAGATCCACTTGATGTGATCACATGGAGCCCTTTAAGTGACCATCCTTGTATTATTCTCATGAAAATGCCATGTAAAATAAAGGACCGGGGCTTCCCTGGTGGCAAAGTGGTTAAGAATCCTCCTGCCGGGGCTTCCCCGGTGGCGCAGTGGTTGAGAATCTGCCTGCCAATGCAGGGGACACGGGTTCGAGCCCTGGTCTGGGAAGATCCCACATGCCGCGGAGCAACTGGACCCGTGAGCCACAACTACTGAGCCCACGCGTCTGGAGCCTGTGCTCCGCAACAAGAGAGGCCGCGATAATGAGAGGCCCGCGCACCGCGATGAAGAGTGGCCCCCACTTGCCGCAACTAGAGAAAGCCCTCGCACAGAAACGAAGACCCAACACAGCCATAAATTTAAAAAAAAAACAAAAAACAAAACAAAACGAAAAAAAGAATCCTCCTGCCAATGCAGGGGACACGGGTTCGAGCCCTGTCTGGGAAGATCTCACATGCCGCGGAGCAACAAAGCCCGTGCGCCACAACTACTGAGCCTGCGCGTCTGGAGCCTGTGCTCCGCAACAGGAGAAGCCACCGCAACGAGAAGCCTGTGCACCGCAACGAAGAGTAGCCCCCGCTCGCCGCAACTAGAGAAAGCCTCACGCAGCAATGAAGACCCAACGCAGTCAAAACTAAATAAATAAAATAAATAAATTTTAAAAATAAAATAAAATAAAGGACCATATATAAGGAAGATTGGATTAATAGTACAGGCAGCCAAATAAGGATTTTAATGAAACATTGGGGAATGGCTCCAAGTCAGTCTGTAAGTGCTTTAGCATTGTCCCATTCCTGATGCATTAAAAAAAAAAAAAAAAAAAAAAAGACTGCTGAGAAATTGCAGTAGAGTTGGAGGGGAGCAATCTTGCAAATGGAAGTAAGGGTTACCATTGTCCACACTGGCTTTTATTTGTTTGAGGGCAAAGAGAGAGGTGAAAGTTGAAATCCTCTCTCCCTTAAGACGTTTGATTTTCATTTAGGAGAAGACAAGTTGTTGTAACTTCATGGCTCAGAAGTCATAAATTATTTGAGGCCAGTGCCCAAATGATAAAGCCTGCCTTTTGCTCCATTTGTGCAGTGTTGATTGTGCCCTGGGGAATTTCTATTGGCAGCTAAGATGGAGTGGGGTAAATAAGTGAAGGAGAGCTTTACCCCAGTAGTATTCTGTTGAATGTAGTTCAGGAAGTTCTCTGAGTAACCCTTTTGTAACTGAAGGAACCCCTGCCCCAGTGAGATAAGGCAAGCTGTGGCAGAAGCAGGAATTGGAGGAAAGGTTGAGCGAAGTATAAGCGCTGGAGTAGTGATGTTTCCAGGTGAGTCTGTCAGTCACATTCCTATAGGAGAGTACCTTAGCCAAATATCATAATGAAACTCCATGTTGCTAACTCAGGCACTGGAATAGAGCATATCTTCTAGGGGTGAGACCAACACTGCCTCATTTTAAGTCCAAGCTTGATCACTCCTAAAGTAAGACTTTACAATGGTGCCTTGTAGCTTTTTAAAAATCCACTGGGTGTCTACTCACTGGATGCACCAAAGAGTTGTTGCCTCGAATACTCTTCCTTCCACTATGCTGTCCCATAGACCTCAAGGCCCCACCGGTCACCAGGGCGCCAGTGTTCTCCGATCTACCCCTAGACACCCACTGTGGCCTGGGGTTTTTCTGCTGCCCCTTGTCCCATGCCCCACCTGCTTCAAATACTGTTCCTAGTTTTTTTTCCTCCAACCTGATATGTCCTCAGAAAGTCATGTTTGGCCAGTAATACATATTTTGATAAATAAAAAAGTTACACACAGAAATGCTGCTGTTTAAAAATATCTGTTGTAGAAATAATTCTGTTTCTAAAGTATTCTCAAAATGTGCAAACATCCAAAGGTAGAGCCTGTGGCTGGTGAGGGTCCATGAGGAGGAAAGGCTGCATGGGCAAGTGGTAGGACTTGCCTGGGGCCATACTGGCAGGCCTGGACAGTGTGAGCACATTTAGGAGGGAGAACTGCCTGATGTGTATTACCTCACAGCCCACTTGTCTCTTAACCCTCAACCCATGGACTTCCACCTTCTACCACCTCCCTAAAACCAGGGTTCCCCCTCACCAAAGCCAAAGGCATATTCTTAGCCTGTTCATGCTTCTTGACAGAAGTGTCCACTTCTTCCTTTTCAGAACTCTTTCTTCCTTATGTTTAGGGTCTGTACCGTTCCTGGTCCCTTTTCATACCTGGAAAGCTCTTTCCACGTGTAGGAGTTGAATCCACCCGAGGGCTTGCATAGTTAATGATGGTGCATGTTTGCTTGGGCAAACGCCTTTCCCTTTGGGAAGTGATGCTTCCTCTGCAACTAAGGCACTTAATTGCATACCCTTTCTTCCTCTACACATCTCATCTTAGTCCGTTGGGGGAGAAGCAAGAAGTATTGACTGTTACGTGGCCTGTAAAGACTCTCATAATCTGGATCTGTCCTCTCTAACCTTATTTCCTGATGTTCCCACCATGTGCTGGGGTCCAGGCTTTTCCTCACCCAGGGCCTTTGCACTTGCTATTCCCTCTGATTGGAATGTTCTTTTCCCCATAACGTTGTGTGGTTGCTTCTTCCTCATTCATGTGTCAGTGCAGATGTTGGCCACAGAGAAAAGATCTTCCCCAGATGATCCTGCTGGAGTAGCCCCACCTCCACCCCGTTCCCTCCGCATCACTGCCCTGTATGTTCTCCATAATAGTCATCACTCTCTCAGGTTGCCTTTGTTTGCGTATTTGTTGTCAGTCTTCTCTCATCATTAGAGTGTCAGTGCCTTGAGGTCAGGGACCCCCATCTTGTCCACTGCTGTATCTCCCACAACTCAACACTGCCTGGCATAGAGTAAGCACTTTGTATATTGTGGTTGAGTAAGTGACTTAAGTGTTCTGGGACTCATGCTGTCCACACTAGGAAACTAACTCCATCTGTCATTATGCTGTCCACGTCAGGAATCTAAGTAGACCAGCCTTTTGCCAAATTTGAATCTATCCCAAACAGTATCAGAACTAATTTCTAAGTCAGAGCACATTATAGATTTGTAGAAAAATCAGTATCTCCTTATTTAGGAAGTATTACATATGTGGACAGACATGTACACTTGCCAGGATGTACAATGTCTTTGTGTTTGGACCAACATTTATTAAGGGTTCATACCAGATGCTTAGTCTAGTTTATCTCATTTAACTCCTCAAACCATCCTGTGAAGTAAATAGTATTCTCCCATTTGGCAGAAAAATTAAGTAACCTTTCCAGGGTCCCAGAGGTGGGGTCTGAACACAAGTCTAATTCCAGAATTCCCACCGTCTCTACTCCTGTGGATTTTCCCATGGGAAAAGGCAAATCATAAACAGTATTCAAGTCTGCTAGGAATAAAAACATTCCCAAAAGGATCTCTACTATTAAATAAGTGACACGAATTTTCTAAATAAAAAGAAAAACTAATTCCTTTTAAACCTTCAACTTAATTGTTCTCTCAGCTGAACTATTTTGACTCAAGACTGCCAGGAAACAGTTAACTAGGAGCATACACCTCTGTAGTTACTAATAAGTGAAGAGAGAACAGAAACACTTCTGTCCTATCTCTGCCTTTCCCCAACCCTTTTAGTTTCATTTTTGTTGGGGGGGTGGGGGGGGTTGTACACAGTTTCTGATCATTGGTATGAAGGAAAAATCTGGAATTGGGTATTTGTTTACTTATTTGCCTGCTTTCCCCAGTAAAACATGAGCTTCCTGAGGGCAGGGACCAAAGTCTGGCTTGTTCACCTCATCCCCAGCATGGGCCCACTGAGTAGCACATAGTAGGCACTCAATAAACTTGGACGAGTAAATGAACGGATGCTCAGCCCCATGCAGGGATAAGCATGTCTGGCTACAGGGAGGGTTTGCATGACTGCAGTTTGCTGATTTCCGTAGTCTGTACTAGAAGCCTGCTTCCTTCTGAATACTCCTGCCCTTCAGATAATATATTATAACATGGCTGGCTATTAAGAGTTCAAAAAGGAGGGGAATATATGTAGTTCTAAGCTTTGTTTGCTATTTTAAAATGATAATTCTAAATTATAAATTCTTAAATGTATCTCATCATCATGTATTCGAACATCCGCTTTTATCACTGAATCAGGGCAAAGACAGTTAACAGAACATTAGCACACATAGTATAACCTGATATATAACATTTATTGGGTACTTACTATGTGACAGGCATCCTGATGGGTGTTTAGAGACAGTGTTCCCATTTAATCTTTACAACAACTGTATGGTGTGGGGTAGGCGCCATGATTATCTCCAATTAACTAGTGAGGAAACCAAGGATGCTTGAAAGACGTTGAGTAATTTTCCCGAGGACACACAGCTAGGAATATGAGATCCAGGTTCCAAACCCAGACAATGTGATTCCAAAACTGCCCCCTTACCTGCAAGGCTGTCTCTATACTGCACATAGTAGATAAGTGACAGGATTCAAGCTAAAAATCAGGTCCGATTCCTTGGTTCCTTTGTAACATACTCTCTATTCCTCCTGTCTCCTCGATTACTAATTATTGTCAGGCCATGTTTTTACATAACTTTTTTGGTATATATTTGCTCATTTTGCACATTATAGAAAGGTACAAAGGAAAATCTATAATTCAGCCATCTGGAAATAGCTATGCTTATGATTTTGATATTTTCTTCTTTAATTTTTTCTATTATTGAGAAAACTAGATATACACTTTTTGTTTTCTTTTTTTTTAAACTTAACATGCTGTATATTAAGTCTGTTTCACCATCTTTAATCTTTCACCATTTTTAATGGTTATATACTATTCTGTTTTACAGATATATTATTTATTTAATTAGTTCTCTTTGTTTGGACATCTATACCATTTGTTTTTGCTGTTATAAATAGTGCTGAAGTGAATGTCTTTGAACCAAATCTGTTTGCCTTCCTGATTATTACCCCAGGATGGATTCCCAGTAGAATTAATGAGCAAAAGGTTATGAACAATGTAAATAAAGCATATTGCCTGCCGCCAGGCTGTCCTCCAGGTGGTTCTGTTTTACACTTCTCCCAGCAGCGTGTAATACTACAAAGTAACTAGATAAATTTTTATTTGTACAAATCATAAATTTTAATCTTTACAGCTGGTGTGTGACTAACCTCGGAAACTGCATGATAATTAACAAGTGCTATTATACAACCAAGTGAGTTACAAAGTAATCTATACCAGTCATGAAAGTTCAGCTCCGAAAGGACCATTGGACTGCATGCTGTGTGTCTATCACCATGTAGAAGGCAAAGTCTAGGGCAGAGCTCCCACCCCCAAGAACCTTATCTTGTTGGGTGGATATACGGGTTGCCAGTGACACAGAGCAGGTATGTAATCAACAAACTATAGTGTGCAGTCCGAATGCGTGCTCATGTCAGAAAGAGGTTGTGTTGCACGTATCAGCTTCTCAAGCCTGTGCCCTGGGAGCTATCTGCTAGCTGCGGGGCCGGCCCAACCTCGGGCGTGGCTGGAGCTGCCTGGAACGTGGCTGCTGTGAGCCGAGGTGCCTCCCCTTTCACCAGTGTGCGCACCCGCACCCACGCGACGGGGCGGGAGCGTGCATCTCTTTGCCCTGGATTCCTCAGAAAATAAGGATTCAGCAAATGACGAAGTTTTTTTTTTGAACCCTAAGTGAATTAAACTGATTCTGTCCTTAAAGGACAAGCCTTAAGCATTTTGCAGTCCCTATTGGATTTATGTTTTCAGCAGCTGTAGCGACAGAGCTTTTCTCTGTGTTCTGATCTCCTCTTTCTCCAGGAATTCATACATCCAATTGCTTCCATTGTTTCAGTAGATGCTTTGAGGGGAAAAAAGGAAACTGACATGGGTTAGGCACACACTTTATGCCAGGCACTGTGCAGAGCGGAGGACGCATTCTGAAAGCTACCTGGACTTACAGCTTGCTTTATTTATTCCACAGCTTTCTATAAGCACACGCTCTGTGCTTGGCACGGGGGATGCTGGACACACACGGTCCCTCCCTCACGGGAGCTTAGTATCTGATGCAATTGGCTGCTCTTTCTGTTCTAGCCCTGATCACGCCAGCTGGGAAGTGCTGGCTGCAATGGCCTGTGAAGCAGGGCTCCTCATGTGGTGAAAGTGCAAGGAGGTGTCAGGGCGGGCTCAACAGGCTTGGCTCTGGCACCTATGCAGGTGTGTCCAGGGCTCCTGCAGGGAGAGCCTTGGAGATGGCCGCCTCTCTCCTCCTGCCCCTAGTACGCTCACTGTTTCCTGACCGATTACACTGTCCTTTGCACACCACCCACTTTAGCATCGGACTCTGGGTCTCCCTTACTGTAAATTCTCTGTCCTTCAAAGGTCTTGTTCCTGGCTCTGCTTGCCCTCACCTAGATTCTTTTCCCCTCAGTACCTATCACCGTACCAAAGTGTGAGGAGAGTCACTTTCACTAGGGTGTGACTGCCTAAAAGTGTAACCTCCCAGGTTGCATTTATATTTTGGAAGAGGAGGTCAGTGGTAAACATTAATTTCTAATTGCAGGTTTTTGAGCGGTTGCCTTTCTGAGTGTTCATTGCCTGCAATAGAAACATCTACTCAAAGGACACTTCTCTGTCCTGCCACCTAGCTTCTCCTACCCAAATCCTTACAGGCCAGAAAAACAGAGGCCAGTGACCGAGCCACCGAATTCTAATGTTTTGCCTGGGCTTGCTGGAGTATTTGGGGAAGAATTCTAAAACCTGCTCTGGTCTTAGCTCTGCCCTCATCTCTCTACCTGAGCCTCCATTTCCTTTTCTGTAAAATGGAGCTTATGGGATTTGGGGGGAGAGGAAAAATGAGCTGAAAAGTCTGCACCAACACAAGGTTACCCCAGGCTGCGAGAGAGCCTAGCCTCCTGTCTAAAGGTGAGGTCTGAACAGACTTTCAACTTGCACACTTTGACCTAAACCAGATATGCTTAATTGTATCGTTCTTAAACAGGCGGCTTTTGACAAAGTTAGAGACAGCTTCGTTTTCAGTGGCCTGTTTGGCCCAGATGTGTTGAACCCCAGGGATATCAGGTAGTCATGTTTATTTATTTTCAAAGAGGTGTTCAGTATTCACCCCATGTTTTTGTTTTAATAACTACTACCAAAGCTTCCTCCCCAAGCTGATTTTCTAAACTCTGGAAAGGACTAATTCTAAAAGAGAATGAGGGCAGGGAAGCTTGGAAGGCAGCCAAAGACTCCTTGCTCTCCGCAGCCACACGAGATGGCCCAGGAGAGGCTGACCTGGAGGTGATTCCCATGCTGAGTCATGGGGACGGCCCTTTCCAGTGTGTGTCCCCTGTCCCGGAGGAGGGGATGCTGGGTGCCCCTCCGCGAGCAGCTCTAGGTAAAGAAAGAATATAGCAGGGGAAACTAACGGGAATTATTGTGAAACATGGTTGGGGGTGGGCAGATTTTAGGATTTTGGTTCCAAATGTTATTTTGCAGACCTAAGGGAAACTTACTTTTAAAGAACTGACCTGTTTGCTGGCCCCAAATTCCACACTGAGAAAGATTCTGTGATCCCAATGTCAGTTCAGCTCTAAATCGTCACGTGGGATTGAAAGGGGACATTGGAACTGAATTGGAACCTAAATCTGAATCCCAGCTCGGATACTTTCTCTTTCAGACCTTGGGAATATTACTTAACCTCTGGGTGCTCTTTGGAAAATAGGGGTATTAGCATCTTGTTGGGTTGTTTGTGAGGACGACTAAAACATTTTGGAGCAGGGTAACCTTCCCAGGCTTTCAGGAGAGGTTGCAGCCAAACAGTTTTCAGGGGTGGAAATTTTTTTTTTCTTTGGCCACGCCATGTGGCATGCGGGATCTTAGTTCCCTGACCAGGGATCGAACCTGTGTCCCCTGCAGTGGGATCGCGGAGTCCTAACTACTGGACCACCAGGGAATTCCCAGGGATGGAAATTTTAAACTGAAGACAGAATACACACAGGAGCTGTTGGCCTGTGGCAGCCATGCACGTGATGAGACAGCAGCTAAGGATCTCTGGAAGCATTGTAGCTATTTCTCTGTGTCCTGCCGTGCTCTGACCCTTCAGACATCTGGTGATCAATGCTCAGATAGACTGGAGGGCAGCACTAACTTACTCTGAATTTATTAGGGCTTCTTCCCACCCAGCAGGTTTTCCTCTCCTTGATCTCCGGTATGTTTCTTTCCTTCTTTCTTCTTTCCTCCTGGAGCAGGACAAGAGCTAAAAGAGCTGAAATTGCTGAACACTGAAAAATGCGGAGATGAGCTTTTCCTCCAAACATTTCATATGAAATTTTTCAAACATGCAGAAAAGTTGGAAGAATTGTATAGTGAACATCCATATAGCTACCACCCAGGTTATAGCATTAATATTTTGCTATATTAGCTTGTATCATCATTTTTTGATGAATTTCAAAATAAGCTGCATTGCAGGCACTAGAACACATCATGGGGTTCGTTTTGAAGTGTTAATTTGATGAAGAATCTGGGTTCTCCAAGAGCTGCCCAGAGCCTTGCTCTGCTTTCAAAGAACTAGAACTGATCCCTTCCCTACAAGTGTGATATTTCTGCTGCTGTACCAGCACGTGCCTCAGGATCCAAGGGAGGCCCTAGGGTTCCTGCCCTCAGAGTGTCCCCGATGCCAATAGACATACAAGCGAGAAACTTGGAATCACTGTGTACATACTGACTATATCCCGTTTCTCTCTCTGTTTCTCTTTCTTTCTCTTTCTCTCTCTCTCTGTCTCTCTCTCTGTAACTTAGTATATCTTTTAGCATTTTGCCTTGCTAAATATTTTTGAAATTGTGGTTTTTAGTGGCCAGACCATCCAATAGCAGTGACTACTGCAATGGTTTAGATAAATCTCATACATGCAATGTTGATCAAAAGAACTCAGGCACAAAAGAGAATATACAATGTGATCATGAACTTTTCTGTGTGTATATCGCAGACTTGAATCGTTTTTTAATTCTGCTGGGTGGTATACAGTAATATCTCTACCTCTTAGAACCACCAGATCACTCATGCCTCTTTTTGAGCTGTAGCGATACGTTTGCTGGTAACAAAGCATCCCACTCTTGAGGCCTCCTGCAGCTTGGAGCCCACAGTGCCAGGTGGCGCCTGAATGTGTTCTTTCTCCCACAGAGTCAGGATGGCCGTCCTCTCTAAGGAATATGGTTTCGTGATTCTAACTGGTGCTGCCAGCTTCATAATGGTAACTCATCTAGCCATCAACGTTTCCAAGGCCCGCAAGAAGTACAAAGTGGAGGTGAGTGGGAACACAGTGGTGCCTCTGTGGGTTCGTCGAGGCAAGAACTTGTTTTCAGTTGTGGAGGGAAAGGTGAGGTGCTAGTGGTCAGCGGTGGCAGTTTCAGGCCTGTTCCTATTAGAAATTCTGCCCCTGTCTGGCAGGAGGAAGGCAAGAAATATGGGGCCCTTCTGGAGAGTCATTTCCATCTTGTTTTACTTTTGTCTCTTCTGTAAAAAGACCAGGTGTGCTTTTGGCTGGAGCTCTTTGCTAGGAAGACAGTTATTTTCTAAAGGGGGTTAAATAGGGAATTCCCGGGCTGTCCAGTGGTTAGGACTCTGCATTTTCACTGCCAAGGGCCCAGGTTCGACCCCTGCTTAGGGAACTAAGATCCCACAAGCCTCACAGTGAGGCCAAAAATAAAACGGGGGGTGGAGGGGGTTAAATAGCAGTTGTTTCCTGGTGTGCCACTTTAAAATGATGTCTTCTGGTGATTTTCCTGTTTCCCAAGTAGAAGAGAAGCACGTGGTGCTGAGTTAGCCTGTGTTTGGACATCAGACATAGGGAGGAGATCTATTGAATGCTTCCTTTAGCTCTAGCTGATCTAGAAGGGATACTTACTGAAGCTGTCCCTGGTGAGCAATGTTAAATGTCTACTTCTTTTGAGCAATTTATAATTAGAGCTCCTTTTAAAGTTTTCATGTCTAGTTTATTATTTTGATGGACACATTAAAACTCTCACACACTCAGTTTCTGTTCCCCCATTAAGGGGAACCTTAAAAGGATGTGGTATTTGCTGACTCTTGGGAAGGAGCTATTTCCCAATGGCATCCTTGTAATGCATCCCAAAGCCACCAGTGATGGCATAACGTCAACAAAAACCCCGAATTTGGCACAAGCTGCCTCTACCCCTTGAATGGCACAGACATATATTCTTGTCACTGGATATTAATAGACACAGATTGAATCTGCCTCTGAGAATGAGACCTGTCACCACATGCATGTAAGCAGAAATTGAATGATCATCTGACCAAGGTTATGGCAGAAGATGCTTTGGGATACATTATCTTTAAGGTTGATTTTAACTCTCAACACTGAATGCTACACTTGACCATTTGATCACACACACTTTGTTTTAACAGTATCCTACAATGTATAGCACTGACCCTGAAAACGGACACCTCTTCAACTGCATTCAGCGGGCCCACCAGAACACGTGAGTGCTGGCCCTGCCCGGCCCCCAAGACATCTGCAGAGTGGGTGTTTTCTGTCCAACACCTCAACCCTTGGTACTCTGTTTGCTGAGTAATAGCAACGATGACGATCATGGATACTCATTAAAAGTATCATTAAAAATGTATAAGTGAACAGATTAAATATTAAGCAAAATTAAGAGTTGTTAGGATGGTGGGATTCTAGATGACCTTTTCTTTTTTTCTTCCATTTCTTTTATTTTTAATTGAAGTAACATTGATTTACAATGTTGTTAATTTCTGCTGTACAGCCAAATGATTCAGTTATAAATATATATATATTCTTTTTTGATATTCTTTTCCATTATGGTTTATTACAGGATATTGAATATAGTTCTCTGTGCTATACAGTAGGACCTTGTTGTTTATCCATTCTATATATAATAGCTTACATCTGCTAATCCCAACCTCCCACTTCATCCCTCCCCCAATGCCCTTTTCAAACATGAATTTAATGCTGCATTACTCTTCTGCAGTATTTGCAGCAAGTTCACTCTAAACTGATACTGAATCTCCCAGCCTAGGGGGTGAGAGGCTTTGAGCTCTGTAAGGAAATCTACTCTAATTTGCCTCATCAGTTTGTCAGATTTGAGGTCTTTGACTCACTGTGTTCTGAGTTACCTCTAATCTAATCCCAAGCAGAGCAAAAGAAGGTGGATCTTAGCGGTCAGGCCTTCTGCCTTTGGTCAATGTTTATTTTTATTCTCAAGTTTCTAACTTGGCAAGTAAGAATGTAAAGGGTTCTTAGTTTTACATAGACATACTTATATAGAGCACTTTAAAGGAAAAAAAAACCTTTTTTTTCTATCTATTCCAGGTTGGAAGTGTACCCTCCCTTCTTATTTTTTCTAGCTGTCGGAGGTGTTTACCACCCAGTAAGTTTTTCCGGGGAGGGGGTTCATCTAATTAGATTTAATAGATTTAATTCACTGAGCCATTCAGGAGGGAAGAGGAAATGAAACTTTAATGAACATCTTCAATGTCTAGGCACCATGTATTTAAAAGAATTTCATTCAGTTACTTCTTACAAAGTTCCTTAAAGTAGGTAGAATTTTTCCCGTTTTTTACGGATGAGAAACCTCTTGGATACTATGTAACTTTCTCAAGATCAAATAGCTACAGAGTAGATGAATCAGAATTTGAACCCAGGTCTCTCTGATCCTAGGAGGTTCATGTCCATTGAGTTTTCCTTTGCCACATTATTCATGCAACGGACATTTCCTGGACACCTGAACAAAACAGGCAAAGGCTCCTGGTTTCATGGAGCTGACTCTTAGTTGGGGTCGCAGACAAAAAGCAATTCAAGGACATCGTGTAGCATGTTAGAAGGTGATGCACCCCACAGAGGAAGCAAAAACAGGGATGGTGGAAAGGGAGTGCCTGGGGACGGGGGGGACAGTGTTGAGTGGGGTGGTCAGGAGGAGCGCCTTGATGCGAAGGTGACACTTAAGCAGTAGGTGAGGGAGCAGGTGCTGCAGATGTCTCCAGACATCTGCAGGCAGGAGACGAGCCAGGGCCAGGCCCTGGGGCAGGAGCCTGCCTGGTCTGTGTGGTGCACAGTGAGCGGTGCGGCTTCAGTGGTGAGCAGGAGGTGAGGGCTGGAGGTGAGGGTGGACCTCGGGGCCGTGTAGGCCGCTATGGCCCTTGTGAGCCTTAGGTTTGGTCCTCACTACACCTTATCGAAATAAAGCAAGTTTATCTGAGCCTGATTAGTTGCCACTGGGGTCTTGCCTTACACAGAAAGTGTTTCCTTTTCAGGGCCCCGATTTCCCCTCCGTTGAGTTCAGACCAGAGTGCTGGCACCTGACGTTTCTGGTTCTGAGACTTTCATAAGCCTCTGGTCTGTACCTGAATGGCCTTGTGCTTTTTTTGTCAGCTGCCAGAACGGCGCATCTACAGTTCATGACCTCAAAGTCTTGTATTTTTTTCAAAGAAAAATCTGCTACTCTCTTAGAGAAGAGGTTTCTTTCTTGTGCCTCTAAAGAGCCCCAATCCTAGCAAGTAACTAGGCTAGCTGGTCTAAACAGACTAGCTGGTCTCTCTAGGCGTCACCTGATGTCCACCCCGGCCCCGTTCCTGTCCCACTTCCCTAGATCCCATTCCTTGTGCTTAGTTCTTGGAAATACTCTAAGACTACTCTGAAGACAAGCACCTAATATTGTTCCTGGGTTGACGGTAATTATGCGACTTTAAAGAGAGACCTGGCAGAAACTACAGAGCTTCTAGATAGTGACTTGTGCGCCTGGGGGTTTTATTTATAGTTGTTTCATGCTCCTACTGATACTTAACTTTCCCTAAAATCATCAAAACAAACAAATAAAAATCCTAAAGTAGGAACCTCGCCCCCACTGATGCCACTGCTAAATTGAAAAGACAGCTGGGGACAGTGACGCCCAGTGACTCACGTCCTCACACACCCTCTCGCTTCCTCTCCCCTGTCTCCTTTAGACCAAATGGGTTGGTCACCCCGGCAGGGTGTCCAAATGGAAGGATTTCCCATCTTGCATGAGTTTTCACTCTCTCTTCCCAAGGGTGTTGGGAATGGGGAGACTTTCCCCTCCAAGACCACATGTTCTGGGATTCACAACATGACATACTCCCCCGACTTTTTCTAGTGGAGCCCCATGCCTATGCGTGGGCCACTGCACAGCCCCTTAGAGCCCTCCCAGGGGGGACCTGGCTGAGACGAAGCAGCACACAGCCATGGAGTGTGCAGTCCATCTCCTGTCCACAGGGCTCCTCCCCTAGTCCTGCCTTTCAGTCGGTTTCCTCTCCTGGCTTACTCCGCGACCCCCAGGCCTGCCTCTCCTTCCCCTGTGCTCTAGCACACTGAGTCCCCTGGGGCAGGCCGGGAGGTTCCTCCCATCCCACCTACCTAGGAGAAGGCCAGCAATCACCTCCCAGGTCTCTGAGCAGTTCACAGAAGGATCACAGCGCTTTGATTTTCCTGACTGAAACAACTTCATTCTACCCTAACTTTGGTAGGGAGTATTTTACTATATCCATAAAACTGTTAACTTTTTGTTAAAACATTGTGTTATCAATCCTAGATGTTAATAAAATTCTGCCTGTTTCTTTCATGCAAATAACTAACAGAGCCCTTTTATTTTAGCGTGTAGTTTCTGGCTTGGGCTTGGCCTGGATTGTTGGACGAGTTCTTTATGCTTATGGCTATTACACAGGAGGTAAGGACATATTGACATCTGTCAAGGAAACAAATTTAAAATCTTATACTACTATATTTTCCTGTTTAGCGGGGCTTTAAGAAGAGGGAAAGTAACTTGATATTTAGGTGAAAGATCTGTTATCTTCTTTCTTTTTATTAACCTTTGAATAGTAACAAAGCGCATTCTGTATCTTCAGTGTGTCAATTGCTGTTCTAAGAACTTTGCATATGCTATTTAACCTTACAACAATTCTGTGACATAGATAATATTATTTTATAGATGAGGAAACTGAGGCTTAGAAAGATTAAGACTCTAGGTCACAGAGCTACTAAGTGTAAACTAGAAAGCCAGGATTCAAACCCAGGCAGTCTGACCCCAGATCCCCTGCTCCTAATCAGTACTATAAATAGTGTGCCTGAGAGAGAAGGGGGAAGAGATTCTTCTGGCTGGACTTACCTCTTGGAAGAGGGAAAACTCCAAAAGATCCTGGAGCAAAGGTGCTCTAATTATTATCCCACAACGTGTTTTAAAGTTCAATACTGTTGTGGCACACGACTTTGCATGCAGTATGTAACATACTGACAGCTTAGGCTGAAGAGCTGGTTGACCTCCTAAGACTAGATGGTCTAACGTACAACCCCAAGTGCCTTGACAGAATGGCTGGTGGATGTTGACAGCACTGTCACTGTGGAGCACCCCCAGTAACTTCTGCTCTTTCCTCTTTTTTAGAACCTAGAAAGCGGAAACGGGGAGCCTTGAGCTTCATCGCCCTCATTGGCCTGATGGGCACCACGGTGTGCTCTGCTTTCCAGCATCTTGGTTGGGTTAGAACTGGCTTGAGCGGTGGGTGCAAAAGCTGCCATTAAAGAGTTATAGGGTGTTTGGAAACTCTCATTCATTTTGACTGACTTTTATTTTCAGTGACTTTTTTTTTTTTCCCTAAATAAAAACTTACCTGGCGTCAGCCTCATACCTAACCCTGACTCTCACTTATTTCTTTTTGAGTCTTTATCTAAAATATAAGTAGCCTGTTCCTAGTAGATGAGAAAGAGGCCACAGGTATTAAGCACTCCTTCTTACCCTGCCAGAGGGTGTTTACTTAATGTGTGAGCTGGAAAAAGGTCTATTTGTGGAAATATGTTCATAGTCATGCCACAGCAGTGAAAAACTGGGGCTCGAAGAAAGTCTTTTAGTGCTAGTTATAAGATTATCTTATCACTTGCTAATACATAGGATTTTTAAAAAATCTCTATTGAAGATTGCTTCTAACGCTTAAAAACTGAAGTGATAGACTAAATTTAAGGTTATGAAACTTAATAGAGATGAATCTAATTTCCTGCATTTGGATGCAAAGATCTGATTGCATAGGTACAAATGGGGAAGGACAACCTTAGCAACAAAATATGGAAGACTTAAAAGGTTTTAGCTGACTTGGAGAACAATGCGAGTTGGCAGAATGAGATGGCTGTTCCAGAAATGAATGTGGCCCTAAACTACTTAACAGTAATAGTGTCTAGATCTGTGCTTTCCAATACAGCCACTAGCCACATAGGACTATTTACATTTAAATTTATGCTATACTATATAAATAAAACAAACAAAAAAATCAGCTCTCTAGTTGCTCTAACCACATTTCAAGTGTTCAGTAGCCTTTGAGGATTAGATAGGATTTGAACCCAGGCCTGACTCTCAAATCCATGCTTTTTCCATTGTACCCCACTACCACTTCGAGGAGCTAAAACATTTAAGGATAGAATGCCCTGGTCGGCAATTGAAGATGGTCAGCTTTGGCTAGATGACTGCCTGGAGTCCTCAGGGCATTGGATGAGAAAGCTGGACTAGATCAGTGTTGGTTCATGAGAAATTTTCACCAGTGGAGAGCAAAATAAGAAAAATGAGGACTGTTTTTGTAAAGCTTTAACTTGTATTCTTTTTTACATTAAAATGTCCCTTTATGAAATGATGGTGGTGATGAATAGTATGGTTTTTTTTGTTCCTGACTTAAAAAGATAATATAATTAAAAATTTGTAATAAGCTAGGGTTGTGGTTTGGGTTGTTTTCTATTTTGATTTTTGCCTTTTTGATTTTTGTTTGATAAGAAATGCACCTAAAGAGACTGGAGAACTTGTTAAGGTTTCTTTTCTCATCAGAGTATAGGCATCAGCGAAGCAGGGCAGGGGAGACATGGAGACAAAGTTGGGTTTTCACCTTTGTTTGAAGTCTTAACAGGGTATGCTTTTCAAAGTAATATGATCCATCTTTGTCATTTTGCTATTATAGAATGGGCTCAAAGGAATTTTTATAAGGAACCCAACACATGAAAGGGTGCTGTGGTTGAAGTGGGGAACCCAGAGCTCTGCCTTTTCATTTCCCTGTTTCCTCCACAAACACACTTCCAGGGCACCCAAGGGCTGGGCAGAATCCAGTTTGTATCAATGCCATAGAGAATAACCCTGCCTGGCCAGCTAGTTTCTATTAAATTCCCTGGTCTCGTGGAGAAAAAAAAAAGGGCATAAGTACTGCTTCCACTCACTGCTGTTCCGCAGTGTACATTCCAAAGAGTCAGTTTATTTCTATGGAAAAACACATTCTGAGTTCTGTTATAGGTGGAAATTAGAGAACCATACCAGTCTACCTTTGCTGCATACTGAACCTCAAGTATCCCCCCCCTGCAGGTAGCTATATGCCCTTGAGTTTATTAGCCTCCCTAAGCCTCCATTTGCTCAGCTGTAGGTTGGGGATAATGATAATACTTACTGTATAAGGTTCTTTTTTTAAAATTGAAGTATAGTTGATTTATAATGTTGTGTTAGTTTCTGGTATACAGCAAAGTAATTCAGTTTCATATATATATATTCTTTTCAGATTCTTTTCCATTATAGTTTATTACACGATATTGAATACAGTTCCCTGTGCTATACAGTAGGTCCTTGTTGCTTATCTATTTTACATATAGTAGTTTGTATCTGCTAAGCCCAAATTCCTAACATCCCTCCCCTATCCCCTTTCCCCTTTGGTAACCATAAGTTTGTTTTCTATGTCTGTGAGTATATTTGTTTGGTAAATAAGTTCATTTGTATCATTTTTTAGATTCCACATATAAGTGATATTATTTGATATTTGTCTTTGTCTGACTTATTTCACTTAGTATGATAATCTCTAGATCCATCCATGTTGCTGCAAATGGCATTATTTCATTTTTTTCATACCTGAGTAATATTCCATTATATATATAGATATAGATATAGATATAGATATAGATATAGATATAGATATAGATATAGATATATACACACACACACACCACATCTTCTTTATCCATTCATCTGTCAATGGACATTTAGATTGCTTCCATGTCTTGGCTATTGTAAATAGTGCTTCTATGAACATTGGGGTGCATGTATCTTTTTGAAGTATGGTTTTCTCCAAATATATGCCCAGGAGTGGGACTGCTGGATCACATGGCAACTCTATTTTTAGTTGTTTAAGGAGCCTCCATACTGTTCTCCGTAGTGGCTGTACCAATTTACATTCCCACCAACAGTGTAGGAGGGCTCCCATTTCTTCACACCCTCTCCAGCATTTATAATTTGTAGACTTTTCGATGATGGCCATTCTGACTAGTGTGAGGTGATACCTTACTGTAATTTTGATTTGCATTTTTCTAATCCATTGCTAATTAGCAGTGTTGAGCTTTTTTTTATGTGTCTGTTAGCCATCTGTATGTCTTCTTTGGAGAAATGTCTGTTAATGTCTTCTGCCGATTTTCTGACTGGGTTTTGTTTTTCTTGTTATTGAGCTGTATGAGCTGTTTGTATATTTTGGAAATTAAGCCCTTGTGGGTCACATCGTTTGCAAATATTTTCTCCCCATCTATAGGTTGTCTTGTCACTTTATGGTTTCCTTTGCTGTGCAAAAGCTGGTAAGTTTGATTAGGTCCCATTTGTTTATTTTGCTTTTATTTCTATTGCCTTGGCAGACTAACCTAAGAAAACATTGCTATGATTTATATCAGAGAATGTTTTGCCTATGTTCTCTTCTAGGAGTTGTATGGTGTAATGTCTTATATTTAAGACTTTAAGCCTTTTTGAGTTTATTTTTGTGTAGGTGTGAGGGAGTGTTCTAACTTCATTGATTTACATGCGGCTTTCCAACTTTCCCAACACCATTTGCTGAAGAGACTGTCTTTTCTCCACTGTATATTCTTGCCTCCTTTGTCAAAGATTAATTAACTGTGGGTGTGTGGGTTTATTTCTGGTCTCTCTGTTCTGTTCCATTGATCCATGTTTGTTTTTGTGCCAATACCATGCTGTTCTGATTACTGTAGCTTTGTAGTATTGTCTTAAGTCTGAGAGGGTCATGCCTCCAGCTTTGTTCTTTTTCCTCAGGATTGTTTTGGCAATCTGGGTCTTTCATGGTTCCATATAAATTTTAGGATAATTTGTTCTAGTTCTGTGAAAAATATCATGGGTAATTTGATAGGGATCACATTAAATCTGTAGATTGCTTTGGGTAGTGTAGCCACCTTAACAATACGAATTCTTCCAATCCAAGAGCATGGGATAACTTTCCATTTCTTTGAATCATCTTCAGTTTCCTTTATCAAGGTTTTATAGTTCTCAGATATAAATCTTTCACCTCCTTGGTCAGGTTTATTCCTATGTAGTTTTTTAATGTGATTTTAAAAGGGACTTTTTTCTTACTTTCCTTTTCTGATATTTCACTGTTAGTGTAAAGAAATGCAACCAATTTCTGTATGTTAACCTTGTATCCTGCTACCTTGCTGAATTCGTTTATCAGTTCTAGTAGGTTTTATGTGGCATCTTTAGGATTTTCTACATATAGTATCATGTTATCTGCATGTAATGACAATTTTACCTCTCCCCTTCCAATTTGGATACCTTTTATATCATTTTCTTTTCTGATTGCTGTGGCAAGGATTTCCAATACTATGTTGAATAGAAGTGGGCATCCTTCTCTTGTTCCAGATTTTAGCAGGAAGGCTTTCAGCTTTTCACCACTGAGTATTATGTTGACTGTTAATTGTGTTGAGATATGTTCCCTCTATACCCACTTTGGTAAGAGTTTTTATCATGAATGGATGTTGAATTTTATCAATTGCTTTTTCTGCATCTATTGAAATGATCATGTGGTTTTTGTCTTTTCTTTTGTTGATGTGGTGTGTCACATCGATTGACTTGTGTATTTTTTAAAATCAAATCGTATTGGGAGAAGTAATTTATTTTATGGAAAAGTTTTAAGGCTTATCCCATTGAAACAAAGGAAAAGTTGAACCAAAGAAAACTTTACAATAGATTATATTGCATGAGCTCCCACAAGTAATGGGAAATATATGTACATATTAGATTACATATACTTTGAATAAACAAAGAAGAATTACTATGATGTTAATATTTTCATGTGACCAACACTGAAGGATAAATTATGCTCATAACTGGACTATAAATTAACAGTTCATCTGATTTCTCTATGCCAATAGTAAAGACTTCTGACTTTTGATTAAATTGCTATAAGCTGCATATTTTTTCCAAGTAAACTAAGCAGTTTTGTTTTGTTTTGATTTGCATATGTTGAGCCATCCTTGCGACCCTGGGGTGAACCCAACTAGATCATGGTGTATGATCATTTTTATGTTTTGTAGGATTTGGTTTGCTAATATTTTTGTTGAGAATTTTTGCATCTATATTCATCAGAGATGATGAATACTGTAGTTTTCTTTTTTGTTAGTGTCCTTGGTTTTGGTATCAGGGTGATGATGGCTTCATAGAATGACTTTGGGAGTGTTCCCTCCTCTTCAGTCTTTTGGAAGAGTTTGAGAAGGATTGGTATAAGTTCTTCTTTGTATGTTTGGTAGAATTTCCCAGTGAAGCCATCTGGTCCTGGACTTTTCTTTGCAGGGAGTTTTTTAAATTGCAGATTAGTGATTGGTCTGTGCAAATTATCTACTCCTTGATTCAGTTTTGGTGGGCTGTATGTTTCTAGAAACTTGTCCATTTCTTCTAGGTTGTTCAATTTGTTGACATATAATTGTTCATAGTATTCTCTTATGGTTTTTAATATTTCTGTGGTATCAGTTGTTATTTCTCTTCTTTCATTTATTTTATTTGGATCCTCTTTCTTTTCATCTTGGTGAGCCTGGCCAGAGGTTTGTCGATTTTATTTTTTCAAAAAACATGCTCTTGGGACTTCCCTGGTGATGCAGTTGTTAAGAATCTGCCTGCCAATACAGGGGACACAGGTTCAATCCCTGGTCCAGGAAGATCCCACATGCCACGGAGCAACTAAGCCCGTGCGCCACAACTACTGAGCCTGCACTCTAGAGCCCCCACACCACAACTACTGAAGCCTGCGCACCCTAGGGCCCACATGCCGCCAACTACTGAGCCCATGCTCCGCAACAAGAGGTACCACTGCAATAAGAAGCCTGTGCACCGCAACGAAGAATAGCCCCTGCTCACCACAACTAGAGAAAGTCTGTGCACAGCAATGAAGACCCAACTCAGCCAAAAAAAAAAGAAACATGCTCTTGATTTGATTGATTTTTTTCTATTGTTTTTTACTATTTTATTTACTCTCTGATCTTTACTATTTCCTTCCTTCTGCTGACTTTAGGTTTTGTTTGTTCTTTTTCTAATTCTTTTAGGTGGTAGGTTAGGTTGTTTTAGATTTTTCTTGTTTTTTGATTAAGGCCTGTATCACTATGAACTTCCCTCTAAGGACTGCTTTTGCTGCATCCCATAGATTTTGTATAGTTGTGTTTTCATTGTCAGTTGTCTCAAGGTATTTTTAAAATTTCTTCTTTCATTGTTGACCCATTGGTTTTTTTTAGTAGCATGTTGTTTCGTCTCCGTGTAATCATTTTTTTTTCCTCGTTTCTCTTTCTGTGGTTGATTTTTTTTTTTTTTTGTCTGCATTGGGTCTTCATTGCTGCACAGGCTTTCTCTAGTTGCGGCAAGTGGGGGCTACTCTTTCTTGTGGTGTGCAGGCTTTCATTGCGGTGGCTTCTGTTGTTGCGGAGCATGGGCTGTAGGCGTGTGGGCTTCAGTAGTTGCAGCACACAGGCTCAGTAGTTGTGGCTCGCGGGCTCTAGAGTGCAGGCTCAGTAGTTGTGGCCCATGGGCTTAGCTGCTCCGTAGCATATGGGATCTTCCCGGACTAGGGATCGAACCCAGGTCCCCTGCATTGGCAGGTGGATTCTTAACCACTGCTCCACCAGGGAAGTCCCTGTGGTTGATTTTTAGTTTCATGCTGTTGTGGTCAGAAAAAATGATTGAAATCATTTCTACCCTCTTAAATTTGTTGAGGTTTGTTTTGTGTTTTAGTATGTGGTCTATCCTAGAGAATGTTCCATGTGTGCTTGAAAAGAATGTGTATTCTGGTTTCTTTGGATGTAATGTCCTGAAAATATCAATTAAGTCTAACTGTTCTATTGTGTCATTTAGGATCTCTTTTGCCTTATTGATTTTCTGTCTGGAAGATCTGTCCCTTGATGTCAGTGGGGTGTTAACGTCTCCTACTACTATTGTATTCCCATCAATTTCTCCCTTTATGTCTGTTAGTATTTGTTTTATGTATTTAGATGCTCCTATATTGGAAGCATATATGTTAAGAAGTATAATATCCTCTTCTTGTATTGATCCTTTTATCATTATATAGTGTCCTTTTTTATCTTTCTTTATAGTCTTGTTTTAAAGTCTATTTTTTTTCTGATATGAATATTGCTACCCTCGCTCTCTTGCTATTCCCATTTTCAAGAAATATCTTTTTCCATCCCCTCACTTTCAATCTGTGTGTCCTTCGTCCTAAAGTGGATCTCTTATAAGCAACATATTGTAAGCTCTTGTTTTATTATCCAATCTGCCACTCTATGTCTTTTAATCAGAGCACTTAGTCCATTAACATTTAAGGTAATTAATAGATATGTATTTTTTGCCATTTTAAACCTTGTTTCCTAGTTGATTTTGTATTTCTTCTTTGTTCCTTTCTGTTTGTGGTTACCCTGGTTTTCAAGTATATTAACTCATTACTATATCTATTTGCTTTAATTGGTAGTCATATAAGCTCAAACACAGTCTAAGAAAAAATCTACATTTTTCTTACTCCCATCCCCCACATTTTATGATTCTGATATCCTCTTTTACATCTTCATGCTTATCCTTTTGCTGTTCATTGTAGTTATAATCACTTCCACAAAAAATTTTTGATTGTTTTTTAATCTATGTACTGGCTTATTTTAGTGTTTTACTTTCCTATTGTGATTTTCTCTTTCCTTTATAGATTCTTGCTTCTTTTCTATTTAGAGAAGACTCTCAATATTTCTTTCAGGATAGATTTAGTATTGCTGTATTTTTAAACTTTTGCATGTCTGAGAAATTCTTTCTCTCTCCTTGTATGATCAGGCCACCCAAGACGGTTGTTCTCCTGCTCTCTGTACATCCCCTGCTCAACCAGTGCCTGCTTCACCTATACCCTACTCACATGACTGACCTTCCTACACATACTTGCCCCCACCCCAGCTAGTTCTTCCTACATATTTGCCCCCAACCTAGCTAGTGACTGTTCTAATCTTTAGATCAGAATATATCCACCATGATTGATAGCTTATCAAAGGGGCACTGAGGGGGTGTGCCCCTCTGCTAGTTTCCCTGGTAACCAATGAGCCAACCTGACCTCAATTCCCCCTATAACTGGTAACCTTGCCCTCACCCCGGGAACAAAGATTGCCGCCATGTCCTGCCCATCTGCCACACACAGTGGGGTGTTGCTCCAGGACCCTGCTTCAGTCATGTTAGATCCCCCATCCATTAAACCATTAATGTCTCTGTCACTGACTCAGGGCTCTTTCTTTGGTCTCAAGGATGGACTAGTACAGAGCTTGTAGGCCTGCAGGGTGCAGCCCCCAAATTGACAAAGCCAGCAAGGAGACCCAGGAAACTCCTGTGAGCACAGAGATATCAGGAAATAAGGACAGGGAATGGAAAGTTGCAGGGACTGTCCACTAACATGTGGGGTACAAAAGTTGTGGGAGAAATCCCAATGTGGCCGTCTACTAACACATGGGGCCCATAAGTTGCAGGGGAAATCCTGGGGTGGCTATCCACTAGTATGTGGGGCCCTATGGTGGCTGTCCTTGATGAATGAGGGCTGCCAAGAGAGTATGGAGAACAATGGCCTAATGGCTCTGCTATTGTATCAAAATGAGCCTTTTGTAATTGGTTTGGCTTTACTCTTGGGTGTGTGCATGAGTGCCCCAGTATATGAGTCCAAATCCTGTTGTCTCTCCCTGATTTTGACCCTTGTTAGGGGGTCCTGGTAACTTGAATGCTGATTCATGTTCCTCTGAAAGTGATGGATATGAATGTGAGTGAATGATATGTACTACTGTCTATCACTATTGTTTGTTTAAACTGAATTGGCTATTCAGAAACTGAAAAAATTCCCTGAAAATGTCCAAGATGGGACTCTTGACATTCTAAAACTGTTTTTTGCATATGCCATTAGAGGAAATTAGCTTTCTAGAAGGAAATGGTATTTCTCTTCTTGTGCCTTTGAGACATAAATAATCTACCTGAGAGTAAAGGGGGAAAAAGAGACCCTCTTAAACTCTAGCAGGAAAACTGTGAGGTCTCTGTGTCTATATAGATATACGTATGTCTATGTGTACCTTATAAATATGATGTATCGCTGTCTCCAAATGGCATGGCGAAGATTGGTTTGTGGATGAGCTCTGTTTAATTGGCTTAAAAGAAATTAAGCACTTATATAAATTCTCAGAAAGATAAAAGAAACTGTCCAGAATGAATTTCAGGTTCACATGATCTGGGAAATATTCAGTACTGAATTGATATCTGCTATTGAAACTACTTAAGCTTGTTGGTTTGATTAATATAGATATGTCTTTAGAGTCATCAGTGTTAAGTATAATACTTCTGTAGTACCTAGGTTTACGAGAGGTCAAATAAAACCTTAATATATCTGTTGCAAATTTGTCAGCAAGGAAAATAACTTGGGGACTTCCCTGGTGGCGCAGTGGTTAAGAATTCACCTGCCAATGCAGGGGACACAGGTTCGATCCCTGGTCCGGGAAGATCCCACGTGCCGTGAAGCAACTAAGCCAGTGTGCCACAACTACTGAGCCTGCCCTCTGGAGCCCACGAGCCACAACTACTGAGCCCACGTGCCACAGCTGCTGAAGCCCGTGCGCCTACAGTCCATGCTCCACAAGAGAAGACACCACAATGAGAAGCCCATGCACCACAACGAAGAGTAGCCCTCGCTTACCACTAGAGAAAGCCTGCGCACATCAGCGAAGACCCAACGCAGCCAAAAATTAATTAATTAATTAATTTAAAAAAAGAAAAGAACTTGATATAATGAAACTTTAAGGAAATGTAAATGAGATAAGAGATTTGGGACAAACTCTCTAGGAATTACTATGTTTTGGGAATGTCTATCTAAAATAGTCTCTCCAGATTTTGGCAACTTGAAACTAAATGAAGAGAATTCATTGACTATCTGGGTCATTTCAAATAGGATAAAATATTGGAACATTAATTGCTGGGTGGGTCTAAGTTTACCTACCTTTGCCTTCTTAGGAGAGGAAGACTAAAGCGTAAGTTTTCCAATCAAGAAATGCTGGTATAAAAAAAGTTCACAATTACTTACTCCTTGGTTTTTGCCAGAGATTAAGGTTTTTAAGGGTTAAGATTATAATCAGTCATAATTCTAGTTATTGTAACCAAGTTTCTTTATTGATTACATTGTAATCAGGTGTTTAACTGTACCTTTTTAAGTCTTCTGTCATTTATAGACAATTATTGTTGTACTCTGATGCTTTTGCAAAAAGTGCTTCATCTTCAAGAAGATTCATAGGAAGGACTTTTTGACAAGTACAGGTCTCATAAGTTTCAGCTCATACTGCTGAACTGGGTAAGAAATCAAGGAATGCTAATGGAAAACCTGATGATTTCATAAAAAGTTAAAAGGATTGGTTACTGAGTGAACTGGTGTATACGGTTATAATTTTTATGGTTTTTGTCTGGAGTATTACTGGTTTTGATCTATGTTTTCCAGATATAGGGAAGCCCTTGCCTTCAAGTTAGTTATGACTTCCAGCAATTTGGTAAACTATACCTATGGGTAAATTGAAACATTTTTCTTTTCTCTCTGCCTGGTCCCTCCAGAAATTGGAGACTCTTGGGTTCCAGGCAGGTGAATTGGAAAGACTGTCTTCTGGCATGTGCAGGAATCTCAATATTTGGGGGACTTCTACAAGAGGGGACTCCACCGAGGCAGAGTTGATGGCAGGCCTTGGTATGGCTTTCCTGGCCTTGAGAGGCCTTTTGGGAATTCAGTCTGAGACTTCTGAGGAATTCCACCACAGCCAGTTTGGAGGAGCCTAGGTGGCCACTGTAGGTGTGATTTTTGGACACATTCCTGTATTACTGAAAACTTGTTTTCTGAACTATATTACAGACCTGGACAAAAACGACAGGCAGGTGTGGTTGGTATTATCTCAGAATACGGATATGGCTTGTATTTTGCTTAATGGTCATGATCTTCCCTGTGTTGTGCCTGTTAGGTGTCTTACATTTTGTCCCTAGCCTGAGTGGAGGAAATCTATTCGAGGACTGAGTAGCAACAATAACCTCACTGAGAAAAGAGTCTAATTGCTGGGTTAATGGCAACAGCAAGATGCCGTTGTTGTCTTCCTCTGGATTTCCATGAAAAATCGACCTGGCTAATGTGACCATGTGGAGACAACTGACAGTGGCGGGGTGGGGGGAGGGGTGGGGGAAGACCCTTCCCATCTTCCTGTCCCACATGCCAGTACGTCAGAAGGACCCTGTCGGTAAACATTACCATGTAACACATCATACACTTTGACTGCCCATGAGCCCCCCCCCCGCCCCAGGCTATGCTGTGTGGAGTGGAATAGGCTGGCTTCTGGACACACAAGTCCAACTAGTGTGATTAACTGTTTTTTGTTTGGAAAGACCTAATGCGTCCACCCCTAACAAAACATGGGGTAACTGCTAACTCCACCAGAATGTATTTTTTAGAGCCGGGGCCTTCTCCTCCTCATAGGGGTTGCTCGGGATTTGTGAAAAACAGGGTTGGCCTTACCTTCCTTATAACCAGACAGGGCACTGCTGCTATTGACTCCCTCTGCATTACCCCAGTAAGCGCTTGGCTCCAAAATTTGCCCACATTCTGGCAAATGACTGTTCTTAGCCTACTAGGTATCTTACTCTTGATGCTCTTTGGCTGCTGCCATCTGTATTTGTGGCATCTCTTTGCAGTGCCCCCCCCCTACATACCTGACCCCAGGGATATCACAGAAGAGGGGCAGACCAAGATGGTGAGGGTCGTGCAAGGTATGTAGGGGTGGAGTGTATAATCAGGCCACCAAGATGGCTGCTCTCTGCACATCCCCTGCTCAACCAGTGCCTGCTTCACCTACACCCTACTCACATGACTGACCTTCCTACATACTTGCCCCCAACCCAGCTAGTGATTGTTCTAATCTTCAGATCAGAATATCTCCATGATAACTTATTCATGGGGTAGTGAGGGGCGTGCCCCTCTGCTAGTTTCCCTGGTAACTGATGAGCCAACCTGACCTCAATTCCCCCTATAACTGGTAGCCTCGCCCTCGCCCCAGGAACAAAGACTGCTGCCATGTCCTACCCACTGTCTGCCACACATGGTGGGGTGTCGTTCCAGGATCTCGCTTCAGACATGAAAGATTCACCACCCATTAAACCACTGAGGTCTCTATCACTGACTCCAGGATCTTTCTTTGGTCTCAAGGATGGGCAAGTACAAGGCTTGTAGGCCTGCGGGGTGCAGCTCAACACTCCTTCTATTGTAAATGATACTCTCCCTGGGTGGAGTATCCTAGGTTGCAGATATTTCCCTTTCAGGACTTTGAATGTATCTTGCCACTCCCTTCTGGCCTGCAATGTTTCTGTAGAGAAACCAGCTGATAGCCTTATGGAGATTCCCTGTTTTTCTCTTGCTGTCTTCAGGATGCCTGCTTTAACTTTTGCCATTTTAATTATTAGATGTCTTGGTGTAGGTCAGTTTGGGTTCATCTTGTTTGGGACCTTCTGTGCTTCCTATACCTGGATATCTGTTTTCTTCTTTAGGTTTGGGAAGTTTTCCACCAAAATTTCTTCAAGTACATTTTTGATCCCCTTTTTCTCCTTCTGGGATCCGTATTATGTATAGATTGGCTCACTTTATATTATCCCATAGGTTTCATATACTGCTTTCATTTTTTTTCATTTGTCTGTCTGCTGTTCTGACTGGGTGATTTCAATTATTTTATCTTCCAGATCACTTATTCATTCTTCTGCATTATTTAGTTTGCCCGTGGCCAGGACTGTCTGTGTAGGTCTCTCTTTTTTCTGCCTACCACGATGCAGCTACTGCACTGCCCTCCAAGCCTCTGAAGCTCCCTTTCTGTCCCGGCTGATCTCCCAGCCACTGAAGGGGCTTCCCAGAGTGAGGGAACTTTTCCTCTTTCACAGCTCCCTCCCAGGGGCACAGGTGCTGTCCTAATTACTTTTTTTTTTTTTCTTTTGTCCTACCCGGTGATCTTTCTTACAGCTTTGGTTGTATGAGATCTTCTGCTAGAGTTCAGCAGGTATTCTGTGAGAACTGTTCCGCATGTAGATATATTTTTGATGTATTTGTGGGAGGAGGTGAGTTCCACGTCCTTCTATTCCGCCATCTTGACCTCCACCTGTCCTTATTGTATAAGGTTCTTGAGGATCAAACCTAGCGCAGTGCTCCAGTGGCCAAGGGCCAGCTCAGGTTCCAGCATGAGATGTGGTAGGAAGCAGGAGAGCCACCTGCTGGTGAAACTTCATCCATCAAAAGTCAGCAACTAGGTTATCTTCTTATGTTCCAAGGACACCCCCAGAGTTTGCCCCACTTTCCTTTCATCCCTATATCACTTGCCTCCAAAGATGCTCTCCTAACTCAGTCGAAAACAGCTCTCTCAGTTCCCTCTCTTAAGCAGCACTGTCCAATAGAACTTTCTGACATGATGGAAGTATTATTCAACTGCACTGTCCACTATAGTTACCAAAACCCATGTGTGGCATCGAGTACTTGAAATGTGACGAGAGCAACTAAAAACCTGAGTTTTTAATTTAGTTTTAATTGTATTTAAATAGCTAAATGTAGCTAGTGGCTACTGTACTTGGATAGCACAGCAGTAAAGCAGTGGTTCTCAACCTTGTCTGTCCCCTAAATTCACCCCAGCAGGGACCTTTTAAGAATCCAGATGAGCAGCCCACACCCTGAATCAATTAAATTACAATCCCAGTATTTTTTAAGCTCTCTCTGGGTATTTCAAACATGTGGCCAAAATTGAGAACCGCTGCTCTAAAACCAGTGTTTGGCAAACTATTGTGCCTAAGAACCTCCTGGGGATCTTGTTAAAATGCAGATTCTGATTCAGAGGCCTGAGGTGAGAACTGAGATTCCACAGGTCAAACAAGCACAGGCTGCTGCCCCTGGGCCACACTTGAGTACCAAGGCTCTACCCCAGCCCTTCTAATCCGTTCACTTACGCAAACATTAGGTACTTTCTGAGCCCAGTGGCATGACAGTTCTGGCTTTTACAGTTTCCATTCTAATCGGAGAAATAATAAGCTTGTGATCTCAAACAGTGATAAATGCTTTGAAGTAAATAAAACAGTGTAGTGGGATAAGGATGTGTGCAGCAACTGCAGACTTCAGGAGGTGAATGTTTAGTTTTTGGCTTTCAGGAGCCTACAGGCGAAGATCTGGAGAAACATGCTCTCTGGGGAAGAGGCTGCTGAGGCAAGAACAGGCCTGGCAGAATAACGCTCAGGTGAACAGGGAGAGTGACAGAGGGGGGATCAGAGAAGGGCAGTGGTGGTGACGGTGAGGAGTCTGGACTGTGTTCTAACTGAACTAAAAGCCGCAGTAGGGCCTTAAGCAAGAGCATGAGGAATGCTGATTTACTCTGAAGAGATTGCTCACTGCTGATCTGACTTTCTGATAGTTTTTCACAGCATCATTTAACTGCTAAGGCTTGGTCTCCTCTTTCCCCTTTGCTGATTTTATTCCCCCTCACACTGTAAAAAGAAATACAAAGATAGGTCTTTAGGTATAAGAAAAACCAGGGAATCATTGTTACTTCTGAGGAAAGCCAAACTCAGAACTAGGCACTTCAGAGAAGCTAGGGTGGAGACTCTGCCATTGTAAGAAGCAGGCAAGGAACTCAGGGTTGCCCCCCTTCTCCGGAAGCTCCTCGTGGATGACTTCTGGGGAGGGTGTCAGTAAACTGTAGCCCACCTTCCTTCTGCCAGATTCTTGCCTTAGGCAGCAAGAGGATAGAAGGTGTAACAAATAAAGAGCAGCAGGAGGAAAGAAGGGACCCAGTGGCCACCTTTTGTCTGAAAAAAACCTGCCGAAGTGAGAGACTGCCTCTGTTTGGAGTCACAGAAAAGCCAAGCCAGAGATCAGGACTCAGCTACTGCAAAGGAGTAAGCCAACATGGGTCTTGGTTTTCTTCTTTCTCTCATTAATACAATTCCAAAACCATTTCTATCAGAAGCAGTTAAATGACGCTGTAGCACAGGAAGCTGTCAACCAAATAAATCTTAAAATGCATATAAAAGGACATGAGTTGAATAAATTTACACGTGGCCTCATCAGGATACAGGGTTAGTTGGCAGTTATTACCTTTAAGAAAATCCTAGGAAAGATATGCACCCAAATGTTAACAGTAGTTACCTCTGGGAGATAATATTAGATGGGAGAAGGAAAAAGAAGGGTACCTTCTGCTTAACTTTCAAAAGTTAATCAAAATACTAGTAGAGGGACTTCCTGGGTGGTCCAGTGGGTAAGACTCCACACTCCCAATGCAGGGGGCCAGGGTTCGATCCCTGGTCAGGGATCTAGATTCCACGTGCCACAACTAAGAGCCTTCATGCCACAACTAAGAGTTTGCACGCCGCAACTAAAGATCCTGCACACCCCAACGAAGATCCTGCATGCTGCAACTAAAGACCTGGCGGAGCCAAAAAAAAAAAAAAAAAAATACTAGTAGAGAAAAAGGAGACTCCAGGAGAATTTAACTAGATGATACAACTTCTCCCAAATCAAAGGAAGGCCTGGCCTCTTGGTTAAATCATGTTTCCTTAAGTGCCTTTTGTACATATTATTACTCTCCTAAGATGCTTCATTAACAAACAAGAATCTTTGTTCAGGTAAATTTGTGAAGTACGATAGCTGGTGACATCCTGGAACACACTCTGGACCATGCTGGGTGCGGTAGGCTGCATAACGCTCCCCACCAGCTATGTCACATCTTAAGTTTCGGGACCTGTGAATATTTATATGGCAAAAGGAGACTTTGCAGATATGATTAAGTTAAGGATCTTGAGATAAGAGATTATTATGGACCATCTGGTGGGCCCTCAATGCTATCATAAGTGTCCACATAAGAGGGAAGCAGAGGGAGATCTGACTACACAGAGGAAGAAGGCAATGGAAGCAGAGAGACTTGATGCTAAGCTGTTGCTGCTAAACAAAGAGGAGGAGCCATGAGCCACAGAATGCAGCTCTAGAGACTGGAAAAGGAGGGCAAAGATTCTCTCCTAGAGCCTACAGAGGGAGCATGCCCTGCCAACACCCTGGTTTTTGCCCAGTGAAACCATTTTGGACTTCTGACCTCCAGAACTACGAGATAATAAATGTGTTGTTTTGAAGTCCCCACATTTGTGGTAATTTGTTACAGCAGTCATACGAAATGAATACAATGAGTTAAGGTCTAGGAATCGGGGAAGGAGAGCAGAAAGCATAAGAGTTAAAGTCCCACATAGCTGGATTGGAACTCTACTCTTCAACTTACTGACTTGGCTGTGGTCCAGATTTCTCCAATTCTCAGCTTCTTCATCTGAAAATTGGGGCTAACAACTTCCTCATGTTTAGTGTGAGTATTCAATGAGAAGGGAAGTAGCAGATGGATCGCAGGGAGTATTCAAATGTTGGTTCCCTTTCCCTGGCTGTTTTCTCTTCAGAGGAACTGCCAGAACCTTGTCTTCTCCCAGGCGGCTCCTACTGTGGAAGTCACACAAGGACCCCTGAAGACCCAGGGTGAGATCATTGTTGGCCTTGCTCGGTATCATATATGTGCCCGCTGTGCGAATATCCACCAAGAGAGGCTGATTCAATTGTTCTCATCCTCTAACTACAGTTTTTACCCATCATAATAGATAATCAGATGCAGGCCCAGTAACAAGAATCATCCCTTACCTCTTAGCTACTGTGATGATTAATTTTACATGTCAGCCTGACTGGGCGATGGGATGCCTGGGTATGTCTATGAGGGTGTTTCCAGAAGAGATCAGCATTTGAACTGGTGAACTGAGTAACGCAGATGGCCCTCCCCATGTGGTGGGAATCATCCAATCCATTCAGGGCCCAAATAGAACAAAAAGGCAGAAGAAGGGCAAATTCACTCTCTCTGCTTGAGCTGAGACATCCATCTTCTGCCCTCAGACAGCAGCACTCCTGGTTCTCAGGCCTCGGGACGTGGACTGAATTATACCACCAGCTTTCCTGGATCTCCAGCTTGTGAAGAGCAGATTGTGGGCGTTCGCAGCCGCCATAATCACGTAAGCCAATTCCTATAAGAAATCTTCTCTTATACGTATCTGTTCTATTCTATTGGTTCTGTTTCTCTGGAGAACCCTAATACCACTATTAAATCTAAATTATTCCCCTGAAAGGGAGATAAGAGGGCAAGATGAGGATCACTGCAACAGTCTGAGAAGTCACCATGATCTGACAGCCCTTTAAGGACAGGCCCTGTTTATCTGGGCTGGGAAGAACATGGAGCCCAGAAGTCTGAATGGGCCACTGAAAGTTCATTATAGCAACAGAAGCCTGCCCATGTGTACTCACTGCAAAGAAGGTCAAATCCTCTGCCTTAAATGTTTAACTTTAGCCCTATCCTGTGTCCTCCTATAACCCTGAGATGTGTATAGCTTCAAAACATGACACTGAAAGGACTGACGGTGTGATTTATTTAGTTTCAGTATACTGCAGTGGATTACAAATAATCTCTACGTTTAAATGGAAACTCTTCTGTCATAAGAGAGCAAGCTGTAACTCAAGGACTGGAGCCGGTTTCCCCCATCCTCGCAGCGCTGGCTCTGGCCAGTCAGCATTCACATCAAACTGACCCGTCTATTAGCCAAGCCCTCTCTCCCGACTGCCAGCCTTCTGAATGGAATGACAAGGGGCCATGTCTTTAAAAATGTCAAGGAGCAGAAATCTCTGCTGATTCCCCCAGGAACCTCTAAAGGCACGGGTTCTTTAAAGCAAGCTAGAGAATGAACCTGTCAGTGGGTCGGCTCTGTGGAAGAACAATCCTGGTCCCTCCCCCTGTTCTCCAGTAGTGTGCTAGTGGCTCTCAAAAGATTTCAGAGAAATTTGCTTTAAGGAAAATCACAGCTTTCTTGATTAGCATCTAAAAGGCACTTAAGCACATTTTCACTTAGGAAATTGATTGAGCGATGGAGAGTAACACTGAACCATTCTCTTATCCTGAATGGCCAACATTCTGGATCTAAACTGGTAGGTGGCTGCACGGCCGCGGTCAAGAGAGCTGGTTCTCGTTATTCCCAGGCCTGGCCGTGTTCACTGGCTTCACTGCACTTTTTCAAAAAGCAGACTCCACGTCACCCATCTCCACGCACACAGTCTTTAGTTGTGAATAATATTCAATTGTCACACGGCCATTCTCTCTGCCAAACCCTGAAAGGAAGAGAAAGGGTGAGGGTGAGCCATTGCGGTAATCCAGCCACAGCGACCTGCAGAAACAGGCACTGCTCCCAGGGCTGGGGAAGAGCGCAGGGCCAAGAAATTCTGGGATCAAGTCCTCAACTGCATGTATTAGCTGTGGAGCTAGACGCGGGAAAAGGGACACACTAGCCTTTGGGGGTGGGGAAATATTTAGGTTTCATTTCTTACCAGTATGACTCTTAACTTCTAGTATCTACTCTTCTATTAACTTCTAGTATCTACTCTTCTAGACTAAGGTCTAAAAATGTTCAGACTTTCTTATCAAGCATTAGAGCATTCTCTACAATTATCAATCAACCTGATGCCTTTGAAAGTCAGTGCTAACTTAAAACTTAACTCTACATAATAGGCTTATTAACCTTCTCTTATACTAAATCTGTAAGAGCACCTACTATTTACACTCTGTCCACTCATGTGGGGAGTGGACCCTTTTGGCTCTCAGGTTACTCAAAGCCAAGACACTGCCAATCACTAGTAGATGAGGTTACGTGCTAAAAGGACAGCCTTCCTTGTGTCCCTTACCCCAGACTGAGGCAGGCTCTGCATCCTAAGAGCAAGGCCCAGTCTCCAAAAATGCACATCTCCAGGGGGCATCATTCCAAATGGGACATACACAATGGCCCTGCTAAGGCCTCACTCTGCCTTTTGTTCCTTTCCAAATCCTCTCAGCACGGAGCCCATTGGGCATGTTAGGCCAGCTTTCTGTCCCTCTCATCTCATGTAGGCATATCTATGGGCACTGATCCAAAGATTCAGGTTTAGGGAAGGGAAAGCTGGCCTCAGAGGCCCCACTGAGGCCAAAGCTGCAGATTCTAAACAAACTGAGGGTTATTAATTAATAAAACAGAGCCTTGGTTCCTACCCTGCATTTACGTCTGTGTTACAGCTCCTCCAGGTACCCACAGGGACAAGAATGACTAGTGAAGTATGACTAGAGAATGCCAGAATGATACCAAACGCAATACCACATAAAACTGTCAAATTAACACCCACCATCTCATCATCATTCATCCATGTTTATATGTTTGCCAACACTGTGATGGCCATAAATATCTGCCAGGAGACTAGGGGTCAGACTCTTAGAATGGTGCACCTACAAAGTCCAAACCAATTTTCATACAGAGTTGGTGAAATTAGCAACAAACTCCAAAGAAAGAACCTCAAAGTAATGGCTATGTTTCTGATGCCTCAAATCTCCTAACAGACTAGATTTACAAACTTGCCATGGTTAGAACGCTTAGGGGTAGTTTTACACTTAATGGCAATCACAGACTGTGAGGAAAAAGTAATCCTACCCATGAGATAAACCTTTCTAAGATGTATGTCAGCTGTTCACAATCCAGTCTACACATCAAAGACTTCTGGAGAGCTTTTGGAAAAAATAAAGATGCTCAGCTTCCATTCCCAGAGACGCATACAGTGGGCCTGGGGAGGACCAGGAATTCATATACTTTTCCAGGTGATTCTGATATACACACAGGTTTAGGAACCTGTTCCATAAGGACTGAATTATGACCAGTGTCTCTAGAGACGGGGGTTTGCTTTCACAGTTCCCAGATCCTCACCTGACTTCTTATATCCACCAAAGGGCAACTCCACTGGGCTGACATTATAGTTGTTAATGAAGCACATTCCAGCCTGAAGCTCAGCCACCACTCTGTGGGCACGCTGGATATCCCTATGAAGGAAAAAATGCATTGGTTATTCATAGTTTCTTTTGCTACAACCTTAACAGGAAAAGTTAGACTGTCACTTCTAAGGGTCTCAAAACATTGCCAAATTCTTGTTTCTTCAAAATGTGTTTTACAATCTTATACCATCCATGCAAAATAGATAAGGATTTGAATTTTATAGTCTCATCCAAATGCATGTACAAAATAAGTAGCAGCAACAAGGGTGCCAAAACAATTCAATGGGGGAAAATAGTCTTTTCAACAAATAGTGCTAAAACAACTGGATATACATACGCAAAAGAATGAAGGAAGATCCCTTTCTTACACTACACACAAAAATTAACTCAAATGGGTCACTGACCTAAAATGTCAGAGTGAAAACCACAGAACTCTTTGAAGCAAACAGGAATAAATCTTCATTACCTTCGGTTAGATACAGTCTTCTTAGACATGACAGCAAAAGTAACAGATAAAGAAAAAATAGAATAATTACACTGACAAAATTTTAAAATTTTGTGCTGCAAATGAGACTATCAGGAAAGTAAAAAGACAACTCACAGAAATGCAAATCAAAACTGATACAAGACACCACTGCACAACTGCTAGGATGGCTAAAATCAAGAGAACCGACAATAACAATTGCTGGCTAGGATGTGGAGAAACTGGAACCCTTATACATTGCTGATGGGAATGTAAAATGATACTGCCACTTTGGAAAACAGTTTAGCAGTTCCCCAAATAGTTAAACACAGAGTCACCATAGGATCCAGCAATTCCACTCCTGGGTATATACCAGAAATGAAATATACAAATATCCACACAAAGACTCATATATTAATGCTCATAGGAGCATTATTCATAATAGCCAAAAAGTAGAAACAGCCCAAATGTCTATCAATGGGTCAATGAATAAACAAAATGTGATATATCCATACAACAGAATATTACTCAGTAGTAGAAAGGAATAAAGTAGTGATACATACTATAACAATAAATGAACTTTGAGAAGAAGCCAGTAGATGAACTAAGTGAAAGAAGCCAGTCGTGAAAGGTCACATACTGTATGATTTCATCTATGTAAAATATTCAAAATACGTAAATCTATAAAGACAAAGTAGATCAGTGGTTGCCAGGAACTGTGGGGAGGGGAAAATGCAGAGTAACTGTTATTGTTCTTAAAATGAAGAAAATGTTCTAAAATTAGATTATAATGACAGTTGTACAATCTGTAAATATACTAAAAACTACTGAATTGTACAATTTAAATAGGTGAATTGTTTGGTACATGAATTATCCCAACAAAGCTTTTTAAAAAAAAAAAAAAAAAAGGAGTTACCCCCCTTTGTAACTGGCCTTTGTCTGTATTTTGGTGGCGAAGCAAAGCAAGAGGAGAGACTTATCCCACTCAATCCTCAAATCAAAAAAAGCAGCTCCTGGGACTTCCCTGGTGGTGCAGTGGTTAAGACTCCACGCTCCCAATGCAGGGGGCCCGGGTTCGATCCCTGGTCAGGAAACTAGATCCCACACGCATACTGCAACTCAGAGTTCACATGCCACAACTAAAGAGCCCGCCTGCCACAACTAAGGAGCCCACATGCACAACTAAGACCCGGCACAACCAAATAAATAAATAAATAAGTAAATATTTTAAAATATACATATATATATATCAAAAAAAAAAAAAAAGCAGCTCCTGAGAATTCCCTGGCGGTCCAGTGGTTAAGACTCTGTGCTTTCACTGTCAAGGGCCTGGGTTCAATCCCTGGTCGGGGAACTAAGATCCCATAAGCTGTGAGGCGCAGCCCAAAAAAACAAAACAAAACAAGCAAACAAAAAAGCAGCTCCTCAGAGAGGACTTTTAGGGCTGTGAAACTACTCTGTATGATACTACAACAGTGAGTACAAGTTATTATACATTTGTCCAAACCCACAGAATGCACGCCAAGAGTGAACCCTAACGTGGACTATAGTCTTTGGGTGATAAAGATGTGTTCATGTAGCTTCATCAATTCTAACAACTGTTCCACTCTGGTGGGGGATGTGGATCATGGGGGAGACTATGCATGTGTGGGGCTGGGGTAGTTGGGAAATCTCTGTACTTCCACTCAGTTTTGCAGTGAACCTAAAAGTGCTCTAAAATATAAAGTTAATTAAAAAAAAAAAAAAAGTAGCTCCTCACTTTTTTCTTCAGAACTCAAAAAGAAGCTATTACATCAGGTCTTCAAGGGAGACTTGGGTCTTCCATCCCACGTTCCTGACCACAAAACTACAAAAAATAATAACCTTGTGTATCACTAAAGAAATAGCATAATCCCAAGTGTAAACAGTCTTAGAAAACTGCCTACTACTGCCAAAGACTAATCAGAGTTTGTATATAAACAAGCAATCTGCAAGCATTTTCTAAGAAATTTTTCTCCGAAATCACTTTTTGTTTTTCTTATAGTGGTTAAAGTTTATGTACAAAGATATTAATCCCAACATAACTTACAATAGTTAAAATTGGAAATAGCACCCTAAATACACAACAATGGAAAAAAGGCCCACGTGTGTTACAATGCATTCTAATTTAGGGACTACTATAAAGCTAAAAATCATGGCTTTGAAGAATACTGCCCAGTATTTATATGCTTATGGATTTCTAAATTCCTTGACATACATGTTTTTAATAGGCACCTAACATGATGCTTTACGTAGATCAGAAACTTAAATATTTATTCAATGTATGAATGAAAAAAGGATAGAATTTTCATCAATAAAGCTAATAGCTAATTTAAACTCAACACTAGGGTTCTCTGGCCATTCAGGGCTAACTGTGAAATGCTACTTTGCCATCTTTTGACTTTAGCTGAAGCAAATAGAAAGTGCTGATGAAAATGCAGTGAGGGCAAACTCCAGTGAGGGAATAAGATCAATTACATATCTAAGAAGACACTGCAGCCCCATTTCTTCAAAGCCATTTGGGGTGTCCTTCCCCACCTACCTGGTGAAGACACCAGCCGCTAGTCCGAAAGTGGTATCATTGGCTCTTTCCAGAACCTCAGCTTCAGTGTCAAATGATAAAATGGACATAACCGGTCCAAAGATCTCTTCTTTCACACAGGTCATGTCATCTCTACAATTAGCTGCAAACATTATTAAAAAACCAAACATCAGCGAAGGAATGATTATTTCTGGCACGTTAAAATTTCCTGTTCACAGTAAACAGTGAATACACAGCTTTAGAGAAATTTCAATGTGACATTTTCAGTGTGAATATAAATCCGAGCATCCTTTCTGCATGACGATTTAACACTACGTATTAAGGAGCCATGGCCTCTGTATTCATTCTAAATCTACTTTTTTGAATTCATCACAAGGAAATAGCTAAGGAGGTGGACAAGGATGTACATACAAGGACTTCCATCACAACATTCCTGTGACAGTCAAAACTAGAAGCAACAAACTAGACATCCAAAACAGATGGGATGATCATGTGAATGGTACACAACCCAATGATGAATTTCTATGAAGCCTCAAAAAGTAATGTTTTGGAGACTTCCCTGGTGGTCCAGTGTTAAGAATCTGCCTTCCAGTGCAGAGGATGTGGGTTCGATCCCTAGTTGGGGAACTAAGATCCCACATGCCGCAGGGCAACTAAGCCCACGCGCCACAACTAGAGAGCTCACGCGCCCCAACTAGTGAGCCTGCGTGCCCTGGAGCCGCATGCCACAACTACAGAAGCCCATGTGCCACAACTAAAGAAGCCCATGCACGGCAACAAAGACTCAGTGCAGCCAAAATAAAAAAACAAAAAAACAAAAAAACAAAAAAAACGGAGTGTGTGTGTGTGTATATAGGATGCACTCCAAATGAATTAAAATGATTACTAAAAAAAAAAAAAAGTTATGTTTTTGAAGAAAATTTAATAAGTAAATGCTCATGATTAACACTCACTGAAAAAGATACAAACTGTATATATCCTCTCAATTTCTGTTAAAATGTACACATGACTAACACATTTTATATTTTTTCACATTTTCTTAATGACTCTGATATGATTAGAATGAGAAATAATATTTTTAAAAAAGAAAATACAATGCAAAAAAAATAATAACTTAGAAATAACTGAAGGAGTGTTCATTTTATATGAAAATGTACTTAAGTTTTTAAGTGGTTAATTCCCTAAAAAGATTAAATTCACACATGACATTTTAAAATATGCATATATGTCTAAAGAAGCTCATATATTTAGATGTGAAATACTGAACCCCACTGATCCTCAAGACAGTGGTGCTTTTATCCGCACTCTGGCTGAAGAACAGCTCACCTCAATGCTGGCAACCACGCATGGAGTGAGATATGTTGTTTGTAAGGTTGTGTGATACATGTAAACAATGTGGAGGCAGAAATACAGCTTGAGAACCCTACTTTAAACACCAGCTTTGCACTAGCCAAAGCTAAAAACCAACTTCTCACATATCTACAAAGAGGAGGACTCTAAAATCTCATAAGAGATGAATCAGAGCTTGTGCATACAAAGTAAGAACAGCACTCTGGTCGTCTGTACGTTACATTGTACTCTGGGGACACCTAAACTATCTTCAAAGGTATATTAAATAATTTTAGGTTGTGTTTAAGGATAGTTTATTATAATCTAAATCTTTGAAAATTACTAAGCCACATACAATTTTTACGGAAATTGTTAGCCAGAATATTAAATTACTCAAGACAATTCATTACCCAACAGTCCCAGAATACAGTTTGTCTTACACAGGTTGATAACACAGTATGGCTCTGTGTGCAACACATTCTATACTGGAGAGTCAAAAGAGATGAGGGGATAAAGCGGCAGTTGATGTTATGAGAAAAGAAAAGGTTCCTGCCCCACATATAACACTCATTATACTCTAGCCCCAAATCTCAAGTAAATGAATCTAAAGATTGAGGCTCTGGAGTCATTCTCAAACTTTAACATGCGTAAAAATGAACTGAGGACTTATTAATGTGCACATCTCAAGGTCCTGGGCCCTGAAAGTGACATTTGGGGGTCTAGGGCAGGGACCAGAAATCTGCATTTTTAACAAGTTTTCCAAGTGATATTGATGCTGTAGATGACAAACAAGGCTTTCAGAATCACTAGAATGAAGTTAAGGTAGTTAGCTCCCTGTCCTTTGCATAGGTTCACAGTTTGTTTAAAAATATTTTTTTTCCTAATTGTAAAATACATGTTCTCTGTAGAAAATCTGTAATATTCAGAAATGCACAAAGTATAATAAAAAATCACCTTTAATCCCAGCATCTAGAGAAATCCACTATCAATATTATGATGCGGACTTCCCTGGTGGCACAGTGGTTAAGAATCTGCCTGCCAATGCAGGGGACACGGGTTCGAGCCCTGGTCTGGGAAGATCCCACAGGCCGCGGAGCAACTAAGCCCATGCGCCACAACTACTGAGCCTGTGCTCTAGAGCCCGTGAGCCACAACTACTGAGCCTCCGTGCCACAACTACTGAAGCCTGTGCACCTAAAGCCCATGCTCCACAAGAGAAGCCACTGCAATGAGAAGCCCACTCACCACAACGAAGAGTAGCCCCCGCTCACCACAACTAGAGAAAGCCCATGTGCAGCAACGAAGACACAACACAGCCAAAAATAAATAAATAAAATAAATTTATTAAAAAAAAAACAAAACAGAAACCTGATTCCTTTAAAAAAAAATACTATGATGCATATTCTCTGTTCCTTCTTTTTCCCATGCACATATTTGATTTTTAATAGATTTGGGATAATACCATATACACTACTGCTTAACCTGTATTTTCTACGTAAAAACCTATAGTAAGTTTTCCCTCTTCCTTAATAGCTACAAGCTAATCCATAGCATGGATGCTAAATTCACAGCCCTTAAGCCTCAGCGGATCTTTAGCTTTTTAGCAAGAGCTAAAAGGTTAAACTGCACCAAATATCAAGTGTTGAAAAGTGACACCACTATCAACCTCAGGGACAAAAATCAGCTGAATCTATCTTCAGGATAAGGTGAAAGGAATTATACAACATAATTCCATCTATATATAGTTTTTTAAAGTCAAGGAAACTAGCAATATTTTTATAGGAGATACTAACATACAATATAAAATGACAGAGAAAAGTAAATGACAACAACAACATCTAGAACAGTGTCACCCCCAGTAGAAGGGAAGGAGATGGGTGTGGGGACAGTAGGATGACCACATACTTGACTGTCCAAACCAGGAGATTTTTCAGATTGAAAGGAAGTGCTAAAATTATTATATCATATAATTTTTGAAAATATTAATATATTGTCCAACAAATTGGTTTTATTATATTGATGATCTAAAGTTCAAAGAAAAGCACATTCTTTACCAACTTTCTTGAGAAAAGAAATTCATCACTGAATTTTTAACAAACATGCCCTTTAATTTCTTTGGAGTGCCTTGATTCTAGAACAACAGCTGTACACCCAGTTAAGTCCCAGGTAACTGATATCATTGTCCAAGAAGAGGAGGGGCACACATGAGGCTTCCAAGGTAAGGGAGAACTACTCCTTAAATCTGAGTAGCAGGGACACACAGTTGCCAACCCTTGCTTTACACCATATACACAGCTTTATAAATATTCTCGTCTATCTGACATTTAATTCAAACTGTTTAAAAGCAAACAAGAAGAGGACATACCTAACACACAAGGTCTCATGTAATACCCATCCTTTAATTTGGGATCTTCAGGTACGTAGAGGTCTCCACCACATAATACTTTAGCACCCTGCCAAAAAAGAAAAAAGAATGCATATTTTATGTTAAACATAAAACCCCAGTATGCATTCCTGAAATGCCACTTGTGTCCTGAACAAATGCATACTTAGTCACTCCACGGCAAGTACAATGCAGAATACAGCTCCCAAATGGATATGACCATAGGAAAGAAGCATAGAGCAAGTAACCTAGGAGTAACTACCCCTCCCCCTCCTCTCATCTCACCTCCACTTGTTTCTCACCTGCTCCTTTGCCACTTTAACAAACCCAAGAACTCGCTCCAGATGTGGTCGGTTGATCAGGGGACCCATCCTTGTATCTTCCAGGAGGGGATCTCCAATTTTTATCCTTTGGGTCTGTTTCACCACTTCCTCTGTAAATTGATCAAGAATTTCCTTTTGCACAAATACCCTTGTACCATTACAACAAACCTAAAGGACAGACACATAAAAATTTATATGTAGATGAGGGGGAAAAAAGGAAAAGGAAAAAAAGTCCAACAGCTTTAAATTTAAAAGAGACAGTATACTTTCTTTAAAGGTTAGTTCCATTCCTAAAAATTATCACCATACTGAATTGTATCACACATGTAATTGTGGACATACTACCCCACACACAAACTCTCTGCCCTTTGAGATAAAAGTTATGCCTTTGTTTTTGTTTAAATTTCCTTAAAACAATTAATAGATCCATATGACCCATAGGACTTCTCCTATTTCCTCATCTCAGATGCTCAATTTGGCTGTATATTTTGAGAGCAGGAGGTAAGAGTGGAAGGGACTGAAGAGTAAAAATAGAACAAGAACTGAGGTCTTGAGTCTAATAAAAACCTAGGGCGGTGCAGAGTCAATGTTTGTCTCTAAAAACACAATGGGACTTCCCTGGTGGTGCAGTGGTTAAGAATCCTCCTGCCAATGCAGGGGACATGGGTTCGATCCCTGGTCCGGGAAGATCCCACGTGCCACAGAGCAACTAAGCCCGTGCGCCACAACTAGTGAGCCTGCACTCTAGAGCCTGCGAGCCACAACTACTGAAGGCCGTGTGCGCCTAGAGCCCGTGCTCCGCAACAAGAGAAGCCACCACAATGAGAAGCCCACACAGCGCTATGAATAGTCCCTGCTCGCTGCAACTAGAGAAAGCCCGCATGTAGCAACCAAAATTTAAAAAAAAAACACATACACAAGTAATGACTATTTAGACCCTCCCACAGACATGAACATAAATACTACTCAAATGCTATCAGAACAGTAGAATAGAAAAGAAAGTCCAAAAATAGATCCAAGTACTCAAGGAAATTTAGTTTATGATAAAGGTGGAATCTAAAACCACTAGAGTAAAGATGAATTAGTAACAAATGGTTCCACTGGTTAGCCATGTGGAAAATAAGATACAATCTCATACTGTACACAGCAGTAACCCCCAAATGTATAAGGAATCTAAATATAGAATAAAAAAACAATTACTGAGAGAAAGTATAGGTGAATTCTTCTATAACTTAGGTGCAGGAAAAGGTTTTCTAACTAGTACTCAAAATCTAGATGCAATGAAAGAAAAGAATGATAAATTTGACTACATAAAATTAATAATCTTTTGCATGGCAAAAACATCCTAAACAAAGTCAAGACAACAAACTGGAAGAAAGCATTTACAACGTACATCACAGATAAAGGGTACTATCACCAATATTTAAATAACTTATAAAAACTGAGGGAAAATCAAAATAGTATAACACATCAAAAAAAGTGAACTTGGGAATTCCCTGGCAGCCCAGTGGTTAGGACTTGGCACTTTCACTGCCAAGGGCCCAGGTTTGATCCCTGGTTGGGGAACTAAGATTCTGCAAGCGTTGTAGCATGGCCAAAAAGAAAAAAAGTGAACTTTACTATGTGTGAATAAGAAAAAAAAATCTCTACAAAAAGAATTGAAGGAAATGACTAGATGTTCAATATAAAATTGGATAAAAGTTATGCACAATTCACACACACACATATAAATGGTCCTTAAGCCTAAAAAGATGTTCAATCTCATTCATAATTAGAGAATTGAAATTAAAACTACAATGAAATATCACCTCTTACCTCGTGAGGAAATAGGCACACATATATTGTTGGTAGGAATGCAAGTTGGTCCAACCCATTTGGAGGGGAATATGGCATTATCTTATAAAATTATATATGCACTCAACATCACTAATGATAAGGGAAATACAAATAAAAACCTACAGTGAGATACTACTTCACATCTACTCTGATGGCTGCGACCAAAAAAACCAGAAAATAACAAGTACTGGCAAGGATGTGGAGAAATTAGAGCCTTTGTGCATTGTTGGTGAGAACATAAAATGGTGCAGCTGCTGTAGAAAACAGTACGGCAATTTCTTGAAAAATTAAACACAGAATTACTATATGATCTAGAAATTCCACTTCTGGGTACGTACCCAAAAGAAGTGAAAGCGGGGACTTGAATAGATATTTGTACATCAATGTTCATAGCAGTACTAGTCACAATAGCCAAAGGTAGCAATAACCTAAATGTCCACCAGTAGATGAATGGATAAAGAAAATGTGGCATACATATACAACGGGATACTACGCAATCTTGATAAGGAAGAAAAATCTGACACATGCTACAACATAGATGAACCTTAAAGACCTTAAGTTAAGTGAAATAAGCCAGACACAAAAGGACTAATACTGTTTGATTCCACTTATATGAGATACCTAGAATAGTCAAATCCATATAGATAGAAAGTAGAATAGTGGTTACCAGGGACTGGGAAGAAAAGGATTTATGAAGTTATTGTTTAATGTGTAGAGTTTCAGTCTTGTAAGATGAAAAGAGTTCTAGAGGTGGATGGTGGTGATGGCTGCACAACAATGTGAATGTACTTAATGCCACTGGACTGTACACTCAGAAATGATTAACATGGTCAATTTTATATTATATATATTTTACCACAAAAAAATAGGCACAAAAAATTACATATACATTTACCACTTCTAGGAATTTACTCTGAAAATGTATCTCCAACAATATGAACACACACGTGCACGAGGTTATTCACTGCAGAACTGTTTGTAATCACAAAATACTGGAAACTAAATGCTCATCCAAAAGAGAGTAGTTGAATAAACTAACAGCTATATAAGGAATTATACTACACAGCTATAAAGAAGAAAGAAGATTTCTATGAAATGAAGTGATTTCCAGGTGAAAAAAGCAAAAAGCAAAACAGTAACTCTAATATCTTAGAGTTACTATTAACTATTATTAGTTACTAGTTACTAGTTACTACTAATTAGTTACTATTAGTTACTAGTTACTACTAGCTATCTTTTGTGTTGAGGAAAGAAGAGAAAATAAGAAATATACAAGTACCTGGTCATTTGTGTAAAAAGAAATAGGAAGGAAAAATGAGAAACAGATTTGGCTGGATAGGGATGGGTTGGAAGAAGGAGGGAACGGGAGTGGGTGGAAGGGATAGGAGGAATGCCATTTCTGTTTGCTTTTTTGGTAAAATTCTGACATTTAGAACCATGTTAGTATTTCGCCTGAAGCAAGGATGGGTGAAAATAAACCCCAAATGAAATACAAACAGAAACGAACAAACTCATTATTTAAAATGAATATCATAACCATACTGAAGGGGGTGGTGAAGGAAGAACTGACTCATTAACTTCTGAACACAGAATTTTAACTGTACCCCAGGCTAAAGACAAAAAGGGCTGTAAAAAAAAAAAAATGTTGCACTCTAGTTAGAAGGTTTATTTTTCACAGTAGTGTACTTTCACAAATCTGAAACTATTATAAACATATTCTAGGATGGAGTAACTACATACATTGTGAGTAATGGAAGCTAAATGTCTCATCACTGTCAGAGAAGGAAATTATAAATATGAAAGGGAGGAGGCTAAAATAAACCTTGCAGCGTTGGAATGATTGGAAATATCTGTATAAACTTGTAGTTATTAATATAGATGGATACATAAATACATGTGTGTGTGCATACATACACATATGCCAAATATACATTTCCTGGCTCTGGCCTCTGAGAAGACATAGGAGCAATGATACTCCAGTAGTAACGAGTACACCTGGCACCCAGATCTTGGTTTCTAAATACCATTTACCACTAAATGGAACCAAGCCTCCTTAGAGAAATGGCTCATTACAGAGCTCCACCAGAGAAAGCACAAGATGTGTCTAGAACACCTTGCTGTGCCAGGAAGTAAAGAAGTGCTCAAAGAATAATGAGAACATATCAAAAAGTCACAGAAAGAGGCTCCCACTACATGAATCTGCAATTATTTGAGCATCAAAGTAAATAATACTAGCAATGGGTTATAACTTGTAGAATGAGATAAGAAGCCATGGGTCCATGCTGATATAATGAATGAAAAACAAACTAAGGAAAAGGGAAAAAGTTCTTTCTTGTAATAGACAGTGAACTATATAAAGGTAGAAGGAGTAACAGAATTGGAAATACACCACTTGGTGACCACCAGAAAAAAATGTTTCCAGCAAACATCAACAAAGGGTGCTAACACTAGTAGGTTCAAGTTTGATAAGGAACAAGATAGTCTCACTTTATCTCCTACAATATACTTATTAACCACAAAGGAAAAAACAGTAACTTTACTGTAAAGACCCACCTTAAGCAAGTGATCAAAGTCAGCAACACCACTGTGAAATATAAAACATCATTTTTGTGGTGTTTTGCCAAAAATGCATAACCTGAATCCAATTAAAAAAAAAAAACAAACAAAATCTAGACAGACCCAAAATGAGGGACATTCCACAAAATAAATGGCCTGTATTCTTCAAAAATGGCAAGGTCCTGAAAGATAAGAATGACTTTACAACTGTTCCAGATTAAGTAAGATTAAAGAGACACAACAAGTAAATGCAATACACCTTCCTGGATTAGATCTTGGACCAGCAAAAAAAAAATTGTTTCTAAAAGGACATTAGTCAAACAAATGGAGAAATCTGAATAAGGGCTATAGATTGAGTAATAGTGCTACATTAATAACAAGTTATATATTTTACTAAGTATTTTGTGCTTATTTAAGAGAATGCACTTGTTTTTAGGAAATACACATAGGACTGTAGAGGTTAGGGATCTTCTGTCTGCAACTTTCAAACAGATCAGAAAAAAAAACAGTAATAATATGCATATTTAGGTATAGACATACCAACAGAATGGTAAATGTGATAAAATGTTAACACTGAGGGACCTGGTTCAAAGATAGACTGGAATTCTTTGTACTATTTGTGCAACTTTTCTGTAAGTCTGAAACTATTTCAAAATAACAAGCTTTAAAACACGCTGTGAGATGAAGGGGTGGAGATTCCCGTTAAACCTCTTCCTGGGTCAGGTACACACCTCGCCTTGCGTGAGGAAGTTGGCCATCAGTGCCCCCTTCACAGCATTCTTCATATCACAATCTGAGAAGATGATCAGTGGAGACTTGCCTCCAAGTTCCAAGGTAACAGGTTTAATTCCTTTAGCTGACATCTCCATGATCTTACAGAACAAGAACAAAAGCATTCAGAAGTCTACCACCAATGAGATTACATGCTACGTTAACAAGATCCTGACCCTCCAAAGTCATCTTGAACTATGCATGACCTGCAGCCTTGTTCTCAGTATACTTTGCCCTCTGTCTACTTGAAATATTATTTTCCAGAACACTGAAGAGAATCCACAGAATTGCACTTGATAGTCTGAATAGGGAGTTCATTTAAAAAATACTGTCAATTCCCCTGACTGTCATGGGCAGAAACTCTTTTGTATTACTGTTACTATGTTCAAGGCGGACAGAGTTCAGAGCACAAACTAAGGTCAACACAATGAATCTGAAATAAACTGAGAAAATACCCTTTCTTCCGAGGTGGCTGCTATAGATGAGGTAAGTCACCAAACAATACAAGTGGCAGCTCAGGGCCTGCCCTCTCAGACACAGGCAGGAGAAGATGACTCCCATCCCCAATGAGCCTAACACCAGTGGGCTGTTCTAATTATCCTTCACACTTTTAAAGCACACTTCAGACCTCTGCCCAATAATACCTACAGCCTCCCTGCCAATACAAGCTGGGTAAAATCAGAGGATAAGCCTCCAACATATATTCTGGGGAGGCTTGACACAGCCGGATCTACATGCCATTTATGTCCTCCTATACTGGTCTTGTCTTCACCTTTGAGCCAGTGGGCACACTTCCAGTGAAGGAGACTTTGGCCACATCGCGATGCTGACACAGAAACTGGCCTGTGGCAGCCCCTCCTTGCACCACGTTGAAGAGCCCAGGAGGCACGCCGGCCTCAGTATAGACTTCAGCCAGCAGCAGTGTGGACACAGGTGTGAAGGGAGAAGGTTTAAAGACCATGGCATTACCTGCATTACCGAGACACAAACACAGGAAGACTTTTAAGACTGAGGATCCCTTGAAGACAGGACAAGAAGACACATCAAGAACAACTCCAATTGTTTCCTTTTTTAAAAAGTTAATTAATTAGTTAATTAATTAATTAATTAATTTATTTTTGGCTGTGTTGGGTCTTCATTGCTGCATGCGGGCTTTCTCTAGTTGCGGTGAGTGGGGGCTACTCTTCGTTGCGGTGCGCGGGCTTCTCACTGCGGTGGCTTCTCTTGTCGCGGAGCACGGGCTCTAGGCCCACAGGTTCAGTAGCTGTGGCACACGGTCTTCGTTGCTCTGTGGCCTGTGGGATCTTCCCGGACCAGAGCTCAAACCCGTGTTCCCCCTGCATTGGCAGCTGGATTCTTAACCACTGCACCACCAGGGAAGCCCCTCCAATTGTTTCCTGTTCCCCATAAAATTCTAGGTCAAAAATGTTATTAATAAGTAAATATATCTTGCTCTTCCCCCTTTGGTTTCTCTCATTAAACAGACCCCAAGCCACACACTTGCAGTGTCTCAGCCAATAATACCTTATACTTGCATATCTAGGCCTTTTTGCATATATTAATCTCATTTAACATTTGCAACAGTGGTAAGAAGTAGGTATGATCAGACCCATTTTATAAGAGTTGAAACTGAAGACCAGAAAGGTTAATTAATTTGATACAAGTACCCAAAGCTAGTAACTTAATTCTATTTCTCCTCTGTCACAGAGAAATGTGCAAAAAGAACGTGAAGCAGCAAAAAGAAAAAAGCTGCATTTCAATACAGTGTCCTAACAGTAAAGCTTTTTTAACCTGACAGTTTTTCTAAGGTACAATGTCTTCTTTTCCGACAGATTCTTCTCTTTAAATAGCGTGAGAAAACTTTTTGTTAATCAGCCAAAGCTTCTCCGATGGAAGCCTTGTTTATCACTTCTCTTAAGACACAAATGAAGGAGGAAGTTTATCTTCTGCTTCCTAAATGAAGTCAAAACTCCTAAGTGCTATCCCCTACACAGAAATTCATGCCCAGAATTCTTGTCCATAAAGGAAGAGAACTTACAAGTAGCACAAATCTAATTCATTTGACAGTTTAAAAAAAAAAAGACCTCCAAGACCAAAATTAACTTTCTTCCTTCCCATAAACAAAAATAAATTAAACAAAAAATGGGAATAATGTAGACATGATCTGTGTGTATAACCTCAAAGCTCCGTAAGGGGCAGGGCAGGGGTGAAACCGTGTCCTGGGAGAAAGGGAGGCTCACAGGTAGAGGAATAATTCATTCTTACCACAAGCCAGAGCTGGAGCCGACTTCCAGCAGGCTATCTGAAAGGGGTAGTTCCACGCTCCTATTCCGACACACACCCCTAGTGGTTCCCTTCTGGTGTAACCAAAGGATCCGCCGGGGAGCTGGATGTGTTCGCCTAAGGGGAAAAAGAGGGTAAAGGAGAGTGCAGTACCACTTGTCCCAAGACTCCACCAGCACCTGGACTCACTCTGGACTTGTCAGACCAGCCCCCTCCCAGGCCCCAGCCACTGGGCTCACCCCACCTCTGTTCTTTTGTTCATTCTAGTCATTCTTACACTGCTTCTGCATGTTCTCTTCACATAAATAGTCTTTTCTATCCTTCAAAACCATGTTCGTTCAACTCAATATAACCCTCTAAAAATTAACCAAGCATCCACTACATAACTTAGATGAAATGAAACAGAAATGGGGAAAGACTCAGCAGCTGAAGAGTCTGAGGACCCTGAAACCTCAGACTTCTGGCTCCCCACAGCCCTCCTGGGCCCTGCTAAACCAGCCGACATGTAAACTGATGTACACTTCCTAGACAAAGAAAATTTTTTTGCTAAGTAGGTAAAACTAATAAATATGATGTACTTACTGACTCTTGCAAGAACTGGTTTTTCCACAACCTGTTCTACAGCTCAGGTATGAGGCTAGGTGCTTTACATACATCATCTCATTTAATCCTTATAATAACCAAGAAGATAGAGATTACCATCTCCAGTTTAAATAAAGAAAGATAAAGTAGTTCTCAATGTCACCAAAGTAGAGAGTGATAAGCCCAGGATTTTAACCCAGGCCTGTCTTAATTCCAAAATCTGTACCCTACGCCCCCAGGCTCTGCTCTCCTGCCTCCTTGTCAGCTGGTCACAGAAGGCCAGGTGAGGGCTTACCGGCCATGGATCCCGCTAAGCCTGCATAGTACTCCAGGCACTGCCAGGAAGTGTCAATGTCCCAGCGGGCCTCAAAGATGGACTTGCCGTTGTTGATGGTCTCCACAGTGGCGATTTCATCCTTCCGATCCTTTGGGTGAAATAGAAGACCAGATTTAAGACAAATTACCATACACCTCAACACATTCAACAATCAAACCAGAATACATTGCCCAACTTTTAAAAATAGAAACAGCTTTCACTTTCAATGAAAACAGAAGGAATGGCAGTGTGACATTTGGAAGAGAAATAAAACTTATTGCTAAACAGTACCCTGTTCTCCCATCAAGTAACTGTCACAGATACAAGACCAACACCTCATTTCAAGATCAATTAGAAAAGGAATGTTTTGAGAAATAAATATTATATATGTACATCTCTATAAATATGTATAGATATGTGTACATGTGTTTGCATGTATAGAGTAAGAGCAAACAGTCCTTAGGAAAACTGTACAAAATAGCCAAACACACAATCGACATTTAAAAGGTTATATACACATGGCTTTAATTCACCCAAAGAAATGCAGCATGTTACATACAATCATAAGATAATCACAAGACAATTATTTTCTAATGCTTAGTACTCATCAATTCTCTTTTCTAATACTGTTTCCAGATGTAGTTTATACAACTTAGAGGTAAGACAGTCCAGGGATGAAGGAAAAAGTTTGGGAAATTAGACCTAAAAAGAAAAGCTAAATAATGCCCCTAAAGGAGATCAAAAAATTGAATATGTAAGAAATAGACATTTGCTATTATGGATCCAATTTAAAATAAACATTGTGGTCAAAATCTAAACATACATAAAAGATGAATCAAATAATTGACAAGAAGATGCATTCTCTTACTAAAACTGATAATCAGTAAGGCTTACCAGAAGCAAAATGAAATGGCAACAGAAATTAACACAAGCATCTAATTAACACAAACTCTATCAAGATTGAGTACAAATCTCAGAAAAGATGGAAGGAGGAATATGAAAATCAGTATGAAATACATGAAAGGACAGTATGATAATGATATTTGGACATGTTCTGTTTCTACAAAGACCAGAGGTATAAAGTGCTTTGATTCATTCATTCCATATTTGTCGAATTCCAGACAAGATGGCAGAGTAGAAGGACTTGAGCTTACCTCCTCTCATGAAAACACCAAAATCACAACTAACTACTAAATAACCATGGACAAAAAAGACTGGAACCTACCAAAAAAGATATCCTACATCCAAAGACAAAGAAGAAGCCACAATAAGATGGTAGGAGGGGGGCATTCGCAATCTAATCAAATCCCACACCCGCCAGGTGGGAGACCCACAAACTGGAAGATAATTATATTGCAGAGGTTCTCCCAGAGGAGAGTTCTGAGCCCCATGTCAGGCTCCTCAGCCTGGAGGTCTGGCATCGGGAGGAGGAGCTCCCAGAGCACTTGGCTTTGAATACCAGCAGAGCTTGATTGCAGGAACTCCACAGGACTGGGAGAAATAGAAACTCCATTCTTGGAGGGCACACGCAAGGTCTCATGCACACCAGGACCCAGGGAAAAAGCCGACACTTCACAGGAGCCTGGGCCAGACCTACCTGCCGGTCTTGGAGGGTCTCCTGGGGAGGCGGAGGGTGGCTGTGGCTCACTGTGGGGACAAGGACACTAGTGGCAGAGGTACTGGGGAGTGCTCATTGGCATGAACTCTCCTGGAGGCCGCCATTTTGACACCAAGACCTGGCCCCACCCAACAGCCTATAGACTCCAGTGCTGGGATGCCTCAGGCAAAACAACCAACAGGGTGGGCACACAGCCCCACACATCAGCAGACAGGCTACCTAAAGTCTTTCTGAGCCCACAACGACCTCAAAACACACCCCTTGACATGGCCCTGCCCACTAGAGGGACAAAGCCCAGATCCACCCACCAGTGGGCAGGCTCCAGTCCCTCCCACCAGGAAGCCTGCACAAGCCTCTAGACCAGCCTCCTACACGAGGGGACAACACCAGAAGCAAGAGTAACTACAACCCTGAAGCCCGCAGAACAGAGACCACAAACACAGAAAGTTAGACAAAATGAGATGGCAGAGAAATATGTTCCAGATGAAGGAACAGGATAAAACCCCAGAACAACAACTAAGTGAAGTGGAGACAGTAACAAATGGAATGACTGCCTAAGAAAAAAAGGATAGATCCAGTCTCTGCCTTCAGGGAGCTCACTTCAAGGAATCTCACTTAGTGGGACTTCCCTGGTGGTCCAGTGGTTAAGCTTTTGCCTTCCAATGCAGGGGGTGTGGGTTTGATCCCTGGTCAGGGAGCTAAGATCCCACATGCCTCACGGCCAAAAAACAAAAAAAAAAACAAAATCAAAAAACAAAAAACATAAAAAAGGAAGTTAGTAACTTCTAAATAAATTCTGCAATTACTGAATAGACATGTTGCTTCAGAAAGGATAATTTGTTTACATTCAACACAGTCTAAATGAAATTGCCTTTTAAACCAGCAATTTACCTTCTCTTTCTCTGATTCTATACTCACCAAAACGACTTTTTAACAATTAACTTGCTTCCCAGTTACTGATACTAGAAAGAGGGTACCTAGGAGGACAACAAGCATCAGTTCTGATGTAACAGTTCTTTAACTAGGTGTAAGTTATTCCCCTTCTTGGATCTGTTGAGTATGATCAACGTGAAACACATTTTCAAAAGGCACCATCAACCATAAGTGACTTAAACTACATTTCTAGAATGCAAGAGGGCAACTAGTCCCTAAAGAGGAAGTAGGTACTGGTTCACTAATCAGCATGAATACACTGATGAATCAGTATATTACACTTCAAACACATGAAGAAATATTAAACTGGCAAAAGTGAAATGCTGTTGTCTTCCAAATTAATACAAGAGTGGACAGACAGGAAGTAATGTGTGCTAATCACTGAAAAGCCTTGGAATATTTACTAAGAAAGGAAGTTTTATTATTATTATTATATTTTTTTTGGTAAACAATGGACAGGCAATTAGCTTTGAGGACTGTTTCAAGGTTTGAACTCAAAGAGAAAATTCAATTTATTGGCTGGCCTTTTGAGATTTTTCTTGTCTTATTCCAGCATTCTCTACCCTCACAAAAAAGGTTATTTCTAAAAAGCCATTATGAGGGACTTCCCTGGTGGTTCAGTGGTTAAGAATCTGCCTGCCAATGCAGGGGACACGGGTCCGAGCCCTGGTCCGGGAAGATCCCACATGCCGCAGAGCAACTAAGCCCATGAGTGACAACTACCGAGCCCACGTGCCACAGCTACTGAAGCCCGTGCACCTAGAGTCCATGCTCCAAAACAAGAGAAGCCACCTCAATGAGAAGCCCATGCACTGCAACAAAGAGTAGCCCCCACTCGCCACAACTAGAGAAAGCCCGCGCACAGCAATGAAGACTCAACACAGCCAAAAATAAAAAAAGTAAAATAAAAAGCCATTATGAGATCTTTTAACATACCTTCAAGGATCATCAAAAAAAGTCCCTGACGAAAACTATCAAAGAGTCCAAGTGGATCTCTACTGAAACTTAATATTGCTTTCAGGGAAACGGTATTCGCTTTCCCTCCCAGAATAAGGAGAGCAGAGGAAGAAGGGGAAAACAATATAAGTTTCCTGCCCCTACTAGTACAAGAGCCATCACAAAACAAAACTATCCACCATGACAATGTACTGCTGTAAGTATTTCTTGGGAAATATGTACTTCCTATATACCCCTGTCATGCTCTCCACCACCCTGCTTCACATGTGACCTGACCAGGGCTCCTCTGGGATGAAAGAGAAGAAGCAAAGGGCAGGAGATTCGCCTCTCTCCTTCACTTCAAACCCCACAGCAAGCTCAGTGTTTAGCTTTTATAAGAGAACCACCTGAGCAAAGACATGCCCACTAAACCCTGACAAGCCTGAGCCCCTGCTTGCTTTAAGAGGCAGAGCTGAGCAAAGCAGTCGCTGAAGGCAAGTGCATAATCTACATACATAATCTTTTTATATGTAAATGTGTTATCATAGTTCTAAAATACATTTTCTCTCTCCTTTTAAAGCCAAACAATAGCTACTTTCATAAGAACACTCCAACTAAGAAATGATTGGGGCCTACCATTAAGATCTTTATAATCTGATAAAAAGCATCAAAAGATTCAAAGTGAAAAAGGAAACATAAGACCAATAAATATACCAAAAACCATTCACTTCACTAGGAGGCAATGGGCTTCCAGCTAAGGTGGAGTTACAGGGACCAGATTTAGCCTCCACCTTAAGCAACTAAAAAGACCAGGTAAAATACGTGAAACAACAATTTTCAGACACTGGACAGACAGCTCAAGACAGTGATCCCTGAGAGAGAAACAAATGAGGTGAGCCCTACACGTATTCTTGCCTACTGCCTGGAAACAGTTCATCACAGAGCAGGGAGGAGGAACTTAGGTGGGGCCCAACAGATACTCTGAGTTGAGGAAACAGGTTGGGAGTTCAGGGAGTATGTGATGGCTACAGTCTGCAGGCTGAGTATGGGACAGAAGAGAGCTGCACAGGAGAACCCCAGAGATCCCCCTTAAGTCTTCATCTGAGAACTGGTCAGTTGTGAGGACACTACCCAAGGCCAGGAAAAAAACTAACCAAGAAGGTGAAAAAAATCCCCAAAACTCACACAGGGCCAGGAATAGTTCATGTTCCCAAAAGCCACAGTGAGAAAAACCTCACTAATACACAGAGCATCAAGCTAGGTATTCAAGAGGGTATTCAGTAGTGGGGTAAAATTAGCTGCTCTGGTCATACCTAACAAAGCATAGAAGCAAGCCTTGCAAGGATCAAATTGATTCCAAGTAACTTCACTGTGTCCCAGAACAAAGTTCATTAATATTTTTTAAAGTACAAGAATATTCGGCATCCAACAACATACAATTCACAATGTCTACTGGTAATAAATTACCAGACATGCAAAATGTAGGAATGTTATATAACACCTAACCAGGAGGAAATAAACCAATCAACAGAAACAGAACCAGAATTGAGAGATGACAGAATTAGTAGACAGGGATATTAAATGTTATTATAACTATATTCCATGTGCTCAAGAAGGCAGAGGAAAACATGAGCATGTTAGGGAGCAACGTGGAACAACAACAAAAAAGACTCATGTTGAACTTCTAGAGATGAAAAATACACTGGATGGGATTAATAGCAGATTAGACACTACAGAAGAAAAGATAGATGAACTTTAGGCATAACAATGGAAGTTACCCAAAATAAAACACACAGAGGAAAAAAACTGGGGAAAAAATGAACAGAGCATCAGTGAGCTGTAGAATAGTTTCATGCAGCCCGACATATGTGTAATTGGAGGCTCTGAAGAAGAGGAGATATAAAAGGGGGCAGAAAAAAAAATCTGAAGAAATAATAGCCAATATTTTTTCAAATTTAACTAAACTGTAAGTGCACAGATTCAAGATCAATAAACTCCAAACAAAAGAAATATAAAGAAAACTGCATCAAAAGCCATAATGATGCACCCCAATGTTCGTCGCAGCACTGTTTACAATAGCCAGGTCATGGAAGCAACCTAAATGCCCATCGACAGATGAATGGATAAAGAAGATGTAGTACATATATACAGTGGGATATTACTCAGCCATAAAAAGGAATGAAATTGGGTCACTGTAGAGGTGTGGATGGACGTAGACTGTCATACAGAATGAAGTAAGTCAGAAAGAGAAAAATAAATATCATATATTAACACATATATGTGGAATCTAGAAAAATGGTACAGATGAACCAGTTTGCAAGGCAGAAATAGAGACACAGATGTAGAGAACAAACATACAGACACCAAGGGGGGAAAGCGGGGTGGGTGGAATGAACTGGGAGACTGGGATTGACATATATACACTAATATGTATAAAATAGATAACTAATAAGAACCTGCTGCATAAAAAAATAAAATAAAGTTTAAAAAAAAAGGAAGATATAATGAAATTGCTTAAAACTAGTGATAAGAAGAAAAATCTTAAAAGCAGCCAAAGGGGGAAAAAACATTAAAGCAGAGGGACAAAAATAAGAATGACAGCAGACTTCTCTTCTGAAACAACACAAGCCAGATGACAATGGTGCAACATCTTTAAAGTACTGAAAGAAAAAACTGTCAACCTAGAATTATCTACCTAGAATTCCTTTAAAAATGAAAGCAAAATAAAGACTTTCAGACATACAAAACCTGAAAGAACATCTCCAGCAAACCTACACTATAAAAAATGCTAAAGAAATTTCTTCAAGCAGAAAAAAAATATGATAACAGATGGAAATTTGGGCCTACCCAAAGGAATGAAGAGCACTAGAAATGATAAAAATGTGGGAAAATATCAAATATTTTTATCTTATAAAAGATAATTGTGCATAGTTTAAAAATGGAAGGGGCAAAGAACTGCAGATCATGATTAACTAGAAAAATCACTAAGAGGAACAACTGAGAGCTATAACTGTAGGCTGTGGTCAGAGGGTGGGATTTGTTTAGTTATGGAATAATTTTGGGTAAAGGCAGATCCAGGGTATGATCATCAGAGAAGAGCTTTAGAGAAATATAGTAATATATTTTTGACTGTAATATGTAAAAATATTACATAAGATATTAAAGAAAATGGAATGGGGAGTTTAAAGGAAAAGAAAATTAGTATCAGATAGTCCATTTCAGAGCAAAAACAAAATTAGGTATTATTCAGGATTTAAAAAGTAATTTTATAATGATAAAGGAGCCAGTTCTTAAGAAGATATAACAACCCAAATGCTTACGTGCAAGAAAACGTGAGAGACAAATCAGAATAATAAATTATCAGCTTTGAGTTACCACTTTTAATCTATCAAATAAAAAATAAATTTTAATAGCAGAAAATACCTTGTTGGGAGAAAATTCTCCAGGAATATTTTGACACTACTGCATGGTCCAGGCTTTCTGAGCAAAGGACACTGGCAAGCTGATTGAAAAACAAAGGCCTTAGAAGGCAGAGGCAGGGTCTCCCAAAAGATAGAGGTCACTGGAGCGATGTAGAGATATAAAGCTCTCTACTTCCTGTTCCTGGAGACATCTGCTTATATTCCAGGGTAATAAACCTAATGACACCTTCCCCCTTAATCCTGGAGATGTGCTTAATGAGTAACCTCTCTCCAGAGAAGAGAATGGGCAGATGTGCAGCCCCCATATAAGCTGAGTCTCATAATTTTAGGGATCCTCTCCTGCAGTGCAACCACTGCATGCAACAGGGTTAACATCTGCCTCTCACTGCATCACCCCATGGGGACTGGGACTCAGAAAACTAGTGCTGAAGTATTGCTCTGGGTACAGCATCTGGGTGCTGTAATAAACCCTCTCCCTAATCCAGAAAGCTTCATGTCTCTTGTCAGAATACACATATAACCTTGCAAGTAGGGTAACTCTCAGACCCTCCGTTTCTGACATAACACACTGATGAGGAAAAAAAATCATCACAGCCTACACTGAGAGATATCCTTGACTTATATTTTGGTGTATATCCTCTGAATTTTCTAATATTCTGTAATGACAATCTAGTACTTTTGCTCTTTAAGACTGTAAAAAGCTAAACTTTATGTCTTAAGAGGGGAGCATCGATGAATCTATGAAATCTTCCAGGCAACTAAGGTAGAAAATAAACCTGAAAAAGAAAAGTGAACTTAAGAGTCATCAGAGGAAAAAGTAAAAAGAAAACAAGTATACATAGTAAAATGAAAAGGAGACAAGCTACAAAGGATACATTATCACTCCAACAAAGAAGGAAAAGAAAACTGCCGAGGGAGATGTCACAAGGAGCCAGGAGCCAGAAGGAAATCACTGATGGAAAGCTTGTTGTACATACCAAGGTGAGCATATGGAAATGTCTTCCTACTTCATCAAAAAGGTCTCACCTAATAGCGCATCAAGGTCTAACTGCAAATCATCATAAAGAACTCACAGAACAGTGCAAGAGGACTTTTCTGGAAGACATTAAATTAAAACATACCCTTATTATCCTGGCAGCCTCCAAAAGGATTCGGCAACGTTCCATGCCAGATTTTTGACTCCATATTTTAAAGGCAGCCTTTGCATCTTGAACAGCTAAATTTACTTCCTTTTCTCCTGAACAAGTGAAAGTAGCTATCACTCGCCCTATAAATACAGGGAAAGTCAGTGTTATCTCAATTGGTTGCCACATATTTTAAATAAAGTATTGTGTATCCAATTTTCCTTTTATTGATCCTCTTCTTGTTTTTAAGTATGTTTTGATTTAGTGACCACCCTTATACCAGCAGCTGAACTTTTTAAGAATCTAATAAAAATTGCAGACTTCTGTCCAGAAAAATGTACTGAACCATATCACAGAATTATAGAGAGAACATGTCCCTTGCCTAGCACACCATGAACTTCAGGGTAAGAACCCCTGCCCTCCTCTATTTTACATTTGGGTTTACTAACATTAACCTCCAATCAATTATTTCACAATGCTCCTTAACAATGTTTGAGAATCCCAGAGGTCTTACAAAATCAAAGTACTCCGTCTCCTGGATTATGAACTCTGATTTTAAATCACTGGTTTATGTTCTATACAAGTCATATAATACTGATACTTGATGAATATGGTTAATAAACAGAATATCAAGAAAAGATATTCCTAAAAGCAAGAAAATTTTTTTCTCAAATATGGGGAAAAGACAAACAGTCCCTCATTTTCTTATTTCAGTCTTAGTCCCTATCCTGGGCAAAATATGAAATGATCAGTTTTTCGAGACCCAAATCCCAAGGGTTGTGACTGACTCTACTAAAAAGAATTCTCTAAGATGTCAAGTCAGCAGTTGCTTTTCCCCTCCCACAAGAACACCTGGGACTCTGCTTTTTCCAGAGATTTCACAAACCTGCTATTTGTTACAAATTCGAATAGCCAACTGGTAAAGGCAGTGCTTAAGGATCGCACACACTGTAGGCAATTAAAATAAAGAGCAATTTTTCTTTCTTTTGTATCAATATGGGGGTGGGGGTCAAGAGGATGTTTCCTCCTACCTAAAGAAGAGCCTGATGGTGTCTGTGGGCCCCTTCCTGCTCTGACAAGTCTCTGCTCTGTGGTTTGGTTTAATTGGTCAAATACAAATTCTCCGGTCTCTTGAAATCCAGTTTTATCCCTCTGGCTACATACCACTTGGTTTGCACAAACATTTACATTTTTCTCCTCACAAATATTCCATAACACCCAGCAAAACAAACACAAAGCAAAACCAAAACAAAAAACCTCTTCCTCGTTTGCTTTGTGATCTATGGAGCTCCCAGGGCAAACTGAGGGCCTGGCACAGTGCTGGGCACACATTAAACATAGGATAAAAGCAGGATTTTTTTTTTTTCCCTTTCCCAGTTCTGGTTCATGTTCGGAAATATTTTAACACTAGGGGATGGCAACAAAGTCCTCATTCACGCTAATTAGAAACCTCTGTGCGCGCTCCTCCATTTTGGCACAAGTGTTTCTTTTCACCCCGTCCTTCTAGAATTCCTCTACTACGTGCACGGTTGAAGACATTACTGCAGTCCTAACCTTAAAAGTTAATAATTAACGAAGACCCCACCTCACCCACCGGGGCTTTGTGGACTCTGTTCAGGCCGTTGTAAAACTACCCATGACCCCATGGAGCAACTCACCAGCCTGTCCAGTTTCCTACGACCCCCTTCGTGTCCGGTCCACATGCTTTCGAGTTTGCACAGCACCGTTAGCTGCCTACACATACAACTTTATACTCTACACTGTCACTTACCTGTGCTCAGTAAACGTCTGCTGAATGCACTACATGAAGGTTCAGGGAGGTAGACTAGGTTCACCCCTGGGGCGGGGGAGAGGCAATCCGCGCCCGACCCTCGCCCCTACCCCGGTCCCCGCCGCGTTCCCCGCCCCGCCGCCCCGGCCCTGCCCCCCGGTCTCCGTCCCGTTACCGGTTGCTGGCTCGAACGCCTTCTCGGTGCCGGAGGCGTCTACCGGATCCACGCGGGCCCCGCCGCGGTAATTGAGCGGCTGAGACACTACGAAGGTGCCAGTGCTCATGGCGGCGACCAGAGCAGGCCGGAGAGTGTGGCGAAGCGGAGACAGCCCGGCCAGACCCACTCGCAGGAACATGGAGGACTGGCGCGGTGTCTTGCCCTAGGTTAAGGGGAGGGGGCGAGGGGCGGGGGCCGCGGAGGGGCGGGGCCGCGGGGAGGCAGAGCTAGCTGCGGGCCGAGGGGCGTGGCGCCGCTGGACTAGAGTTAAGGGGCCTCCAGGCAAGGAGCCGGGCCTTCCGGGGCGGAGTTTGCGAGACATTTGGGGGCCCACGCTAGGCTCGTCCGCGGTCCAGGTCTGGCCCTCGCTTAGCTGAAAGGTTGGGCGACACACCAGAGACTTACACACACGCACACGCATACGCATGCACGCTCTCTCTCTCTCTCTCTCTCCCTCCCTCCCTCCGTCTCTCTCATTTTCGCTTTCTTCTTCCAGATCAATATTTGAAACGAGTTATCAGGTACATCACTGCATGTAATCATCCCAGGATCTTACTCTCGATTTTTCCGTCTGAAGAAAGCGGAGGATTGGAGTGCTAGTAATTTTACTTTGGGGATTACTTCACTCTTAAGCCACCATTTCTTTATTTGTATAATAATACTTTAAAAAAGTGATTGCCTTTGTTGTACACCTGACACTAACACAACATTGTAAATCAACTATACTCCAATATAAAATAAAAATTAAATTTAAAAAAATTTTAAATGTTATTGTAAAGACCAACGGGAGGGCTGTCAAGAAAACATATGATATTTTGGAAAGTGCTGGGAGCGGGGGTGGTGGTGGGATGAATTGGGAGACTGGGATTGACATATATACACTAACATGTATAAAATAGATAACTAATAAGAACCTGCTGTATAAAAAATAAATAAAATTCAAAAATTCAAAAACAAATGCAGTAAATAATTCTGAATAAATTAAGACAAGTAAAAAAACCATATTTTGGGGCTTCCCTGGTGGCGCAGTGGTTGAGAATCTGCCTGCTAGTGCAGGGAACACGGGTTCGAGCCCTGGTCTGGGAAGATCCCACATGCCACGGAGCAGCTGGGCCCGTGAGCCACAATTGCTGAGCCTGCGCGTCTGGAGCCTGTGCCCCGCAACGGGAGGGGCCGCGATAGAGAAAGGCCCGCGCACCGCGATGAAGAGCGGTCCCCGCACCGCGATGAAGAGTGGCCCCCGCTTGCCGCAACTGGAGAAAGCCCTCGCACGAACCGAAGACCCAACACAGCCAAAAATAAATAAATAAATAAATAAATAAATAAATAAATAAATAAATAAATAAAACATTAAAAAAAAAACAAACATATTTTGATGTGAAACTGCTTTTTTTTTAAACATCTTTATTGGAGTATAATTGCTTTACAATGTTGTTAGTTTCTGCTGTATAACAAAGTGAATCAGCTATACATATACATACATCCCCATATCCCCTCCCTCTTGCGTCTCCCTCCCACCCTCCCTATCCCACACCTCTAGGTGGTCACAAAGCACCGAGCTGATCTGAAACTTCTTTTTAAATTCCGAAAGGTCTGTGTAAATTCTATTAATGACAGCAGCACAAACGGAAACCTAATAACAGGTTATAAAGAGCAAAATCCTCATGAAAAGGCCTGTGGAAGAAAGGCACTCCCAAGGTCCCAGCAGCTAAGGGATCTTACACAAAAGCAGTCTTGTTCATTCTTCATACTGAACTCCCATGCATCTGCAGCAGAGACTTTCATGAACAGAAATTAATTACCAATATGCACATTCCATTATTTCCTGCAGGCTTGTTACTCTTCTAGGGGCTGCAGGCTTGCTCAATGTTCTTTCCTTTACCTACTAGCACAATATTAGGGAGGGTGATTTTCAGGTTTGAAACAGAAATAAACTACACTGGTGAACTTTTCCAGAACTCTATGCCAATTTGTTAACCCCTGCAATGCTTCTGAGATTTGTAGGTCTTGGTCCTCAAGTGGAAACAGCAACATTCAAACTTAGAACACCTGGGGCCAAACTCAGCTACTACCTTTGTTATTATTGGCCGTTGGAAACAGAATTGAAACATATCATGAGTTGATAACCAGCAATGTAGATTTCCAGGATCACTGGATCAAAGATGGTCATTTGCGTGTACAGAGACCACACGGTCTCAAGGTTTTTACTTGGGGGGGTGCAATTCCTGTTTATAATGTTCTGCCCCAACAAATGCATTTTGACTTGTCAGATCATGGTTCCTGATGTTTGTTTTAGACATATGGTCATGATGTCTGTTGCTATAATTCATAGATTATAAAAATGACAAAACTCCACGAAAATATTCAGCTCTGCCCCTTACCTATCGGTGCTTTTATTATTAGTGATATTAACATATTATTATTTGAAAAACCCAACATGTAGAGAGAGCTTTATAGGTTGCAAAGCCCTTTCACATTTATCTCCTCACATAATGCTCATAATAACCCTGTAAAAGAAAAGGAGACTAGTACAGATTGAGTGAGGAGCTCATATAGGGCACTCATAAATATCTCAGTGGTAATTCTGCAAGTCAGGTTTTATCATCCTTTGTGTAGATGAGGCAACTAGCTCAGAAAGGCTGTAGATCTCCCCGCCTGGAGGACCCGGCATGGGAGTCCAGGTCTGTGCAAATCCAAAGCACATTTCTTCTCACTACACCAGGTCCAGATGGTGTCCCCATGAAGGTTGCCATCAAAATTCACTCTTAATTGGGTGGTCATTTATCAAAGAAAAGGGGGATTTTGAAACCCAGGAAGCTGGCCCTGGGGAAAAGATTTAAAGAACCTGTACATTTCCTGGGAGGAGCTTGTTAGCAATACTCCCAAAGCAGCTGAGAAGCCACAGAGGGTGTTGGCCAGTTGTGATCAGGGTGAAAATTTAAAGAGACAGGCACACACTGAGTGAGAGGAGTGCACCTCCTGAGATGGATGCACGAGGGACGGCACAGGTGAAGGGATAAAGAGGAGTGGGAGGAGTGGAATCGTTGCTAAAGGAGGAGGAGAAGCTGAGAGAAACTGCCTACCTCACAATTTGCTTAAAGCCAAGCCTGGGTGCCACTAAAGCCGCCCCCATATCCAAATTTCCTTCCCCAGAGAATTGGAGGTGAAGAAGAAAAGCAACTAGATCCTCTTCCCCCATCTCCAGGATTCCCAAAGGAGGGAGCCCTTGGGAACCCATTTGGGGTCCCTCACTCCCCTCTCACCCCCATGTCATCAAGGTGCCAGGCTGTTGCTTTGGCTTAGTTTCATCATTAGCGGTACTCCATGCTTTGATACATCCACCAGGAGGAAAAGAAAATGTCTTTAGGGAGTAGCCAGCTCTTACTCCATCTTCTAGAACTACATTAAAAATAAACACTCATACAACTTTTTTCCTGGATACAATAATATATCTATTACACTTTTAATTCTTTCAGTGAGGAACCAGAAAACCATCCACACAAAAAGAGGAAAAAAATTATTCAGAATCCTTTTCCTGCCCATATTTACAGGGACTTTCTCTTATAATAGTTTACAGATTGAATTCCATTTTAAGCCTTGAGAATGCACACATTCTTCACATATAGAATATAATTGTCTTGGGACTTCTCTGGTGGCACAGTGGTTAAGAATCCACCTGCCAGTTCAGGGGACATGGGTTCGATCCCTGGTCCGGGGAGATCCCACATGCTGCAGGGCAACTAAGCCTGTGTGCCACAACTACTGAGCCTGCGCTCTAGAGCCCTCGTGCCACAACCACTGAAGCCCGCGCGCCTAGAGCCCGTGCTCCGCAACAAGAGAAGCCACCACAGTGAGAAGCCGGGGCACCGCAATGAAGAGTAGCCCCTGCTCGCTGCAACTAAAAGAAAGCACGCGTGCACCGAGGACCCAACACAGCCAAAAATAAATTAATTAAAAAAAAAAAAAAGAATATAACTGTCTTACTCAAGATCTAATAGGTTTCCTGATCTATGCACCCTGACGCTAGGATTAGGTCTGTAATGAATATTTGTTGAATAAGCAAATGAACAGTAATTCAGTCAGAGGTGTTGCAAATCTGGACTTTGACATCATCACCCTGATAAAAATGTTCCAGGACGCCAGTTAGTTATATCTACTTGGAGAATCCAGTCTTTTCCATTTTCAACGTATTTTTCATGCTGTAATAGTCATATGTTCAAAAAATAGGTCGAATTGGTAAATATCAGGTAGTATGAAACAGAATTTGTGAAAGTGGTCTTAAAAAAAGTACTGTACAATTGTTGTCATTATAATCATAATGCATTCATAGTTTGCAGTGCCTTTCTGTTTTGTTTTGTTTAATGAAAATCAGAGTCATTGACTTTGGAATTTGTTCTTGGAGCTAATAACCCCAGAATATGAAAGATCATGGATCTTACAGAAAAATTTAGAACCCATCTGTATCTGAGAGAGCAGAGTTATACTGGGATTATTTCAACTCTTTTACACGTATATGATATATCATTGGTTGTATTAGTGTTTTTTTCTAAAACATAATAGAACTTTGATTATTTGCATGGGTATAATATGTAGTCAGTTAAAAACAAACTTTAAAAGCTTAAACAAGGACCTCTCTATAGAGGAATATTGGAATATTTTTCCAATTTCTTGAGTCTATAGTATTTCAAAATAAAGTTTTAAAAATTAAAAAGGAACACATGCTCACTATAGAAAAATCTTTAGAGATTTTTTAAAAGAAAATTAAAGCAATTATTTCACCACCTAGAAATAATGTTAATAGCTAAGCACCTATTAAATACTATCATACTTTACTGTTTTACTTTGTATTATCTCATTTATTCCTCAAAATGACACTATACGGCAGGAACTATTAACCCCATTTTACAAGTGAGGAAACTGAGATTTGGCAAAACTGAGTAATTTGTCAGATGTTAGATAGTAAGATAGTAAGAATGAATGAATCGGCTATTGGCTTAGTTGTTTTCTTAGGACAGAATCCTAGTTAGACCTAGGTGTATAATTGTTTTTAAACCTTTTGATACAAATTTGCAGGCATCCTAAAGCTAGAGGTATTGAGGTATAGTTTACAATAAAATGCATTCATTGTATTTTTTTTAATACTTATTTATTTATTTAATTTATTTTGGCTGCGCCAGGTCTTAGTTGCAGCACGTGGGATCTTTGTTGTGCAATGCGGGCTTCTTAGTTGAGGCATGCAGACTTCTCAGTTGCAGCCTGCAAACTCTTAATTGTGGCATGCATGTGGAATCTAGTTCCCCAACCAGGGATCAAACCCGGGCCCCCGGCATTGGGAGCGCGGGGTCTTACCCACTGGACCACCAGGGAAGTCCCAAAATACATTCATTTTAAAGGGACAGTTCAATGAGTTTTGACAAAGGTATACACTCATGTAACCATCACCTCACTCAAGATACGTGGGCAGTTTATTTTTTATTATATGAGTGTGTAAATATTAGTCGCCACTGAGCCAATGGTAATAAGTGGCCAATTTAATTACATTTGCTTTCTTTATAACTTTTTATTTTTCCTGGAGTTCATAATTGCTTCTAATTTCCATTTGTTTAGTTTTCTGTGAACACTTGACCAAGTCCTTCCACACCCTCTAGCAGCTCTGTAAAACCATGCTCCATACAATTTCTATGTGGTCAGATCTATTAGAGAATGGGTTTTATTCCCCTGAAGATATCTGTGTTGAAGCCTTCTGACCTCATCTACTCTGCACTGGTTGCTCTCTCAACCTGCTGCCCAGCTATTGCCCTGGGAGTTCCCTTGCTGTCATCTTAAGCATTCATTCCCTTTGCCTCTGCCCTGTAGTCTCCTCTGCTTCCTGCCTACCATGTCTTCTTCTTTCTTGGTGTATTCCTTATTTTAACAAAGACATTTTCTAGTAGTAACTTCTTGAGAAAGGATATAAGGGAGGTAAATTTTTGGAAATTGCCTGATTGAAAAAGGTTCATTCTCACCTCCTGCATGATTGATGATCTAGGTGGGATCAGGTAAGTACAGAATTCTAAGTTGAAAATAATTTTCATTTAGAATTTTGAAGGCAACACACCTATCATCTTCTAGTTTACAACATTACTGTTGAGAAGTCTGATATGTGTAGGCAGTTTTTCACCTGCCTTTCCAACAAGCATTTTTTTGAGGACCTGTTCTGCACAAGGCATTGAATTAGATGTGAGAGTATACAGGGCTGAATAAGCCTCACACATAGTAAGAACTCTAAATAGCTGTTTGTGAAGCCAGTTACCAAGATGGCCTCGAATAATCCCTGCTTTGTGGTATTCTCACTTTTGTGTACTCTCCTCTCAAACTACACCAGGGTTGGTCTCTGTGACCAGTAGAAAACGGCAGAAGTAGTCACTTCAGGGGTTAGGTTATAAAGGATACTGTGGCTTTCCTCTTGGACACTGTCTCTCTCTGATCACTTGCTCTGGGGGATGCCAGCTGACATGTTGTGAGGCTGCTGTGGAGTGGCCCTCTTGGTGAGGAACTGAGGCCTATTTTGAACAGCTATGCTGGTCAGGTTGGGAGCACACCCGTCAGCCCTAGTCTTCAGATGATGCTAGTTTCAGCGAACAGCTTGACTACAACCTCATGAGTGACACTGAGCCAGAACCACCCAGATAAGCTACTCCTGGATTCCTGACCCTCCGAAACCAACTGAAATTAAAATGTTTATTGTTGTCAGCTGCTACTCAAGCTTGGAGTAATTTTTTTTTTATGCCGCAATAGATAACAAATACACTACTGAATTAATTGAGGTAGTTATGGTTCTCTGCCTCCCAAAAAAATTACAGCCTTGGCTTTTTTACAGAGTAAATACGTTTAAGAATAGCTTATTTCAACCTTGATATATGTCACTGTCCTGTAGAAATCCTCTTCAAGAGTCCTATTCATCTGTTCATTTAACAGAATTTTACTGTGTGCTAGGCATGAAGTTAATGGTGATGAATAAAACAAACATGGGGACTTCCCTGGTGGTGCAGTGGTTAAGAATCCACCTGCCAATGCAGGGGACACGGGTTCGATCCTTGGTCCGGGAAGATCCCACATGCCGCGGAGCAACTAAGCCTGTGTGCCACAACTACTGAGCCTGTATGCCACAACTACTGAAGCCTGTGCGCCTAGAGCCTGTGCTCCACAACAAGAGAAGCCATCGCAATGAGAAGCCCGCGCACCGCAACGAAGAGTAGCCCCCGCTCGCCGCAGCTAGAGAAAGCCCGTGCGGAGCAACGCCCTACGCAGCCATAAATAAATAAATAAATAAATAAATAAATAAATAAATAAATTTTTAAAAAGTGATATCCCTTAAAAAAAATGATCTGTACGCTCATGAGCTAAGATTTAAGAGAGTAAGATAGAGAATAAGCAAATAAATAAATATGCAATCACAAAGTTGAAAAATGCTGTGACATTTGTGTGAGTAAATGAACAGAAATGTCTGGCAGAGGAGGTGACGACTAAGCTGAAACTGGAAGGAAAAGAAGAAATTAGGCAAGGAAAGTGTTGAGAGCAGAGCATTCCTGACAGAGAGGACTGAAGGCATGAAAGTTCTCAGACAGAGAAGAGCTGGGCATGGTCTAGAAACTACTGATGACTCGGGGTAACTGAAGTGTTGCTGTGATGGATGACAGTGGCTCAAGACAAAGCTGGAGGATCAGCATCCGGCCACAGAAAGGAGTCTGGATTTTATCCTAAGAGCAATAGGACAGTCGTCAAAGGTGTTAAGCAGGAGAGTGACCTGATCGAGCATAAACTTTTAAAAGCTCACCCTGCCTGCTCTGTGAATGATGGATTGGAGGGAGGGAGCAACACAGGAAGGCAGCAGAAGGACCCAATTAGGAAAGGTTTTTGCAGCCATCTAATCAAGAGATGACGGTATCTGGACAGACTGGAGTAGCAGAGCAGTGGATGAGTCCAAGATATGTTTTAAAAGTAGAAATGATAAGACTTGATAATGAATTGGACCATTCTTCCATCAAGGATCTACGATTAGCAGCACTCCCCTGCCAATATTCAGATAAGCTCTTAAGGTCCATTTGTAGGAAAATGTTGGGTAGTCAAGCTTCCAAGACTCCAGACACATCCAAATGAGGCCCAGCATGTGGCAGTCTGCCTTTCTTTAAAAAAAAAAAAAAAAAAGTTCTGGATTATGATTTATGTTAGAAATTGTCCAAAGTACTTTGGTTAAACCTTGCAAAAGAAAAACAAGAAACCAGATTTGAAATTTCAAACATCAGACATTTCAGTGAAATTTTTATAGTGTTGTAGAAAAATAAGTTTTTAAGCTAGGATTCATTTTTCAGTTTGACCTGAAGTCATTAACAATAGGTACTACATATAAATGATCAATATCTCCTATCTGGCCATATTAGTCTTCAATTATCTAATACACATCTCTCAAACCTTGATCCCCATACAGATACTAAGGTTTACATTTCAAATAGGTAACACAGACTTTGAAAGGGGAGTCCTTATTTTTTTCACTTTGCAATAGCAGGAAAGCACAACAGAAAAATCTATCCCACATGATAAACAACAGAGAACAGTTAAATTAATCTCACCATGATTGGTCAGAAAGTAGGTTCTCTGTTTACCATTGAATTAATTACGTTTCATATTTGATTGCATTATCAAAGGCAAACATAGCAGATGCTTATAGAAGAAATAAATTTTTTTCTCCATCATACAACATGCTGAGCAGTGCAGGAATAATATGGCGGCCCTAAAGTGTTAGGGACTCAGGCACCCTCTGTCTCATTGCTCTGATACTCTCACATGTTAATTTCTCCATGTTCCTTCAAAGGCCATTCTCACTTAACTTCTCATAGAAGAGCTTCTGACATACCGAGACTTAGCTACCATCTTGTATATCATAACAAGTATCCCAGGCAATTCTAATGCCAGGTAATTTTGACGTAGTCCTTGGACCACACTCAGAACGACTAAGCATTGTTTCCCAAATTATGACTCTCAGAACACTGATTTTGCAAGATGCTCCTTATAAAAAAGGATTCTACTTAATATATCCTTCTCCTGGAAATCAGCAATAATTATTAGTACATTTAGAGCTCAAGTAAGTGCTGCAGTAAAGAAATCTGTTCAAAATAGGTGAGGGAGACTAGAAGTACAAACTTCCAGTTACAAAATAAATGAGTCACAGGGATGTAATACACAGCATAGGGAATACTGTCAATAATATTGTGAAAACTTTACATCAGTCTTATAATGGTGATCAGTTTGTAATGTATAGATGTATCGAATCACTATGTTATATACCTGAAGCTAATATTGTAAGTCAATTATACTTCAATAAAAAAATAATAGCAATGAAAGAAAGAAATCTGTTCAATGTTGTAACCCATGATTTCCCAATCTTATTTGAATGCAGCACACTGTTTTTTTCAAGCAGCAACTGTTAAACACTCTGGAAAATGTTGTTTTAGAGTCAAGCTGGGAGACGAGACTGTTAAA